>NC_053163.1:165288458-165648458 GCF_016835505.1 Polypterus senegalus
GAAAGGCTTTCTTTTAATGGCGGTAGCCACGTCTTGTACAGCATCTCTACCACTGCAGGCCATGCTGGACAAGCGAGCGATCAACACAGCGAGACGGAGGACGGACTGCACAGGTAGTTAGTTGTTACTGTCCCACTCCACTCAATCTGGGGATACTGGTGGAGGAGAAAGGGGGACACGTTTAAATTGAGATACTCGGGACAGGGACCAGGCCGGCGCTACAGGCGGGTGGGGTGCTTTACTCAGGTCTACGTCATAAAAGAATCTGAAGGGGAAAAAAAAAGAGTCGCCAATGGACCTCCCAGCACAAAACACGCGTCGACAGAACCTGGGACCATCTTGAGATTACGGAAAGAAAAATGCGGTCCTATAGTTAAGTAACAGCTCCATCACATCACAGGCCAGGCCCTCAGAAGACGCTGCCTGTCAAGGCTACTCACTTACTTCTCTGGCGACTGCTGGATGAGCGGAGAGATGAGGTGGAAGCGAACGTAAGCTGCCAGGAGAAAAAAAAAAAAAAATGTTAGTGAGCAGCAAAAATGGATGGCGGGCCTCAAATCCTGCAGCCAGCCGGTCACCTGAAGTGGAGAGCCAGCAGGCCCAGCCTACCATCACACAATGGGGCACACGCACGCACCTCGTGGGATTTTGAACTTCTTGTCCTTCCTGTACCACAGGCAGCCTTTATCACTGCTGGCGATTTTCACAGGATACTCCGTGTCCGGGCAGTCGGGGGTCTTCAAGTTGAAGTCAGTGGCTGTTAGACAAACGAGGAATGAGGCAGTAAGTGAACGTGTCCATCACCCACACAAGCAGAACCCTGAAAGGTCCATCATCTCCTCCCAAGGTCTGCTCCTCATGTGGTACTTCCATCCGATCCCTTCTTTAACAGGCTGCGGCTCCACTTTCAGACGACGACACCACCACTCGCATTCCAGCGGGTCACAACTTACCAATAAATTTATTCTTTGCAGGGAGGTGCAGTTCAGGGTTCAAGTCAAAGTCACCCGCCCACCGCTCTCTCCAGGGCTCCTCAATTTCTGCAAGGCAAACAAATGTCGAATATAAACCAGTTTGGAAGGTGCCAATCGCCTTGGGGGCACTTCTGGCAGAGGAGACGGAGAGTCTAGGGACCCCAGGGGGTGTCCTTTTGAGCCCCCCTGGTGTCACTTTTAGTCTGCGACACCCAAGAGCTTTACCTTCCTCGCTATACTGAGTGCCAAACCAGCGTTCTGTCCGGTCGCAGTGCCCCTGGTGATTGGGGGACAGCAGCAGGAAGCTGGCTTTGCTGGGCACAAGGAGGTTAAGAGCTGCGGAGATCACCTGCAAGAGGAAGACGGCCACACAGTCACAATGTGTTGTCACTCGGCGACATCAGCCCTGCCGACTGTCCTGCTCACCTTCGGCCTGTACTCGAACATCAGCTGGTCTCCAGTTAGAAAGTCCGCTTTGGGGAAGAGCTGCATGTTCTCACAGAGGTTCTCTACGTAGTCAATGGGGTCTGTCTGGGGAAAAAAAAGAAAAGCAAGGAATTAGAAAGTAGGGTGGGAATTGGCAGAGAATTCCGATACCACAGTAGGTACCCTGGGTCAGGACACAAGAGTGCAATTTGTTTTGAAGCGTATTTAAAATTCAATCACCTTTTCAGTTGACTGAAATCCGACCCCTCAAGGCGAGAGTATTTTATTAGTCTCTATCAGAGAAATCCTTTACACGTCTTATGATTGTTATTTATCATTATAATCGTTGCCCACTATTTTATTTAAAACAAGGTACTCCATCACCGTAGGACACAACATACGGACGTTAGCACTGAAGGAGGTCTTTTCACAGGAGCCTCAGCTTTTGCACATGAAACCTCAACTAATAATCGAGATCTCACTGAAAAAACGGTTTGAATTTGTGCAAACGTGCATGGAGGCCTCATACGTGAATGATGTCCACAAACCTTTACGATGCTATGCTCTCAAGCGAGTAGAAATCACTTCTCAAACACCGATTAGGCTTTCCATAGTAATTAGAGGAGAACGTGCAGACCTTCCCACCACCACTTTATCTGGTCTGGACGGTGAGGAGCGCTCCTCTGACCATCAGTATGAGCCATGCAAAAAAAACAACAACAGGAGTAGTCAGGAGACAACGGAGGAGGCTAAAACACAGAGGGCCGGATGGAGTCAGTCCAAGACCTTAAGGCTTGTGCTGACCAACAACATGGTGTTCTCTGTTACCAGTTCAGTTTATCACCAAGACAGTAAAACGTGGAAAACATCCTGGACTGTAAAGCAGGTGCCTCTTCATCTAGTGACTACAACGTAGTGGGAATCGCTTCAGAAAGACCTTTGTGAGGCTGCTCCTCTACTGTACGAGTCCTCTTGGGGTAGACCACCAGGACCCACTACAGTGTGCCTATCAGACAACGGCTGGAGTGAAGGATACAGTTCTCCGTTTGCTCCACAAGGCTGGATACGGCTGACCACACTGCGAGGAGGACGCTTTCTGATTTCTCCAGGGCCTTCAACATCATCCAGGCATCCCTGTTAACGGGTAAGCCCAGGGTTCTGCAGGTGGATGGGCCGATGGTGTCCTTCAGGCAGACAGACGTAGTCCTCGAGTCTCACAAACTGCTAACGTGAACGTAAGCCAACACACGTTCAGGAACAGCCCTGTCTCTGTGTCCCTTCGCGCTCTACACCTCCAACTAGAAATATAACACGAGATCAGGTCATTTGCAGAACATCTCAGACAATTCTGCACATATTGGGTGTATCAATGAGGGGGGGATGAGACAGAGCATAGGAGTCAGGTGGAGAACCTTTGGGAACGGCCTGCAACGTACTCGTAACATCAGCAGCTGTTTTCACCATCCTAAAGGGCCTCCACATCTGGTCACTATTCAGGGAGCGGACACTGAGGTGGGGCACTGCAACAGATACGTCTGGATCGACGTCAATGAAAACCGGGACTATCCACCCGACACCGGGAGCCACGTTAGAAAGCACAGAGCAGACTCTTTCCTCCCCTAGGGGGCTGCACCCCTTTAAACGTGGCCATCCTTTACATCTCCGTGATGGCCGGTGCCATTTTCTACGCGGAGGTGTGCTCTGCCAGTGCCATCACTTCAAGAGGGGCCCACCGATTTATCAGTGATGGGACACACTCTGGATCCCCTGGAGGGCATAGCAAAGGAGAGAAGGAAGACAAACAAACAGAGTGCCATTATGAACCATGCTGCACATCCTCTCTCCAACCCACTAGTAGTATGGACAACGTTTAGCCAAGTGTGTGTTTAAGAAACACTGTGGGGGGCTCCTTCATACCTACAGCAACATGGCTGAATTGCGCCTCACTGCAGCTGAATGCTCTTTTTACCTTTAGTCCTTCTTGTGTATATTTAGAAAATAAGAAATCGGACAAAACAAGAGGAGACCATTCAGCCCATTCGTTTTACAGGTGGCTTGTTTGTCATTATTTATTTATTTATTTATTTTTATAATTTCATTTACCGAGCTTCTCTCTGTAAAAAGCCAAAACTTCCCCCAGGGACAAGGACTATCTATTCATGGCTCCCATGATGCTTTGTATTCCCTTCCCTTCTACGTTTCTGTTCACACAGTTGCACTGTAGCGCAGTTGGTGATCAACTGACCAATCAGGACCCAGGCAAACAGAGCGTCCAGAGGGGCTTGCAAGGTTAAAAAGGTACAATGGACGGGTCAAGGTGCAGGACCCTGGTAAACAGGAGAGCAGAATGAGCTCATCCTCAACACAGGCAAGACCAAAGAAAGAATAGCGGACTTCTGGAAGAATCCTCCCATCATCAAAGGGACTGAGGTGGAGAGGCCGACAGCCACCAATTCCTGGGATTGCAGGTTACATGAGACACGAGCTGGACTCTCAACACCACAGCCACAGTGGAAAAAAGCCCAGCAAAGGCTACATTTTATTAGGCTGCTCAGGAAAAGCGGCCTGAACCATCGCCCTCTCACCCAGGCCTACAGAGGACGGACAGAGAGCGTCCTCACCGCAGGTGTCATGGTCTGGTATGGGAACACCACACAGGCAGAGACAGCGGAGAGGATCATAGGGACAAAACTTTATGTGCGCACATCGCTGTCGGAAAAGAGCAGAGGGAATCATCAGGGACTCGCTCTCTGCTCAGACACACAAACCGGACGTACACCCGGAGACACAGCAGAGCGGACGGCGTCATCACGCACGCAACAAGGCGCTTCAAGAGCTTCATCTCCGCCACCGTCAGACCGATGGTAAAACAAAATTACTGAATATGTGAAACATTTTACCTGTGCAATACCTACAATCTATTGTTTTTTTGTTGTGTAGACATTACCACCTTTCTGTATAGTGCTGGTATAATCTATATTATTTATTATATTGTTTTACTGTTTTTTAATGTTTTACTATGACCCGGACAGAGCTCTGAACAAGAAATCCAATGTGCTTTGACTGTTGGTTTTATGCACAAACGGCAAATAAAAGACCCTTGACTGACCAAGTAGGTGTATGTAGCACAGGGCCCGGCTGTTATCCCCCCCACCAAAAACTGAATGACCAACTAAAGCTCTCCGAGGAGTCAAAGTTACTCTGCTGCACGTGTGTCTGAATCCACAGCCATACCCATACCTGCTCCTGATAGCGGAATTCATTGCTCTCAATCTTCTGAATTTCCTCATATATCCTATAGTGACAAAAAGAAATGAGTGAGTGAGTGATGGATGGAGGAAGGTTAAAGGGGGCCGAGGCCAACAACACACACACACACACACACGTCACGTGTCCACTTTTAGGTTTAGGTAAACGCACAACGCTTACTCCTCCACACGCCAGCCACAAAGTCAAAGTTCAACACCTTACAGCGTGGAGATGGTCAAGTGGCTTAGTGGCTGTCATACTAAGACGGCCAATCTGAAGTCACTTTGATGGTGGTGCCACATGTTGTGCCCCGATGTGATTTTCACGCACCAAACCCTGTGAAGTTGTGCTGGAACCTCATTTTGTCAACTTGTACTTGCGACCTCATTCTTTCAGTGACTATCCAGAGCTTGTGACAGACACGACTGAACACGAAGACAGAGTGAATTTCAGAGCTGAAGAGCAGGAAAACTAAAACCAACTCTCTGAGAAGATGAGATGAACTTAAATAGCATGGTGTTGCTCTTAAGCAGCTAAGACTCAGTATCTGTTCATGTTAATGCTGTTAGGTGACACATGGAGGAAGTGTGTGTGTGTGTGTGTGTGTGTGTGAGATATAAAACAGAATTACGCACCATCAGTGTTACAGAGTCATGGGTGGTAGCCGTGGTGGTGATGGTGGAGGAGGAGAATCTAGAAGTGAACGCCAGCTGAAAGTGCTGAAGGGCGGGTTAACTTACCTCTGCTGTGGGCCCAATTTCTGAAGCATCCTGAGGTACTGGAACACCAGGTCAGCCACCTGGAGAGAAACAGAAGAGCACTGTGAGCACTGGCCAAGTTACGGGTGACCACCTGAGAAGACTGGAGAAGGCAGGTGGACGGCCACGACATCAGCTGGACTTTTTAATTTTTAAATTATGTTTTACTAATTTTGTGTGCGAGTTTCAGAGTCAGACGCCACTTAAAAGAAACCAACCTTCTGTGGGCTCTTGCTTTGGTGGTCAGCCATTTCTAGACCACGGCAACGGGCGTGCTAGCAGAGGTCTGTGTGAGACGGAGAATGGCGTCTAACCTTCTCACAAGGCAAAATAAAAACCACCCTTCATACTCCATACCCACCAGCCAGCTGGTTTAGTGGCACACGGGTGCTCTTTTCATCCTCCGTCCTAATTTTCTTGACTGGGCACATTTGTTCCAATTTTCTAACTTTATGTTACGGAGTACATCTCCTTCATTTAAACCAGTGTCCACAAAGACAAAGATTTTTAAATTGCTCGGCCATCTTGGGCACACAGCTGGCCTACATGTAGCAGTGTGCACGAGAGTTGGTATTCAATCCCAAATGGGCATAAAAGGCTCGCCTGATTTGTTGCAGTACTTTAGGATCCATGATGGCTTACTCACTTACAATCCCCCCCCACTTTACAAACGTCACCCTAGAGATTACCATTGGGGGCTCTCACTGCACCCACTGCTTGATGAAGATCGATTGCCATAATGGTTTTTAATTTTACCTTAAGTGTTAGAGTTGGATGGACTTCACTTTAGGTGGTCTTTATGACTAACTGGCGACATTTGGAAAACTAAAGTCAACCAAACAGCTTTTCCTACATAAGGTCTGGAAACTGACACCATCACAATACTTTCTTTTTATGAGCCCCTAAACTGTATATGTTAGGAAAATAAATTATGGCCTTTAGCAGGCAAGTGTTGAATTGGGTTGTTCTTCCTCAACTCCATGCCTACAAATAAAAAAGTATCTAAGCAGCAGTCAAGAGTCCACCCCAGTGAAAAACAGTAAATAAAGGCCAAAGCGTCAACGGTGTCAAGGAAGGATTTCAGCGGACAGCACATGTCACAGTAGTTAATTACGTTAATATAGCGCCAAGATGAAATGTGAAAGCTTGCTTGCAGTTGGCAAGACGACGCACAAATGACTTGGACTATGAAAAACAAAATTCTCTGGTCTGATAAAACAAAGATGGAATAGTTTGGCTTCATTACTAAATGCCACATCTGGAGGACACCTGGCCCTGCTCATCACCTACACAATACCATTCCAACAGTGAGGCAGGAGGGTGGCAGCTTCAGGCACTGGGAGACTGGGCATGGTCGATGGAAAGCTCAGACTGGGCAAAAAAAAAAAAAAGAGAGTGGCCAAGAGACAACTCTGTGTATGTTCTTAAATGTCCTGGTCGGAGCCTGGACTTGAACATCTCTGGGGGGGCCTGAAAATAACAGTCAGCCCCCATCCAACCTGGCAGAGCTTGAGAGGATCTGCAGAAAAGCCAGGTGGGCAAAGCTTTATACGTACGTCAGACACAAAGACGCCAGGATGGGATCACTGCCAGAGTACCAAGTCAGGGTCTATACTTGTGTCAATTTGAGATTTCAGAAATTCCTCAAGTCCTATTTTTGCTTTCCATTCTGGAATGTCGAGTGTTACTTGATGGGGGGGGGAGGAAGAGAATTTAAAATGATTTTTAGTACAAAACAAAAATAATAATTCTAAACTATGGAGCCCTCAGAAAGGATTCAGATCCCTTCACATTTTACACAATTTGATGGAAAGAATCAGACTGGCATTACCACACCTATGTTGACCCCACAGCCCAGTGGCAAACACGAGTAACCCACTGTGCATCATACGGAGACAAGAGACAAACATTTCTACTGGTATTTAACCAGCGACAAAAGGCCTTCACAGTTTACGTCCATTTTCATCCCATAAAGCACCCTGCAGACTTGACCCATCTCCTCCAGTATCTTTATTTTTCTGCTAGTTGTGCCACACGTCTGTCTAAGACAGGTTCAAATATAACGTAACCAACGCAGACCTCAGAGTTAACGTTTGCAGTGCACATGTCTCTATTATATGCCATATGGTACGGGATTTATAAAAGCAGTTATAATGTTTGTGATGTGCCAGGGACGTAGCAGCCAGACAGACACACCTACACATCCCTTGACATTACATTACCGTGCCCACTTAAACCAATTCAGGGCCATTAGAGACGGTTACTGTAACCTGATGGCATTGGGTGCTCGTCCAAAACCGGCCCAGGATGGTAGAGACCAACACTCCATTATCATGCACACTTCCAGACTCCGTGCCAATTTAAAAAGTCACCTGATGATATTCTGGGATGCTGGAGGAAACCAAATGAGGACACAGGAAGGACAAATTCCACATCAACACACGGGAACAAAATTTGAAATCTAGAAGCAAAAGTGTCGAGCACTGCACTGGCATGATGCCCTCATTATTTCTATTTCTTACATAACAAACTAAAAAAGTGCCAACTGCTCCAGCCACTGAACTTGCCGCCACAGTTGTACTCACATGGTAGAAGTTCTGGTATCCCTCATTGGTCAATGTAACGGAAATGTCAAAAACAGAATAGGTGTCATTCTGATCAAAGCCCGTTTCACTGTTCCCTCCATAAAGTGCGACAGCCCAGCATCTTAAAAAAGCAACAACAGAGTGCTAAAGTTGATATGTGCCCATGGCCAGCAGCCCAGTAGATGAAGTCGCATTAAAGGGCTTTTACCCAACCTGCATGGCAGAACTTACTTTTTCCGCAGCACAGACAGGATGCTTCCAGTGCCCTCATGGCCGATCAACCAGGAGATGTAGTGCAGAGGCTTTACCCTGAAATATGGGGAGAGTGTTAAAAAGCAGTGACATCTTCTAGAATGGTGGCCACTGAATACCAGGGAGTAACTGCCCACTACCACACTGACATTTTCTCTCTTTCTGCTTTAACAACACTAAACACCTTTCTTTCACTTTTGTGCTATTATTCTATCACGCAGCAGCAGCAGCAGCAGACACACGTGACAATGAAGTGATGTAAAGTCCATCACGAATGCCCGCCATCTAGGGGTGCTTCACCTGGGTAGTATAGTACTGCTGACAGAGACATTAAACTGTTTAGCGGACAGATCTCAGCCTCAGTCGGACAGGCTCGCCAAGCTGAACTGGAGTGCAGTGTATTCCGAGAAAGCTGGATCATGAAGCAGCTTTTGGAGTATTTTGCAGACTTAAGATTGTGCAGCTTTTGAGTCCAATGGGAAAATAACCAACGAGTTTGGGACGATTCTTGAAACACCGAGTTTTGTAAAATTGTAAAAAAAATGAAACACACTATGAGCTAATGAAGATGAAAACAAGTCAGCCATGTGTGAATGCAACAAGGGAGGGAGGGGGGCAGCTGCCTTTTATTAGACATTAAAAAAAAAAAATTCAGCCAAATTGCTGCCTGCACTTCAGAGATTGTTGTCAGCTGACGAACACCCACAAGGAGCCCCCTTCTCTCTGCAGCTGCACTTTCATGGAGCTCCTGGACACTTTTACAAAGACCTCTGTCCCCATTTTGATTATCTATATATCTATATCTATATCCATCCATCCATTTTCTAACCCGCTGAATCCAAACACAGGGTCACGGGGGTCTGCTGGAGCCAATCCCAGCCAACACAGGGCACAAGGCAGGAACCAATCCTGGGCAGGGTGCCAACCCACCGCAGGACACACACAAACACACCAAGCACACACCAAGCACACACTAGGGCCAATTCAGAATCACCAATCCACCTAACCTGCATGTCTTTGGATTGTGGGAGGAAACCGGAGCGCCCAGAGGAAACCCACGCAGACACGGGAGAACATGCAAACTCCACGCAGGGAGGACCCGGGAAGCGAACCCGGGTCTCCTAACTGCGAGGCAGCAGCGCTACCACTGCGCCACCGTGCCGCCCTATATCTCTATCTATCTATCTATATATATAATTCACTAAGGCAAGACAACCATGGAAAGCTCACCGGAAGGGGTGTGGATTCACTGAGATGCCGACAAGACAGACACCTATGGCGCACGCAGGGAGGAGCCACGGCCACCAACTCCTGGCACCTCCGAGCCACGCTGACTGTTCATAGAGGCGTTTCTCGCGGAGGTGAGTCGCCATATGCAGCGTGTTAAACTGTTTGTGAGGGGTATGCCATGGGATCCTTAAAACAATCCTTTACAATTGAGGTTAAAACACAATGAAGTAGGCAGTCTTTAAAAAAATGAGTTTTCGGTTACGACGCGCGACCGCGTGCAGCATAGCCAACTGTTTTACACGCTACATACAGCAATTCGCATCCGCGACAAACATGCGTCTTCTTCACTCACGGACAATTCTATGTTGCTCTCTCCAGAGTTCCATCTTTTCATTCATTTACTGTTGTATTCTCACACCAACCCGTTTTAGACAACCATGTCTCTCCAGAAGTGTTTAGCATTCAATTAATAATTATGTAAGAGATTGAGTGTGTGTCTACCCGGCGCAGAGAGGTGTGGGTAAGCCGTTGAACCCCATTCGGGCTGCAAACCATGGAATTCCCACTAAGTGCGACTCATACGCTCCCACTGGTTTCGTCCCTACCCTTTGTGCACACTTCGCTACTATCGTGGTCAGGTGTCTTGGTGGATTATATATAGAAAAGCAGCCAAAACCGCACAGAGCAATGAAATGTCTACGTGAGTCACAGATGCATCTGGACTGTGTAAAGACGACAGCGACTCCAGTGACGAGTTGGAGGTGGGCACATGAGCGGGCAGTGCATACTGAACAAGAAATCAGCAGACTAGCATGACGGAGGGAACGGAGTGGACGTCCTTCTCCTCTCCTGCCGTTCCACACGCCGCACCTGAGCGCAGTGCACTCGCATCCCTCCGTCTGGCAGGAGAAGGCGCGATGAGGGTCCGCCAGTTTTCAGTCATGGACGATTGTGTGTTGGTTCGTTCCGTGCATTGTTACAATGTTGCTTTTCTGGCTGATTTATTACATTACCGATTTTTCAAATGTTAATTTTCTCCCTGTACTTAAAAATCATTAAAAATCGGCCTAATTATGTGGCGTATGGTTGGCTAGTAGATATACACTCACCTAAAGGATTATTAGGACCACCATACTAATACGGTGTTTGACCCCCTTTCGCCTTCAGAACTGCCTTCATTCTACGTGGCATTGATTCAACAAGGTGCTGAAAGCATTCTTTAGAAATGTTGGCACATATTGATAGGATAGCATCTTGCAGTTGATGGAGATTTGTGGGATGCACATCCAGGGCACGAAGCTCCCGTTCCACCACATCCCAAAGATGCTCTACTGGGTTGAGATGTGGTGACTGTGGGGGCCATTTTAGTACAGTGAACTCATTGTCATGTTCAAGAAACCAATTTGAAATGATTCGAGCTTTGTGACATGGTGCATTATCCTGCTGGAAGTAGCCATCAGAGGATGGGTACATGGTGGTCATGAAGGGATAGACATGGTCAGAAACAATGCTCAGGTAGCCGATGCCCAGTTGGCACTAAGGGGCCTAAAGTGTGCCAAGAAAACATCCCCCACACCATTACAGCACCACCACCAGCCTGCACAGTGGTAACAAGGCATGATGGGTCCATGTTCTCATTCTGTTTACTCCACCATTTGAATGTCTCAACAGAAATCGAGACTCATCAGACCAGGCAACATTTTTCCAGTCTTCAACTGTCCAATTTTGGTGAGCTCATGCAAATTGTAGCCTCTTTTTCCTATTTGTAGTGGAGATGAGTTGTACCCGGTGGGGTCTTCTGCTGTTGTAGCCCATCCGCCTCAAGGTTGTGCGTGTTGTGGCTTCACAAATGCTTTGCTGCATACCTCGGTTGTAATGAGTGGTTATTTCAGTCAAAGTTGCTCTTCTATCAGCTTGAATCAGTCGGCCCATTCATTCTCCTCTGACCTCTAGCATCAACGAGGCATTTTCGCCCACAGGACAGCCGCATGCTGGATGTTTTTCCCTTTTCACACCATTCTTTGTAAACCCTAGAAATGGTTGTGCGTGAAAATCCCAGTAACTGAGCAGATTGTGAAATACTCAGACCGGCCCGTCTGGCACCAACAACCATGCCACGCTCCAAATTGCTTAAATCACCTTTCTTTGCCATTCTGACATTCAGTTTGGAGTTCAGGAGATTGTCTTGACCAGGACCACAGCCCTAAATGCATTGAAGCCATGTGATTGGTTGATTAGATAATTGCATTCATGAGAAACTGAATCCTTTAGGTGAGTGTATAATTTGTAACTAAGAAACTGGACCATCCGGTAAAAAATGTCACCTGCAGCTTGCTGTGACTGATGGGACTATAGTGAAGACTGCCAGGAAATACTCCTCAGACATTTTTAATGTTACATCTCACCTGAAGATGAAGAAGAAGAAGAAGGGCCGGGCCGGGCCAGCACCCCGAGTTGCCTCAAAAGCTTGCACATTGTAATCTTTTTAGTTAGCCAACAAAAGGTATCATTTTGCTAGACTTCTTACTACTGTTTTACCTATAAGGGAACTGTAGATTTAAAATTTGAAAATTTATAGAGTGTTAAACACCATCAATCACCAAGCCACATCAAAAGTGAATGTGCAGAGGGTACACAATTTACTTTCTCAATTAAAGGTAGGTCTTTGTGTGCTGCCCATGCACAGTAAATATGCAGAATCTTGTAAAACATTTGCACACAATAGCGTAACTTATGCATACCAAGTTCCAGTCCGCACCTACAAACGCACAACACCCACCTGTAATGTTGCTGCTGTGGGGGTAGAGCCCAGGAGATGGTGAGCGAGTGAATCTTCCGAACAGGCACAACTGCAAGACAAGCCATGGAGTCATTTAAAAGCGATAAATACCATAACCTAAAAACCGGATATATAAATAAAACACCAAAAATGAAGTTAACTACCTCTGTAGAGCTTGTTAAATAGTGGGGTGTCAAAAGGATCCAACAGATGAGAAAAGTCTGGTTTGGGTAACCCACTGTATACGGAAGAAAGTGGAAACATAAAAAGGTGAAGGTACAGTAAATGGTGGGGATACACACAGCACAACAACTGCAGCCGAGTTTAGAGTGAAGTAAGAGACACAACTTTGAAATCCCTCTTGGCAGAGTCATCATGGCGCCCCTTGTAGGGAAAACAAAAAAAAAAAAAGGGGTGGGAGGTGGTCGGGGGGAGTTGTGTGTGATCTGCACCCAAACCACAAATTCAGATAAATATGGCAGATCTCCCAAATCCCACACTGAGCCAGTTGGTGTACATCAAATTAGAAAGTGGACACAAAAAGGGCGATGACCGCAATTCAAGGACTCTTAACAACTACAAAGCCGTTTCCCCAGAAAATGCTGAATTTTAAGGTGCATCAATTAGGGCTTTCAGTGAAGCTTTACAATAAATTACTACAGGAAACACCTGCACAGGCCTCGGGCCATCTGCATGATGAGAATAGGAGGAGGCCTGTAAAGCGATATGAAAAGTTGGGAGCAGGTAAGACTTCCAATGAGACAATGCTGGCCTCATTCCTAAATGGGGCTCGGGTAGTCGGAAAAGGTAATAGAACTGCCATCAAATGAAGAGTGAGCAAAGTTGCCGTCTCTGCTTTCTCTGGACTGGGCTGATGGCCCCTCGTCCAGTTGTCCTAGGTGGAGGTCTGGAAAGGCTGCCCTTGACGCCGGTGTAGGTCTTATGATCCTCCCTCCAAACCCCAAATACAGTTAAACAAGCACAATGCATCTCACTTGTTGGGTATCTTGCTGAAGATCTCTCTGACCCAGAGCTCTAGGGTATCCAGGTTTTCTGCAAAGTAAAGCAAGTGAGCAAATTAAAATTTTAAAGTGTAGCACCTCTAAGGTCACCATAAATCACATTAAAAACCCAATGAGAAAAAAATAGTTGTCTGCATTTGCCACACAGGCAGGCTACAGGGGGTAAGCAATGCTGCCAATACAGAGAATTCCAAAAATATTCTCCCACTCCGAGACGTCTGTACTGGTCTTGTGCTGAACCCAGAAGGCCTAGACTTGGTTCTCTTTACTTTCGTATGTAATGTGAAACATTTTCAGCCTCATTAAGTGTTAGCTGTCTATTTGCTTTTTCCCCCTGGCCTCATTTGATGAGATTTCATACAATTTTTTTTTTCACAATGTAATTTTTGAGCTCCTGTAAAATTTGAATATCCCTTTGGGGATAAATAGAGTATAATCCATCTAACACTGCAATCATTTGTCAATCAATCATCAGGACTAAAAGCAACTTTTCTACAGTAATTAAAAAGTTATTAAATGTAGTGTATAATCAAAAAACAGGCTGTGGTGTCATAACAGTTATGACGACAATAGTCAGTCAGTTATTTTTCCAACCTGCTATATCCTAACACAGGCTCACAGGGGTCTGCTGGAGCCAAACCCAGGCAGGGTGCCAGCCCACCGCAGGGCACACACACACACACTAGGGACAATTTAGGACCGCCAATGCACCTAACCTGCATGTCTTTGGACTGTGGGTGTACTTTAGGGCTGTGCGATTTGACCAAAATCTTATATCCCGATATTTCATTTCATATCCCGATATAGCACATTTTCTTTGTATTCAGTGAATAGTTTATATAATCACCACTCCTTTTTTTTTTCATTTAAATTAAAAAAAATCAAAAATGAGAAGTACTCAACTTTGACTTAGAATGTAAACATAAAATGTTAATGTATCAAATATAAAACACTTTTCAAAAACAAATTACTAAAGGCCCAATATAAAATACTGCTATATAAAATGCCTGACATAAACAAAATGTGAACTGTAGCAGCAATAACTCTCACAACATATATTAAATATAAAAGGATCAAAGCACTAACAACTAAACTATATAAGGCCAATAAACCCTTTAAACAAAATAAATACACGTCTAACATTAACTGTCAAAATCAAATGTAAACATTGTACTTCAAACTGTAGCAGCAATAAGGCTTACGACAAAAATATATTAAATATAGAATATTAAATATAATATTGTTTAGGCTACATTCTAGTAAAATGTTAATTTGCACATCGTAGTGTGGCAAATCTCTGTTAATGAGTGCGTGGGACTGGATGGCGCTAACGTGTTGATGCCGTCCAGCCCCAAGCACGGGGCGATCCGCGGTAACTCGTTAACGGAGATTTGCCGTGTTAATGCAGTTGTGGCGTAAACGTCATTTTAACAAGATTAACGCTGACAGCAAACACTGCAGGGAAAACTATGCCTTAAGCAAATTGTTTTGGTAGCAATTAATCTTCCAAGCTTTTAACATGCTCGTTTAAATAGTACCTTTACAACTGTAACATCCTACGTGGCCTGCCTCTCAGTTGTAAACTCTCTGCATGCTCGCTCACGTGCTTTTTGCGGAGGTGGTAGAAGAGGTTTGTCGTGTTGGAGTCTGTGGTAGCGATCGGTTTGCAGCATAATTTGCACAGTACCGTTTTCTGGTCCGTGTCAGACTCTTCAAATCCAAACCATCTCCATACTACAGAGGTAGCCCCTCGTTTAGGAACAAGGTCCTTCTGTGTGGAGCTACCTGGTGTTGCCTCGTCTTCATCAGCCATGCTAGTGTGTCTGCATCCACGTGGTGGCCATCAAAACAATGAAAAAAATATTGCCGTAAACAGTTTATTTTGCGACACCTCGAAACAAACGATAGCGTAATGTGCAGCGAGAGACGCTTTCATATTGTCATCCGATATATATCGTTATATCGAACAGCCCTAGTGGAGACCAACACAGACACGGGGAGAACACACAAACTCCACGCAGGGAGGACCTGGGAAGCGAACCTGCAGGTCTCCTAACTGCGAGGCAGCTGCGCTCCCACTGCGCCACCATGCCACGCATGACAATAGAAACAAGAGCAGATATTATGGTAGGAAATGAACCCTGAATTAATGAATTGCCTAAAGCAATTAGGGGGCTGGGGAAAAAAAGGCAGTAGGCCTATAAACCGCAAACAGGGCCACTAATTCTCTAACCACCAAGTGGCTTTTGTTGGCTTCGATTTTTAAAAACAGCACAGTGAATCCTGAAGGGCCAAGCAGTAATACGTGGGGCGGTTTGAAATGGTGTGTGAATGTAAAGGCCGCTAACCTTTGGACTGCACTGCCAGCGTCATGTAATGAGCGGAGTAGTGTCTCTTCCAAAAATCCCGCAGGCAACTGTAAGTATCAATGTTCTTCTCTCGAGGCTGCAGTTTCAGAGTGTCAGCATTACCTGTGTGCACAAAATGTAAAAAAAAATAAAATAAATAAAATTGAGTAGGCTGCTGTTAAATTATGCCCAGTAAACATTTTCCCTCTCGGTCCCTTAAAATAAAGCTTCACTGCCATCTTCCTTTTCTTTGCATTTATTCTATACAATCATTACTTAAAAAAGTGTGTGGCAATAATAATTCTTCTGAAACAAACAATGGCACTTACCCCAGTAAAACTTTCCCATTGGGTGCCCAGCTTTGGCAAGGCTTCCGAAAAGCATCTCCTTCCTGTGAGAATCAGATGGTCGCGCAAGTTGGTACTCTGCAGAAAGGGAAGATGTTTAAATTTCAATGAGACACCCGACCACAGCTTCTGGGTACAAAAACAGACGTGGAATAAACAAGGAAAAGCAGAGCGCATTGTGAATCACAACTTCATTTTCAAAGAGCCAAACTTTCAACAATGAGGTAGCAAATTATTGATTTTATACCAATAAAGTTTGCTACATCTAGAAAAGACTGAACTGTAGACTTTCAAAGCAAAAGACTTGTAAGGTTTACACCAAACCGTCAGCTAGTGTAGAGAGATGTTAACACAGCCATCTGCTACACTGCTTTGCACAATTGTCATGGGAAACAATGCTAACCTATTGGTCAGGTCTTCCTTAAGATACAATTTTACTGCCATGATGGTACTGCCAGCCATGCTCAACTGTGTCTGCTTTGCATTTGGTGAGGACATTTAGCCACTTCCGTTTGTTCACTAATTATCTGCCCTGGCGTGAACAGGCACATGTGTTCAGTAGCAGGCTTCTTTCCGGACGAATGGGATGGAAACGCTCAGCTGTTTCAGGGTTTACAGTTTCTACCCTCCTGAATTTCCAAACTTCATTACTAGGATAGCAAGGCCACTGTGAGCCGAGTGTGCTGTTGACAACGTGCAATGATTGTAAAGTTTCCATCAGTTCATGGATTAAGAGCAATGTGAAATGCAAAGAGGAGGTGCACAGTTCATGAGCATAGACCGAACATAAATTCAGTGAGTGTTAGACATTTTCTTCAAGTGCATCATGTCTGTATTCTGTAATGGCCACTTCTCAGTGCCTACTACCTAAAAGTCAAGCTGTGAGGCGTCTTCTTTTTCAATTTAAATAACTGTAGGTCAATGAAATTCATGACAATTCACGATGAAATCTCCAGTTCTGGGCCAGTTCCTGTCTTGTGCCCTGTATTGTCATAATGGGCTTTGGCTTTCTGAGACCCTGAATTTGGACACATTGGCTCAGTAAATCGGTGGATGGAAATGTTGAGAGTCTTAGTCATTCTACAGAGACGCACAAGGACCACTGGTAGAGGGAGCATCAAAATCGATGCAATACAGTATTATTGAACACATTAAAACAAATAAATACACCAGACAATTTATAAAAGACACGAGCTTCACAGAAGTGACCAATCCTCACCACTATCTACAGCCTCCACCTCCCGATCCACTGCATCCTTGATCATAAGTGGACAGATAAAAAATTGAGCCCACCTGCCAGAAGCAAAAAGAGGAACAATTAGAAACAGTAAAGACAAATGGCACGTGTCTGATGCAGATCCCAGAGTTAAGGGCTTTTTACCCTCACAAATGCCCTCAAACCTACGTAATTCAAGTTTGGGTTATAGCTGGAGCACAGCTACTGTTAATCAAAAATGGAAGCCGAAATATTCACATCCTTACTGCAGACGGAGTTAATTACACCATACAAATCAAAGAGCAACTCAGCACAAGGCGTGAACACCAACGTTGAAGCAGATGTAAGTTCTAGAAAGCGTGACGACTGACTGGGTCAGACCCTGCCAACGCTGGTGGTCCATTTACCTGTCCAAGGCTTCCTTGAAGTATTTCCTCTGCACATCAAACTGAAAGATAGTCCTCTCACAGTCTGTGGAAGCGTTGTCACTGCCACCATGCTTCTTCAAGAAGGCGTCAAAGCCATTCTCTGCCGGGTACTTCTCACTACCCATGAATACCACTGGAAAGCAGAGAAAGGAGGAATAGACACTTTTTAGAATGGGACTTCAGATTCATTTCCCCCTTTTACAGATTTATCAGCTTTCACTGGCAGTTACTCCAACCCTAAA
The DNA here is from genome assembly GCF_016835505.1 of Polypterus senegalus. Taxonomy (NCBI): domain Eukaryota; kingdom Metazoa; phylum Chordata; class Cladistia; order Polypteriformes; family Polypteridae; genus Polypterus; species Polypterus senegalus. Next base: position 165,306,315 of record NC_053163.1, read on the forward strand.
GTCTAGTGCCGTCTACTCTCGGACTTTCTGGAAAAGGATTTTTAGAGAATGAGCGTCACAGAGAAGCTTTTAGGGTGAACACCACTGCAAAGTGCTTCGCATGCACTTCAGAACACAAAGCACATCCCTCCAGTTAGTGCACCAGAAGGTCCAACAGCTCCTTCAAATGTTGCACGTCTACCTACACTGCCTGATCACTTAATAAACTAAAGGAACAATTAAAAATAAAAATCGCAGCCAGCTATGCAACGCACAAAGCTAGTTACACATTCAAGAGTGCAGACATGGACAGACGTCACAATGGGTACGGAGTAGTTTCTTACTATGCTCCAGGAAATGCGCCAATCCGGGCAAGTCATCGGGGTCACTGAAGCTTCCAACACCAATGCACAGGGCGGCTGCAGACTGAAAACAAGAAGGTATTAGAGAAGACCCCGCGTCCACCTAAAAAGTTCCCATCAATTCATACAGACTATTACACTTGTACAGTACAGTAGAGGCTCATGCCCTTCATTTGCACAAGGAGGCTGAACCAAACTCACGAGATCACAGCAGAGAAGGCATCTTAAAGACGTAGAATTGAATTTAGCTGAGCAAAAATTACAAACTGGATGCCAGTGTGAGCACAAGCCTGTTAGGTGAAATGCCAACGAGTACTTTTAAACAATGCAGCTTCCTCTTGGCTGTGTGCTACTGTATGAATATGAATTAACTCTTTTAGGGCTGATTTGTTTTTTTGTTTCTTTTCTCCCAGGGCTGAATATTTTTACAAAAATTAACTTTTTAAAAAAAGAACACAAAGCAATTGTTTAACATATCCAATCAACAACAAATATTTCCTTTTGACAAATGTCCAATGTTGTATGAGCCTGCATACTACTGCAGAGTAGTGGATCAGTGGTGCCTGTTGGGGTAGGAAACAGAAAAAAAAAAATGACGACCGTCGGATGAAGTGTTCCTTTAACTCTTTTAGGGCCCTTTTTTGGTTTCTTTTCTCCCAGGGCTGAATATTTTTTCCAAAAACTAACTTTTTCTTAAATCAACATCAACAAAATCGACAACAAATATTAACTTTTTTTATGTTGTACGAGCCTGCATACTCTGATTTCACAGACATGTTACACAGCAAAGTCCTGCCAAGTCTGATCTCGCTCTAAGCGGCCAATTTACATGCATGGCCGTGTTGCACTCCTCACAATACGTGTTGCACTGGCGTCTCCTGTTCAATTGTCCGTTGCTGCACTTTCTCACGTATATTGTTCGTGTGTACTGTCGTGAGACAAGTCACCCGTTTGACATCGTGCCATTGCCACCTGCATGAAAACCATATTGTCCCCTCTTTTCATCTTCAGGCCTGTGTCTCCTGTTCACCCTCACTGTGCCACAAGCTGCAATTCCCCTGCTCTGTAGCTCCATGAACAATTCTGGGCATGTATAAAAGTCGTCCATGTATGCAACATGACCCAAATGTTCATAGCCCTGAAGCAGCTCCAGCACAACCCGACTTGTCAAGGGACAGTTCTCTCTTTGACACAAATACTTTCCTGTATATGCGATTACTTTCAGGCCGAAACCAGCGTTTGCTTCTGCCAGTACAAAATCCTTTATGCCATACTTTGTGGGCTTGTCTGGCATATATTGGCAGAAAAAAAGACGTCCCAAGTGCGTTTTCTTTGGTATGCACTGTCGTTTTCTTTGTCATAAGTAGAGTAAATACATAATAATTTCATTGAATTAAAATACAGTAAAATGTTCTCCAATGCTCTCCAATGATGAATGATATTGATGATGATGTGCAGTACGATGCACAGGATTTAAAACTCCTCGGGTGGCACCTCCTCTTCAGGTGCTTCAGGAGGAGTCGTATCTTTGGACGGGTCGTCTCCCGTTGGGGTTTCGTGCTGGCTTTTCTTCTTAAGTTTCAGGAACATTGTGATGAGAAGTTGCTACATTGTCTCCTGTAGCGAACTGCTGGTACAATTTCCGTGCTTTCTCACGGCTGATGTTACCGTCCAAGGGGATGATGTTCTTCCTGCAGTCGGTGATCCACAATGCCAAGGCAGATTCCATCCTGACGATATTTTTATTCCTTCCGGTCGTTACCTTTTTGGCGCTATCACAGGAACTTACAGATACGGTACTCCAGATCGCTGCTTCCTTCTTCTTTATGTAGCGTGTGGTGCTTTCATTAATGCCATAGTGGCGCACTACTGCAGCATAACTTTTTAGTTCCCGGAGCAAATCCAGTAGTACAACCCTCCACTGGAGTGTTTTAAACTTCTTCTGGTGCTTAGGCTCTGTGCCAGAAGCCTTAGAAGGTGGGCTTGTCTGGCATATATTGGCAGAAAAAAAGGCGTCCCTTGTATTTGATCATAGATTCATGCACAGACAAATCACGGCCAGGCTGATCAAATGGTTTCTATGTTGGTCCCACAATGTTAAGCAGGGGCTGAACTTTATACGTGGGGTTATAGCCTGGCTCACCCCTTGGCATTTGCTTCTGGTTATCACAGAAGTGAATAAAACTTTGCAGCAGCAGGTACCTATCATCACATGGCATAACCTGTCCAAAGCCATCAGGGGGGACAAAGCATGTTTGGACCAATGCTCCCTGAAGTCATATCACCAGTCCAGTCCCATCTTTATTTGTGATGCCACAAAGCCCTTCATCTCGTCTCTTGTTGTGGGTTTCCACTTTGAAAAACGAGAATGTGGTGCAAGCGCAGGCCACAATTCAAAACAATTGCTCTGCATACCCGTTTGTCTCGTCTGACAGTAGCTGAAAAGCGGCATCAGGAGAGAGCAGCCTGAAGTAGTCCAGCGGCTGGTAATCTGTTGTGTCAAACAGCAAGCCATGCCATCTTGTGAAGTCCGGTAGCCAGTTTGGCTCCAACGGATCAATGTCTGGGTATTCCGCCCACACGAACATCGCCGTAGGTGTGTCGGCTGTGCAACTGATCAGCTGGGGTGGCATCGGCTGGTGTCCGATCAGCTGATGCCGGTTCCTTACTCTCTTGCTCAATGTCCTGATCACTGTCAACAAAATCAGATTCTGAAAAATCAGAGTCCGACTCAGCAATAATGCGCAAAACATTGTCTGCCGGGTATTTTCTTTTCTGCACTCGCTTCACTGCCTCATGAGATGTCGATGCCATCTTGCCTTTGTTTACATCTCGTAAGTCGCGCTCACGCAAGGATTAGATGGCGAGTCAATGACTCTAACATTCCTCCAAGCAGAGAGGGAATGTCTGCGACGTAACGGCGAGTTTTGTCGCTGTTAACAGCTGATTGTCGCCCTCTACCCCTGGATGTCGCCCCTTTTGTCGACATGCGCCCTCAACCCTCCTGTCAACAAAAGTCGACATCCGCCCTAAAAGAGTTAAAAGGCTGACAGTCAGCAGCCATGGGGAGGGTACTGAGCAACTAGTCTAATTGTCAACTCGCCTCAACCTCTGACCACTATCTGACGATTTATTAAAATACTCTGTACCTCCCAAAACGAACGGCCAGGAGCGGTAAACATTAACATTTCTGACAGACACTCTCTTTAGGCTGCCAGTCCTATTTGGGTAGACAGCCTCCCGACTCCTACTCGGGACTATCACCTGCTTTTCTGCACAGCCGCTCTTCTTCTTCGTGGCACTGGAGTCATCATCCAGATCTTCAAAATCGCTGTCTCGCTCCTCCTGCTCTTCCTCAGACTCCTCTTCGGTGCCCTCTCCAGAGTCTCCTTCACTATCTTCCTCTTCACTATCGCTACCTTCCTCCTCAGAGTCTCCATCATCCCCAGAGCTGGCTGGTTGGCCATCCAAGGTGCTCATATCTGAAATCAGCAGTGCTTTCAGACCATTGTCCAGCTCAATGTACCTGCGCAGAACAGAACAGAACAGAACAGAACAGAAGTCACAGTTAACACCCACAGACTTTCCGCAAATGACAGGTCAGCATACGGACACATTGTTAAATCTACGCGTTTTCTTTTGATTTTAAAGGAACTGAAAGAAGGTCAAAACACTGAAACAGTTTCAAACACAGTGAAAGTCTTAGTAATAGAAAGCGAACAACCACAAAACATCCCAAACACAACCACACTCCCCTGACCGTAGACACCACATGACTTAAACCAGACACCCTGCAGTGGAGCACCAAGTAGGGTTCAGGGCCAAAGGAAATCAAAGCTAAAGTTGCAATGCACCATGGGTCTGAAAAACTCAATGATTCTTCTCCCAAATCAAAGCCCCATTGTCCATTCTGACTGCTCAAACTCGGAGCAGGCTAAGATGGCAGCTCTTATTCTACTAGATAGTGAAATGTCGTCACTGTTTGTGTGTGTCAGGTCCCCCCGAAGCACACCGATTGGTTAGTAGGGCTTTGGGGACGTAATCGACAGAGGAAATGCCAGGCAAGAGAGACCGGGACACAAGAGGAGAACTAAAGACGTAGGAGGCACGCCGAGAGTCGCCTTCAAAGCAGAACGTATTCATGATGTTTTCACAGAGGGTAACCCGGTGGAGGCCCAACTACCATTGGAGGTGTTCAAAAAATAGCAGACAGGAAGCCGCCAAGGCAGCGCAAAAAAAAAAAAAAGAGTCTGAGAAGAAGGCTTTCTGGGAACGCACACTAAAGACGGAGAGCCAGGCGAGGGGAGTTCAGGCACACGAGGAGAGCCAAAAACGAGGACCACTGAAGGTCCACGTAGGGCAACATATCAAATATTTTTTTTTTTTTTAATTTATTCTATTTCTTGTGTAGTTAGTAACTCAAATATCACATTTAAAATATTACACACTTCAGCACAGAATAACAAATCAAATAATGAGCAGATGACTCCTATGTGCTTCTATTACAATATGTTGGCAAAAAGCGGCACTTCAGAGCAAAGTAAAACACATACCCAGAATCCTTGGATTTTTTTCTCATAAATGGATGTAATAAAACAATGTGAGGATTCTAATATGGAGTTTACACGAAGACGACTACTGGCTGTACATACAGTATGGGGTCCGCCATACCACACACTCCAGCCAGCCAAGTGGTCCTCTGAAACCCTTTGACAGCTCCTACGCTAACTGACCTGGATTAACCCACTCTCACCTCGGAGTGCTGCACCCTCAACCCAGCCTTCTGCTGATCCCAGCATAGGTGAGACATCCTCACCCACAACTACAGCAGCCCAGGTGAGCAGAGAGCGGAGGAGACTCTGTGCCAGCAAAGCAGCGGGTCCAGATGGAGTATCGCCACGACTGCTGAAGGCCTGTGCACTGGAACTGGGGAGTCCTCTACAGCACATCTTCAACCTGAGCCTGGAACAGGGGAGAGTCCTGAGGCTTTGGAAAACATCTTGTATCACCCCAGTCTCAAAGGTACCACGTCCTGGTGAGCTGAATGACTTCCGGCCTGTCACCCTGACGTCACATGTGATGAAGACCATGGAGCGGCTGCTGCTTCACCACCTGAGGCCTCAGGTCTGCCATACCCTCGACCCTCTGCAGTTCGCATACCAGGAGAAGGTGGGAGCCGAGGATGCCATCATCTATATGCTACACCGATCCCTCTCCACTTGGACAGAGACAGTGGTGCTGTTAGAATTATGTTTCTGGACTTCTCTAGCACCTTCAGCGCCATCCAACCTCTGCTCCTCAGGGACAAGCTGACAGAGATGGCAGTAGATTCACACCTGGTGCCATGGATCGTGGACTATCGTACAGACAGACCTCAGTATGTGCATCTTGGGAACTGCAGGTCAGACATTGTGGTCAGCAACACAGGAGCGCCGCAGGGGACTGGATTTTCTCCAGTCCTGTTCAACTAACATACATCAGACTTCTAATACGACTCGGAGTCCTACCACGTGTAAAAGTTCACTGACGACACTGCTATGGTGGGCTACATCAGGAGTAGGCAGGAGGAGGAGTACAGGAACCTAATCAAGGACTTTGTTAAATGGTGCGACTCAAACCACCAACACCTAAACACCAGTAAGACCAAGGAGCTGGTGGTGGATTTTAGGAGGCCCAGGACCCTCATGGACCCCGTGATCATCAGAGGTGACTGTGCAGAGGGTGCAGACCTATAAATACCTGGGAGTGCAGCTGGATGATAAACTGGACTGCCAATACTGATGCTCTGTGCTAGAGAGAGGACAGAGCTGACTATACTTCCTTAGAAAGCTGGCGTCCTTCAACATCTGCAATAAGATGCTGCAGATGTTCTACCAGACGGTTGTGGCGAGAGCTCTCTTCTACGCGGTGGTGTGCTGGGGAGGCAGCATAAAGAAGAGGGACAAACTGGTGAGGAAGGTAGGCACGGAGCTGGACAGTTTGACATCCGTGGCAGAGCGACGGGCACTGAGCGGACTCCTGTCAATCATGGAGGATCCACTGCATCCACTGAACAGGATCATCTCCAGACAGAGGAGCAGCTTCAGCGACAGACTGCTGTCACCATCCTGCTCACTGACAGACTGAGGAGACCCCACACTATGAGACTCGGGGGGGTAAATGTTAACATTATACAAAGTTATTGTCTGTTATACCTGCATTATCGTCACTCTATTGTTCTTTATCAGTATGCTGCTGCTGGAGTATGGGAATTTCCCCTTGGCATTAATAAAGTATCTATCTATCTATCTAAATGCTACCACATAAGTTACGTTTACCCTGACAGGGACCACCACCCAGTGCAGCCAAGCATGTGAATCTGCAGCCGCCTCGTTTGTAAAAGGCCAGCTGTGTAGACTGCATAATACGTGAGGGATCTGCGGAGACAGACCGTGAGGCAACTGGCAAGTTCAGACATAAGTGCACCACTCACTATATTACCCACTTCCTCTATTCAAGCTCATTGGCATTCTGAGTAATGCGGCCACCATTGGGGAGATGCACGTGTGACAATAAAAAAACAGGAGTGGATCCCAGTTACAAAGAGCCCTGCGATGGCCTGGCACCCCGTCCACAATGAGTACAACAGCATGCTAGTGGTGCTCCTTTCGCGTTTTTCACAAGGACGGTTACTTGCAAATAAATAGAACGGTTAACAGTATCTGGAAGGAGTTTGACCTGTGAATTAAACTGGCGAGTGGGCACCCATATGCTGCTCTGGGGGGCACACTTACAAGAATGCAGACATTGGTGCTGCTTCTGCACTTACAGGTTTGCACTCGAATGCATTTTTATTAAGGCCTGGCACGAAACATCAAGACCTTCTTACCCATCTGTAGAAACAGAACATTGAGGTTTGCATTGCATTTTAATAGAGAACGTTCTAAAATCCTGCATAAGTGGCTTGAATGGATTAATAACACAGCCTACACTCGCCCCCTCCAGCTAGTAACACCTGCCCAGCCAAGCGTGTGCCACGTCTATGAGAACTGGCACAGGACAGCAGCGTTCTGCCCGCCACAGCAAAATACCACGCAACTTCGGGATTGAGTTACTAGAAAAGTCGGAGCGAGCGGCTCGCTGTCAAAACACATGGCCGACTTCTACTTTCTCTTCAAAGAGTTGACTTGACAGTTAGGCGAGCGACTGCAGGCTCCACTGTCAAAAATGCGACTCCAGAGCCCATGTATTCAGATGATCAGCTTTGGAGGCCGACGTGAACCTGCTGACAGCACACTTGGCCTACAAAATGAACTTCACAAAATTTAAAGAAGAAATATGAACGCCTGCTCAGCACTTATAAGACACATCTGCAGATTTCAAAATAAAAAATGACAGCTAAAGCTGGGGTGTCAAAACTTTGATCCTGGATGGCCACAGTGGCTGAAGGTAGGGCTGGGCAATATATTGAATCTTCAATTCAATTTGAAATTGAATTTAAAAAAAAAAAAAATCAATAGGCAAAAGCCAATAATGCAATGTTCAGCACTTTAATTTCCGACACCTTCCTGCTCTTTCTAAGCTTGACGACGACGACTCTGCTCACGGATGCTGGAGTTGCTGAACAGAGCGAAGACGAGAAGGAGAAGCGTTTAGAACAGGCAGGGTTTGCGCTGCGGTTTGGTTTTCCCAGCATGACAGTTCAAGCAGTACAGCATCTAAAGATTGTCACAGGCGGCTGGGGGTGGCGCCCAGCCGGGACGCCCGAGGGGACTGGAGGAGGGCTGGTGCCTCCTCCCGACCACGAGGGGGCGCCCCCCCCCCAGTGCCTGAAGAACCCTGGAGCCCAGCACTTCCGCCAAACCAGGAAGTGCTGGGGTTGAAGAAGAATGGGGGCGCAGCTGGAGCCCATCCGGGGTGGTATAAAAGGGGCCGCCTCCCCGCATTCGAGAGCAGGAGTCGGGGGGAAGAGGACGGAGCTGGAGAGAGGAGTGATGGCGGCCAGAAGGAAGGCACCAGAGACTGCGAGGCACTGGGTTGTGCACCGACTTACTGTAAATAAACGTGAGTGTGTCCGTCTGTCTGTGTCCGGGTCCCGTTCTACAAGACAAAAACACATCACTGCATATGAAAGGGCCATCGTGGCACATGCAGCACACACAATGCGCTCTTCTCCATCCCCAGCAAAACCGGTCCTGCTAAGCAAAGTTCCACACCATGTTTGCCATTCTAATGCTTAGCATGCGAGCTGAAAAGCAGCAAAGGGGTTGGAGGTTTAAGAACCGCAGTGACCACCAAAACAAAAAGCAAATGATCCTAAATTGCCCGTTGTGTGTGACTGGGTGTTTACCCTGTGATGGGATGGCACCCTGCCCGCGGATTGTTCCTGCATTGCGCCCTAGGCTAGCTGGGATTGGCTCCAGCAGACCCTGACTGGCCGACTTTTGCTTACTTAACTTGCACCCAAAAAACCTGGTCAGTGATCACAGAACTGCACTAGCCAGTGATTCACAGTAATTTATGTCACATCAGGAGTGAATTGTCTGTGCAGAGTGTAAGAAACTGTCCCTTTGTGTCACACACTGTCCACTACTGAAACATGAAGAAGGAGGACACTTTCTTCAAAGTTTGTGCATCAGTCACGGGGTAAACTGCATTAATGGCCACCTCAATTCCAATTTCATGTATTTTTGTTTAGCAGAAGAATTGAACTTCCCAGTGACTGCGAGAAAACCAGTCCTGGATGGCTAAGTTATGGCGTTGTGAGGTAGGTATGTGTAGGCAGACAGACACTTTATTAATCCTAAGGGGAAACTCACAGAGTCCAGCAGCAGCATACTGGTAAACACAATATTAAATTAAAGAGTGATGACAATGAAGGTAAAACAGACAATAACTTTATAGAATGTTAACGTTTACCCCCCCGGTGGAACTGAAGAGTCGCCTAGTGTGGGGTCTCCTCAGTCTGTCAGCGAGCAGGACGGCGACTTTTATTCCTGCATACGCACCATACTGCGTGTCTAGCTGCTTTAAGAAAGAGCACTTTGCGGTTTTTAAACTTTGGTTATTGGTTTAAACTTAAAAATATACAGAAATAAGAAAAAGACGACTGTCTAATGGATTAGCGGATGTCTACAGGACATTTCTCATCATTTCCCTCTTTAGTCATATTAACCGCTTAGCGGATGTTCACAGGTGCCTTTAAATACGGTTTCTGATACGCCATTTCTTTGGGCTCCTTTGAAAATAAACGCAAACAAACAATTCGACTACAGGTTAGGTCCATTGTTAGACTTGTTTTGTAACTCGGTTTTAAGAATTCTTCTTTTTAAAACCGGTTTTTAACTTGAGCGGTCAAAAGCACCGTAAAGATATTGCATTTTCCTCCTCATCTCGTGTCGTTTACCTGCTCTGCTTTGTTGCCGATTTTAGACCACCAATACAAATAAAACTGAAGAATTGGATTTCTTTATATTTAGAAAACAGAATTAGAATGAAAAGATTAGATATACTGCAGTGACCTGCGCTCTATTCGGAGACCGAAAAGGCACATTCGTGCAAATGCATAGTTTGGAGCCATTACAAATGATACGAATCATGGAGATAATACACATGTACACGTATAATGCTCTGCGATTTGAGAGATAATTAAGAGTTTCGTATATAAAACGAGAGAGAGACCTCCACCTTCATTGACTGACAGACCCTCACGTAAACTGGACTTTGGTGAATAACCTGGTGAAGGCAGAAACCATACATACGCGGCCAAATAATCTTCTGGAATTCTTTCCAAACCCTACGACACCATTAAACTGCGCAAATAAAAGTTAATCGTCGTCATCATCAGCCACTGTGATCGGTTTCTTGTATTTTATAGATCATTTTCCGCTTTATTTATTTATTTATTTATTTATTTATTTGCAGGTTTCTGTTACTGGATTGCACACAGCAAACTCTTCTACTCAGCTGGGCGACTGAGCCCTGAAAAGGAGCATCCCGCCACGATGTGTGCCTCTTCCCTTAAACCGAGTGCTCCTGAAAGAACAACGACGACGACGACGCAGGTAATTTTACTTCATTAAGACATGCGTCAGGTTACTTGTTACTTTACAAAGTAATCGGACTAAGCAACGCACGCCACTTTTACTGCTTTACCCTACAGCTCTTGACATTGGGGTTGCAGAGTTGCTCAGCTCATCAACAAAAGTTCAACTACTTCTGAAATACTGAGACAGATTATTTCTGCCAGGAGAAGGAATTCTGTAAAAATCACCTGAGCATTTGTGCCTGGAGATATTATTTTGCGGCTGCATTGCTCCAGAAAGCATGTGTGAAGCAAATACATGCGCAGTACGCAATACGACCGAGTGCAATGGACATGCGCAGACTACAAAATCCTGAACGGTCACCTGGTTAAGGGTTTACAAGTCCACATACCCAGATTATTCACAGAGAAATCTAGCCGTTAGGCCGGGGTTATACTTCACGTGACGCGACGCATGCTGCAGCGGACGCTCCTGCTACACAAGCATCGGATTGTTCATACTTGCGCGCGTTCTTTACGTAAATCTGGAGGAATCCACCAGGTGGCAGTGCAAGATATTATCACGGCGAGAACAGGCTCGGCTTCTCTGTGTGGTGAATTGCCTAGAACACCCATTACATTCCGACGACACCTTACCGCAAAATCTCTGAAAATGAGGCTTACTGATTAAATCCATCAATCCAGGGATGTGTCCATTCCAGCAAGCATTGGGCACGAGACAGAAACAATCCCTGGACGAGGCCTCAGCTCATCACAAGGCGACTACAAGCACACACAAACACTAGCGTCATTATAGCGGCACCAAATCCGCAGATCTTTGGAAGGAGACTGGAGCACAGTGTGGAATCCAAGCAGGGAATACCAGCGACGCGACTCCCCGCGAGACAGCAGTGCTACCCGCTCCGCCACCGTGTCACCCCCAAGTGTGGAATTATTAACAGTATTCATTATTTAAACTAAATGAATGATTTATCTGTAACATGTAACATACACACTTTAATGCATTTCACTATCAAAGTGATATCAAGTATAAATCTAAAGATTCTAAATGTGCAGAGAGTTGGAATATCAGACGTGTCATGTGCTCGGTGTGGTGATCTGTTGCTGCTTGCCGTACTGGGATGACGTTTACGATGGTCTGCTTTAATGATAAAGTAAACTACGAGGTTAAAGTGAACATTTTGAGATTATAGTAAAGCCGAAATTTCCACTTTAAAAATCACAAAATACACGTTTTCACCAATTCCTGAATTTTGTTTTCCCCTCAGTGGCTCAAATAAAGCGCCGCGCATTATGTTGCTGTTGTGAAGTTGCAAAATGAAAAAAAAAAAAAAGACGGCACAGAAGACGGTATGCGAGACTTTTAAAATGTATCGTGTCATTCCGATCGAGAATCTGTGGCGCTTGACTATAAAAGCACCACAAATACATCTGGATGTCGGCATTGTACTTCACCACATTGAACCGCTCATCAAACGTTGAAGCACACACACCGATCTCGTAGGATCTGCAAAGCTTTCTGTCACACATAGAGACTCGGACGTCAAATTCCAACTTTTATCATGCTACGCCCTCCGGCTTTTTCCTGGTACTGCAACTCACACACGCGTCACGTTAATTTTTGAGGACCTGCTCTGAGGAAGCGTCAAATGAACACCGAGAACGCGTGGCAGCCATGATGCGTTCTGAGCGTAAAGTATATACGAGGCCTTAATCAAGTTTCTCGGAGGCCAATAACCCGGTTTCTCTAATCAGAATAAGGGTTTACATGGCATTTTAGAAATCAGGTTTGGGATGTCAAAGTGCAAGTAAACACGGTAACTGATGCCACGGAGGAAAGCAAGGTTTTAAACAAAACACACACACAAGGGGGAAAAAATCAAAATCAAAAATAAGCAAATGAGACATACCATAAAAAAGGGGTGGAAAAAGAATTACTGTTTAAGAATCTTCTTTGTGGCACAGCTATTTATTAAATTGTTACAATTTGATGGGGAAACAAACCGTTTCCATTGCTAATTTATTAGGAAAGACAAAACTCTTTTCAAATTCATTTAATATTATTGTGAGAAAACATAGCAGGTTTATGGTATATAATGGTGCTGATCTTGACACTAAAGGGGCTTTGAGAACTGACAGATTTGATATTGTAGTCTTGTTCAAAATCAAAATAATAATTTAAGTTCATATCTCCCAGCCGTAGCTGCTGCTTTTCATTCCAAACTGCAATGCTTTAAAGTGTTACTGACAAGGGTGCATGGAAAGAATAATCACAAGCAGCAGGCTGTTTACAGAATATTAATATTTCGCATATTCATCAGACCACTAGGACAGAATTTTTTCACTTAAGAAACATAAGTAAAGTTAGACCTCTTATATCTTTGAAAGATGCGGAGAAATTAATTCACGCTTTTGTTTTCAGTCGACTAGATTACTGTAACGCACTCCTCTCAGGACCACCCAGAAAAGACATAAATCACTTGCAACGAGTGCAGAATGCAGCTGCTAGAATCCTAACTGGGAAAAGAAAATCCGAACACATTTCTCCAGTTTTGATGTCACTACACTGGTCACCTGTGTCTTTCAGAATTGACTTTAAAATTCTGCTTTTGGTTTATAAAGCCTTAAATAATCTGCTCCATCTTATATATCGGAGTGTCTGACATCTTATATTCCAAATCGTAACCTCAGATCTTCAAATGAGGGTCTGATTAGAATTCCAAGAACAAAACTTAAAAGAAGTGGTGAGGCGGGCGGCCTTCTGCTGTTATGCACCTAAAATCTGGAATAGCCTGTCAATAGAAATTCACCAGGCTGATACAGTAGAGCACTTTAAAACACGGCTGAAAACACATTACTTTAACATGGCCTTCTCATAACTTAATCCGATACTCTGTATGTTCAATTCATTATCAGAACTATTCATGGTGGCTCTAAAATCCGTACTGACCCCTGCTCTCTCTTCTGTTTTTTTTTCCCGGTTTTCTGTGGCGATGATCTGCGCCATCACCTCCACCTACTCAAAGCTTCATGAGGCTCCAACAATGATGGATGGATTAAAAGGCAGAAGTCTACGTGACCATCATCATCATCATCAAGTCCTTCCGTGAGAACCCTAAACCCAAAGAGGACTGTTTCATTTATGTGAGGTAGATTGTCCAGAGGGGACTGGGTGGTCTCATGGTCTGAAATCCCTACAGATTTTATTTTTTTCCTCCAGCCGTCTGGAGTTTTTTTTTTCTGTCCCCCCCCTGGCCATTGGACCTTACTCTTATTTGATGTTAATTAAATGTTAATTTATTTTGTTTTCTTACTGTGTCTTTTATTTTTCTATTCTTTATAATGTAAAGCACTTTGAGCTGTTTGTATGAAAAGGTGCTCTAGAAATAAATGTTGTTGTTGTACAGAAGCTCCAAATTTCTTAAAAGCTTCTGTAAAAAGTAAAAGAAGTTCCCCCTGAGGCCAAATAAGATTCTGTCTGTCTGTCTGTCTGTCTACAGGGTATCAAGGGTATCAAAACAGTTCATACCAGGTGACCAATAACATCACGCTACCAGCAATACATGTGTCATAGCCCTAATGTAGGTGACACCGTGAAAACTTAATGCTGTGTGAACAGAAAAAGGCAAAATGTGAACTTTAAAAACAAGCCAATGACAGTGACAGGTGTGAAGCCACACAATCTGAAGCAGCAGGCCAGTAACAAAGTAGCAGTGGGTGGCTAAATCCGAGGAGGGTAGACAAGCGTGGCACAAACCAGACAGCATTTCAGGAGAAAAACCAAATGTGAACTGTGAAGCAACGCTGGTGGAAGTGTTCTGATCTGGGGTTGCTTATAGTTAGCACCTTATAGTTGGGGTCAACTATGACTTCTACAGGGTGGTCCAGATCTAATTATGCAGATGCAAAACGTCTGGATGACTTTGATTTATGCGGGGACGACTCCAGTTCGGTTCGAAGACGATTCGTCATGTAGTCCGTTTGCACGCTTCTCGATGGTCCAGGATTTTTTGGGTGATTTTTCTATGTAATAAACTTAAGTTATAGCGTAATGAAAATGGCATATTTAAAATTTGGACCACCCTATACATCAGATCAAAGTGTGCTTGAGGAGAATGTGAAGCCGTCTCTCCAAAAGTTGAAGTTGAACTGGAAACAGACCTTTCAACACAGTAAGGATCAGAAGCACACTACTAGATCCACAAAGAAGAAATGGAGAGTTAGGGACTTTTCTAGTCGAAACCCTGACTTGAACTCCAATGAAACACGTGCAAGAAAACCAGAAAGAGCAAAAACGTAATTGAGTTGATGTCAGAGGCTGCACAAGGCCTACAAGAAGTAATTTTGGCTGTAGGGGGCAATACCAGCTTCTGAGGCAAAACATGGGCTTATTACTAAAAAAAAAAACCCAGATTGCTACATCTATTGAGATTTTTGTTAAAGAAATGACTGAAAAAGCGGTTTTATTGCAAACATGTCACCTTTATCTGTTGTCTAAATTTGAACATTAGACAAATTTAGACAAGAACACGCCATGCAGCCCAACGAAGCTTGACAGTCTTATCCATTTAGCTGCTCCAAAATATCATCGAGTCCATTTTTGAAGATTCCTAAAGTCCTAATGTCTACCACACCACCTGATTCTGTATGTGAAGAAAAAACTTGACACATTTTGTGTGAAACGGGTTTCCAACTGTGTCCCAGCGATTCACGGGACTAAATCCTTCCATAATTTAAAAGACTTTAATCATGTCACTTACCAATCTCATTTTGTTTAAACAGAAAAGGCTCAGTTCTTTTAAATGTTCCTCAAAGCTCATCCCCTACAGTCCTGCAATCTGCCTAGTCGTTCTTCTCTGAATTTTCTCTAGCGCACACAGTACTCTAGTACTGTCGGTTTGCATGAAGATCTACGGTTTGTGCATTAATTTGTTAGGTAGATTGCCCAGAGGGGACTGGGTGGTCTCGTGGTCTGGAACCCCTGCAGATTTTATTTTTTTCTCCAGCCTTTGGAGTTTTTTTGTTGTTTTTTCTGTCCACCCTGGCCATCGGACCTTACTTCTTCTATGTTAATTAATGTTGACTTATGTTTATTTTTTATTGTGTCTTCTATTTTTCTATTCATTTTGTAAAGCACTTTGAGCTACATTTTTTTGTATAATTATGTGCTATATAAATAAATGTTGATTGATTGATTGATTAATGTCTATGGGGTGCACTTACCTTTTACCCCATTACTGTATTAAGTAAGCCAAATACAAATCAGTGTATCTTACTTCAACTTACATTAAAATTTCTACTTTGTAGCACCTCTTAATAATAGGCATCCAGTTACAGATTTTAGACCTAAAAATCAGGATGCTAAAAATAAAACTGAACAATTAAACATACAATACTGCTAGGAGAATAACAACATTCCAAAACCTGCTTAAACTAATTCAAAGTCACAGCAACACCAGTTAGAAGGGTGGAGTTGGCCCCGACCACTGCACCAGTCCAGCGGGCACATGGGTGATTTTGGAATTCCAAGCGACCTCAAAGCCTACACGTTTTTGGCGATTTGCAGGAATGCCCGAGACTCACGCACGCTTACACAAAGTGTACGTGCTAACTCAATGTGGAGGCCGGATGCTAGAGCAGCAGTGTCAACCACTGCGCCACCGTGCCGTCAAGGCTGGGACGTTCAGTGCCTCCAAGTTGCACCTCCCTTCAAACAAGAAAGCTCACACCCCGGATTTAGCTGCGTTAAACTCACCCCTCGTCACAGCTCACCTGTACTGCTTAGGATCGCTCGGCGACTTGACGATCTCCGCGTCTCCGGCCCCAGGACCGCCGGCTGCTCCCATGTCACTTCCTTCTGCTGCTGGGCGTCCTGCTTCGTCTAATGGATCAGGGGTGGACGGTCGTACACACACCCCGCAGGGATTCCTAGCCTTTCCCGACCCTGGCATCATCAGACCTCTGCGTGAGTAGACGGCAGTGTCCGGGCTGGAGCGTCCAAAGCGGAAGACTCCACTGACAGCAAAACGTAAGGCGTGGCGGCCGAAGCTGGACACTGACGTCAGCCCCGTCCGGTCTGCACATACGAGAGAAACAAATCGGCGTGCAAATGGGCGCACAACGCCGGTTACACCTGGCGAGAAAATCGTAGAGGCGTGGATATCCCTGCACCAGCAACACCACTTTCAAGGCCTGTTGTTTAACGCATAACGTTTCTTACTACTGCCATACTACTGCATCGAAGCGCAGTCCAGGCTCACGTCCTTCTCCAGATACTCAAAACGAATTAAAAGATGTGAGAAATGTGGAAAACAACGACGCCAAGCTCTAGCTCTCTTCTAGCGCCCAGGCCGGCGCGCGCAGACCACCCTACCCAAACTGACAAGTGTGCCCGCCTTAACCCTGGAAACTCGGTCGCTTATTGGGTGGAAAAATAACTTCCGCTTTACCCATTGGTTGAGTTACCGTTACCCTATGATGACCCGAAGCAGATGTCCTAGATTGGTTGTTAAGCAAGTGCTGCGACCACGTGCGGGAAGAGGACGGGGCTTGAGCCAGCTACCCAACAGCCTGTCAGGAAAAGAAGGGTGGCATTCTGCGATGAATTGTGCTGGCTGGTGCCAACTTGATCGGCCCCTTGAACGGAGCGGAGCTACAAGAGTGTGTATATGTGTATGTATGTATATATATATATCCACCCATCCATTATCATTATCCGATCCCAGCCAACAGGGCGCAAGGCAGGAAACAAACCCCGGGCAGTGCGCCAGCCCACCGCAGTATATATATATATATATATATATATATATATATATATATATATATATATATATATATATGTGTGTGTGTGTGTGCAAGGGCCACTGAGTAGAGGCAGGGAGTAGGGACTTCTGCACAAAAGCAGATCGGGAAAGTCGCGTGCTAGAATGTATTTGAGGTAACGGGTTTATTTTTAGATTTAGGCATACTGCAGTGCGCATCTGAGAACCGGCACATACCATCTAGAGTATGATAACCAGGTAATGATTCACGGAAACAATTTGTCCGTCGGTTTTTTGAAACCCCTTTTTACCGTTTTGGGTAAGCTGGAGTCTCTAGGCTGCACTGGACGACGTGCACGAATGAGTCCTTTAGGGGATGCTAGTCCACAGCAAGGCACAGCAGGTGTTGTGGGGTTATATTAGATTACACCATTTAACTCTGTAGTAAGATTTGTTCAAAGTTTCGTTTGTCCATCGTAACTCTGAAGTAAGTTAGTTGTCTTGTGCCCAAGAAATGTACCAGTTAATCGCTGGCCACAACTTGGGATGTGACAGAAAGCCTGAATAATACCCACCCCGACATGGAATGTGCAAATTCAATACAAACAGGAACTGGAATTGGAATCAAAGTCAAGTTCTTGGATATGTAAGGTAGTAGCGCTAATCACCACTCCACCTCGTTATAGAAGGCAGGACAGACACTTGAGCAAACTCCAATAATTCATAACTCAGGTTAAAGAGCAGCCTGAATGTGCAGTATGGGCCATCACTTTGTAATAACTGATTCGATGGCAACCATGCCCACTTTCTTTGGGAGGCACAAGCAATGTTGGCAAGTGACCATTTTAACCTGGGTATAGTCATGGGACATAGATATCAACAGAGCCTCCACGTTAGGTGTCCCGTTCATAATATTAGACCTAGCATCTGTGAGATACTTTTGTGATTTTAAAGCAGGCATGTTCTAATGGCCCGTGACCCTGTAGTTAGGATATAGCGGGTTGGATAATGGATGGATGGATGTTCTAATGGTTGGTGACCACTTCATTCATAACAGTGAGTGATAAAAAAGTGAACTGGCCCCTTAAGACAAATAAAGGTATTATCTATCATATAGTGCCTCTCATATCTGTCGACCTACCTACCAACAGTGGAGTCATAAAGCACATAAGCACAGCACTTCGCTTTATCCACTTTATTGTGTTGTAAATATAATTTGAAATGGATAAATTTGCCATTTTTGCCCATCAATCCACACTCGATAACCCATAAATGACAAAGTGAAAATATGTTTGTAGAAAGGTTTGCAAATTTATTAAAAATCAAAAGCTGAAATCTCTCATTCCTAGCAGCATTCAGACCTTTAACTTGGTACTTGGTAGAAGCCCCTTTGGCAGCAATTTCAGCTTTAAGTTGTCTTAGTTAAGTCTCTATTAGCTTTGCACACCTACATTTGAGGTGTTTATCCCATTCTTCCTAGTAGATCCTCTTAATCTCCCTTAGAAGGGATGGGAAGTGACTGAGAGCTGCCATCTTCAGGTTTCTCAACAGATGTTCTATGGGTTTCAAGTCGGGGCTTTGGATGTTCTGAGTCTTTTTCTGAAGCCAGGTTGTCTTGGTTGTATGCTTCAGGTCATTAAACTATCACCCCAGTCTGTATTTATTTGCATTCATCCTTCCCTAATTCTGTCCAGTCTCCCTGTCCCTTGTGCTGCCATCATGCTTCAACATAGGGATGGTATTAGGTAGGTGATGAACAGTGCCTGGTCTTCACCAGAAATAGTGCTTGGAGTTCTGCCCAAAATGATCCATTTTTGTCTCATCAGAATTGATAATCTTCTTCTTCATGCTCTCAGAGTCCTTAAAATGCAATTTACTTAAGAGTGGCTTTCGTCTACCAGAAACACCTGACTGATGGAGTTCTGCCAAGATGGTCATCCATCAGACAGGTTCACCCATCTCAGCATGACTCCATTGGGTTCTTGGTCACTTCCAAGACAAAGACCCATGTTACCTAGTTACTCAGCATGGCCAGACATCCAACCTTAGGAAGAGTCCTTGTGGTTCCAAACTTCTTCCATTTTACAATTTGTGAGGTCAGTGTGCTCTTGGGAACACTCAAACCTTTACAAATGCAGGTTTTATCCCCTTGCCCTGCTCTGTGCCTCACCATAATTTGATCATAGAGGTCTACAGAGAGTCCCTTGGACTTCATGGCTTGGTGTATGTCCTGACATGCTGTGTGACTTGTGGAACCTTCTATCCACGTGTACAGGAGTGCCTTTCTAAACAATGTCCAGTCAATTCAATGTCTCAGAGGTGGATTCCAAGCAAGCTCTGGACACATCTCAAGGAGAATTAAAGCAAACAGGAGGCACCTGAGCTTAATCTGGAGTGCCACAGCAAAGGGTCTGAATACGTCTAGGAATACGAGAGTCCAGTTTCTAATTTTTAAATAAATTTACAGTCCTTTCTGAAGACACATCTTCACTTTGTAATGATAGGTTATTGAGTGTAGACTGATGGACAAAAATGGCAAATGTATCCATTTAAAATGGAAAGTGAAGGCGGCCTGAAGACTTTCTGAATCCTCTGTAAATCTGGACTGTGCACAGCACTTAGACTTCTAATGTTCACACGTGGGGTTAAAACCAATTCACACTCAACTTTCGATCATCCCATTCAAGAAAACTGGTCCAATTGTGTTTTTACCAGATTAGAAATGGAGCAAATGTTCACTGTATTTTAGCATCCGGTTGGTGACACAGAAACAATAACAGCTGCTTTGACTTTGCCTCACTTGGATTGTTCTACCATGTTGCCTTCCTGCTTAAATCTTCAACCACTGAATTGAATTCTGCTTTTTAATCATGTCTTGTTTGAATTAATTGTATCATGTGGGAGAGCAGGAGGAACACCAGAGTGCCAAGTGGGAAAAACACAGGCATGATGAAAATATGCAAAGTGTCCACCGATAAGGAATTTGAAACCCAAGACTCATTCATTTTAAGAAACAGAGATATGAATGGCCAACCCTTAACCTGGCAGCACTGATCACAAGGCAGGAATCAACTGCAAATGGGATGGCAGGCCTTGGCTGGACACTCACTCACATCGAGCTAATTTAAAGCGACCAATCAACTTAACCTGCACGTTTAAGGGAAAAAGACCGAAATTGGACTACCTGAAGCAAACCCATGGGAGAACATACAACGTCCACACAGACTCGCAGAGGCCAAAGCTTATCCACACAATTGTAAAACATTGTCTTGAAGTCACATCTCTTGATTGATGCTATTTGGCAAGGTGACATTTTTGACATGAATGCTACTAAACACTTTCCAAGGTGACAATATCTGACCGCACGGGCTTCTTCTTTATGAAAACATATACTTCAAAAACAAAGCGCAATGACAATGAGTTTTCCCATTAAAAGGCGTTATATAAAATAATACCTGACCGACAGAAACAACAGCGCTCAGATTACACACTCACTCACAAGACGCACAGATCCAGTCCATAATATGCCCTTTGCCAAAACATTCAGATTCTTAGCGATTGGTGTTCCGGAAGATTTCGCTTAAGCACTCTGAGTAGCGTGAAAAGCGTTATATAAATACATCTTCTTCTCCTTCTTTCAAATACCACACATGTAAATGGCACAGTCATTACGCGGCTGTGTCCCGGTCGATAACGGGGGCGCGTGTAGCTCGTGTATCTGGCTCCGCTGCACGCGTGTCCGTGAACGTGCGTGCGTGTGTGTGCGCGCACGAGCTCACTGTGGCTCCACCTCATACCCCGGGAGGCGCAGAGACCGGAGTCGAGCGCAGCTTTGCCATTTGCACAGGCAGCCTTCAGAACGAGTTTGCAAGAACAGGACTGGCAAGCGGGCAGGCAGGCTGGCTGAGTGGCACAGACACCATCTCGGTGCAGGAATCGTCTGGGAAGGACGCTCTTGAGCCGAAAATCTTCATTTGAGACAACACGGACTCACTGCCTGGAGAAGCATCCTTGATCTTCGGGTTACCTGCTACGGTGTTGGCACATTGGGAATTAAGGTGAGCCCTGTGGAGGAGGGTGGGAATAAACGTTTTTGGGTTGCAAAACTGCATTTCTTCTTTCAGTGTCGATTCGCTTTGTACCATAAGCCATAAGAGTCCCGAAATCACTAAATGTAACACGGACGCGCCTCATCTGGGTTTTAAAACGCAAATCAGATCGTGGAAGAGTTGCCCCCTCCCACCTTGACTATGTAAAGATCTGGCCGTTGGGGTTTCACACTCAAACGCACACACAGAGACACACACGCACGCACGCGATCTTATTTATAACGCATAAGGCATTGAAATGTTAGGGGGAAAGTCGTCGTTAGCACATTGCAAAAACTCACATTTTAGGACCCCGCAGCAGATTCATTTTATACGAGGAGTGGACAAGATGAAGGTCCAAATCAATATCTATCTATCGATCATACAGTGCCTTTCATATCTATATATAAATCTACCTGTCATATAGTGCCTTTTATATCTGTCTATCTCTCTATTACATAAAACCTTTCATACAGTATATATCTATTATGTAACATCTTTAATATCTATTATATAGCACCTTTTATATATATATATCTATTATATGTATTACATAATGCATTTTATATCATTAAATGGCATCTTTAACATTTACATTTTATATTTCACCTTTCATATATATTTACTTTATGCCTCTATTATAGAGTGCCTTTCACATCCATCATACCAAATAGTATCATTAACATGTACTATAAAGCACTTTCATATATATCTACATATACTATGTATGTGTGTATATATATATATATATATATATATATATATATATATATATATATGATATACAATATAGGATCTTTAACAGCCATTATATAGCACCTTTCATATAGTATATATCTACTGTATGAACCATATCTATTTAACCACCACATAGCACTTTAACGTCTACAGTACCCTACATATATATGACTTTATCTGCCTGTCTATCCTATATAGTGCCTTTCATCATCTATCTATCTATGTATTTCATGATGAATTTCACCCAGTCTTGTCTCTTGACTTTCCCACTTAACCTGGTTGTCCCACTCGCCTTTTCACACTGGGGGTGTTGTTGGCACTATACCAGAAGGTGTGTGGTTATTTCCTTCCTTTATTCCAGTTCACCATGAGGTAGACTTGGGGAGTCAGGACATGAAGTAATGACATGAAGATTTCTTAGGGCGGGCTGCAGTCTGAATTACATTGCAGTTCGAGTTATATTCAGGATCATGCATAAGTACCGAAAGATTTTTTTTTTAACTTAAAATTCAAAATGGGAAAAATAAAACATAAAGCACTGCCTGTCTAGCAGAACGTGTGTTCTAAGAGATGGTAGGTGCAGACTGTTACATCAAACACTGCATGCGTTGGTTTCCGGTTCATTACAGTGTGTCTGCAGGTATTTTTACAATTGGAGCTTAGGCATCATACGTGGGGTCACACAATGAGACACAGGGAACTGAACCACCAACCTTGGGGCTGTGTCATCTGCCTCTATCTATCTCTTCATCAGCTGATTAAAACCACAAGACTAAAATTCAAATGAATGTTTTTTGAATGATGGCTCAAGGTACAGTTGCGAATACAGACCACAGTAGGGTTACACTCACTCCTCCGACTCCCAGAACCATGCATGCCCAGGTCAAAGCCACTTTAGTCTTCTAACAAGCTCATCGTCACCCTGAGCAGCACAATTATGATCCGCTGGTAGTCTGCAACCAATGCTCCTATACCGTGGTCACCGATTGAGGGAAGGGCAGGTTCACTTCAGAAAGTGTATACTCAAGCAAAGTGTCCTGAAGCTCTCCCAGCCATCTATACTTAACTTATGGCTTTCTCCTTGTAGCCCACCTTTCATTCTTTATGTAAAAACAAGGCATGAGTAGTCATGAAGGGGCACATTCACTGTCATGAACAATTTCTAGACCTTGCCATTGGGCTCTATGCATAATTCATAAGCTGGGAGTCCAGCCAACAAGCATTGTGTCCACAGAATACAGAATGACTGATTAGGTCTCAACACACCAACCATGCAGACCAAAGACCACTTCACACCACAGACAGCTGTGAAGTCAAAATGAGTTGACCTGTCACCCGCTGCTCCAATTAGAAAGTCACTCCAACAGTGGCCCTTCAATTCATTAAGTTGGCTTCAGGCTTGAAGGATAAAGAAAAAACAGCATTCTTTGTAATAGTGACTTTGGTGTTATTGGCCACAGTCCCTCAGTTATATTGAGAAGGCTGCTTGGTTAGCGACGCATGTTCTAGCAATGAAAAGTCTGACGGCTTGGATGGGACAAAGTATTACATACAGGTAGTGCCTTCAATACCTACCTCTCTTATGTTATATGGTGCCTTACGTATCTGTTACATAGTGCCGTTCACATCTATTTATCTATCATAGTGTCTTTCCAATCTATTCACCTTTTATACAGTGTCTCATATCTGTTTTGTTAAATATTGCCTTTCCTCCATATATACCTATTATATAATCCATCTATCTTCCAAATAATTGCCTCCATGTGTGTGTGTTCACCCTGTGATGGACTGGCATCCGGTCCAGAAATTGTTCTTATTATATGTCTTTTATATATACACTATATATCTATCTGTCATATGGTGTCTTTCCTATGTATTGGTCTTTATATAGTGTCTTTCATATCTACCTATTGATATTAAACAGTGCATTTCATAATTGTCTATCATAGTGTGCCTTTCATATATACAGTATCTTTCCACCTATTATATAGTGCCTTTCCTATGACAGTCCCTTTCATATCTATTAAACTTCCAATGTATTGATTTTTTAAATAATGCCCTTGATATCTAGTTGATATTATATAGTGCTTTTCAAATACAGTATATATATATATATTCATCTGTCACATACTGCCTTTCCTGTCTGTGATTACTATATAGTACCTTTCATATCTATTGCCTTTCCTATGTATTGATCTTTCATATAATCCATGTTTTGATCTGTTACATAGTGCCTCTCATATCTATTATATAGTGCCTTTCCTGTCTATCTATTATATGGTATCTCCAAAGGCTATCTGTGTGTTATATAGCATATCTACAGTATACTGTAAACCTTTTATATAGTGCCTTTCATCCTTCCCTATCTATCATATATCCCACTTGATAGCTATCTATTATAGAGTACCTTTCTTATCTCTATATATTTAAACCTGGTTAGAGACAGCTACAGGACTCAGAAACAACCATCCATCTACTTCTTTTAAGATAGTTCATATCATATCATATAGTGCCTTTCATATCAATTCAATCTGCCTTTTTTATAATGCCTCTGCTATCTATTTATCATATAGTGCCTTTCCTATTTATCAATCTATTACATGTTTTTCATATACAGTATGTCTATTACATAGTGCTTTTCATATCTGTCAATCATGTTCATTATATTTTTTCATATATACTGTACAATAAAAATCATTAATGTGGGTTGAAATTGCAAAAATCAATAACACAATCTGCTACCTTCTGTCTTCTCCTGCTAGATGGCCTCAGTGGACTCGCGCTTTGGCCACAAGGACTCCTCGGACCAGAACTTTGACTACATGTTCAAGCTGCTGATCATCGGGAACAGCAGTGTGGGAAAGACCAGCTTCCTCTTCCGCTATGCTGATGACTCTTTTAGCAACTCTTTTGTCAGCACGGTGGGCATCGACTTCAAGGTCAAGACCGTCTACCGGAATGACAAGAGGGTGAAGCTGCAGATTTGGGTAAGTGGAGTGCTGAAGTCACATTAGTGTCTGCTGGCCATGCCTTCTGATATGGGGAGTACATAATGGGGGACAAAGGTGTGCTAGTGGAAGGCCACCTTCCTTTGTATCTCCATTATACTTGACAGACTTGTTCTGGGATAGACATGCTCTGGAGGGCATGGAGGTGCCCTGCTTCTCTTTCTGTAAGTGAAGTGAGATGAGATGAGGTAAATTTGCATGCACTGCCCGACATTATCCTTTCTCATTAATTAAATGAATCAATAATAACATGCAAATTATATACTCCAGGTAAAGGAAGGCTCTATATGCTCATATTGCTCTTATGTCATTAAAGAAATAAGCCACCCAATAATGGCAATGTTTTGTATCTATTTCTTGCCCCATATTGTTTGTAGTTATGACCAAGAGCAATTGCTAATGTAATGTTTTTTTAGAGAATGGAGATAACAAAATTCTAGATAAAATAGGTGTCAACTCTGAACAAAGACAAACAATATTAAAACAGCCATGAAAAAAATGTACTCATTTCACATTAATGTACGTGTCGGATATCCAGGCTTATGCTCACAATTGCCCAAACATATATTTTTTCAAAACTTGAGTTAAATAAACCATTTCTGGAAAATTTTTTTGTGAACGAAAATGGAGTGCACCGAAATGAATTGCAGACCCACCTTTCTCTCTCTTTCTCTCTCTCTCTCTCATTCATTGGTCAAGAGACCTGCCCAGTAAATTAAAAGCTCATTCACTGGCTATAATCCTCTACACGCGACATCATCATGGCAGACTGTAATCTGGACGACGTGTACAACTAGAGGTTAAAAGGTACAGAGAAGCACGCTAAAACATCAGCAGATGAAGAATTAGTGAATCATTCGTTTAACTGTTCTTATATTATGCAAATCTTACAATAACAGCTGGCTTTAATATTATTTATTCCTTTTTTAAGTCCCCTTATTCCTCAATCCATTAAAGAAGTCCAGTGCAAGGCACACCCACAGACCCTCTTATAACTCGGTCATAAGGGGCCAATGCAGAGGCAGGAATTAATCTAGCAAGCATGAGTTTAGGACGTGGAGGGAAAATCAGGTTATTCAGTAACAAATCCACACAGACACGAGCCATTCCAATATTCAGGACAAAGAAAGGGGCTCTCTCTTTACATATATAAAATCCAACGTCTGTCTGTACGTCTGCTTTTCACGAGAGAACTACTCAGGGTTTTTTTCTATAATTTGCTTGAACATTCTGGTTGATTTTGCGACTTCTCTCTCATCACGCTAAGAATCATAGTTCGCTTACAGGAGCGAATCTGAGACAGAGGCTGCACGCCAAGGGGAGTGGGGATTGTGCCATCAGGAGTGGGGGGCCAGGCAGGGCCCTCCTCACTACTACGGGGGCGGAGCGGCGGGGGAGGGCTAGCATAAAATAAAAGCTGAAATTTACAATGCGCTTGTGACGGACAGCCGGGTCCCATACCCGGCCGGGACGCCTCTGCTGCATACGTCCTGGGGGAGCCACCATGGACAGTGCAATACCTTCCCCGGGGCGCCTGGGGGCAGTCTCCCTGGCCGTGGGTCCTTCCTCAGTCTCCCCCGTGGCTCCATGGGATATGGAGTCCACCACAGCCCGGTTGGGAGATGGGGTGGCCGCTAGGGGGTGCTGCAGAGAGCCAGCTGCCACAAGGGACGACTTACCAGCCCCACCCGGAGGTGCAATTAAGACCAGCTGGTCAGGCACCTGGAGCACTTCCGGGTGGGCTATAAAACGGGCCAACCTCCCTTCATTCTTGGCCAGAATCGGGAGGAAGAGGGTGAGGTTGCCTGGGAGGAGTGGTGGTGGCAGAAAGTGTTGTTTGGAGTTTGTGTTTTGTGCTTGTGGGACTGTGTTGGGCCTGTGGGACACGGGGAAGACGTGCCCCACGGCTGAAGAGAAAAATAAAAACTCTATTTGTTTTACACGTGCCTCTGCGTTAGTCTGTGCCGGGTTGGGCGCTATATAGCGTCTTTTACAACTGGCGTAGTCGGCTGGATCCCGATCTGTCCATTTGGGCTGGAAACTGCATTAAAAATTGTTGCAAGACCCGAGGCACGTGCTCGACTCACCCACGTTTATTTACAGTTATATTTACAAATAGTCAAGTGCACCGCCACCAAACCCCCCCCAAGTCCTGGCTCTCACTAGCCACTTTCTTGTCCCACAACACACTCTGGCCTCTCCTCGCCTCCTCTGCCACGACCTCGTCCTCCTCCTCACCCGACTCCAGCCTTGATTGCAGGGCGGCGGCTCCTTAAGTAGGTGGCTGATTGGTGACCACACCCAGCCACCTGCCACACACTATATAACAATGTAAGGATAAGTACCTTCATAACCCCCAAGTACCCCACATGGCAAATCCAGTGAGACCATCAGACCAGGGGAGGGGGAGTTTCACCTTGTTGAATCAACAGAGAGGCGACCCATCATGCCCCGCTACCAATATAAACAACGGGAAAATCACAACCAACCTGCAGTCCAAAAGTGGGTCGCAACCCAGTGGTTGGGTGACACTGCTTTATAACATCCTGGGATCTCATTTTTAAAACTTTCTGTGGATTCTAGCATTAAAATGTGCTTACACCAAAAAAACAGTAAAATGCGTATACCAACAGAAAAAACCCAGTGTTCGCACATTTCTATGTAAATAAAACGTTTATAAATCACAATCGTCTCGTACACGTGCATATATGTAAACACGCCTCTGACTCCGCCCAGTGGCCGAACTGAAACACCCATATCTAAACTATGCTAATGAACCTCATACATATGCAATCACAATGCTGCAGACCTTCATTGGCTGTGTGGCACTGTAGCACCTTTCCTCTGCGCTCTGGGGGTCAGAAGATGTCTGCACCTAAGTGGGTACCCCTTATCACCTGACACGTGTAATGACGTGACTGTTGTTACAGTGAATAAATGAAACACTGTGGGTTCAGCTAGTTACCTTACCAACAAGACCGACACCACATGTAGCACCATCCCATCTGCCAAAGCTACTTTGCTTCATAACAAATGAATCATCAGTTGACCCAGGCCACCGAGCCACATTTGTCAGTCTCCTCGTAGCATCACGGATGACTTGTGCGTTAATGAAATGTAACTTTTGTGACTTTCAAGTAATGACTGATTGGTGAGAACGGGCCAACAAAACATATTACACCACCAGCAGCAGCCTGGACTGTTGACACCTTGCAGGTTAGGTGCATGGATTCGTGCTGTTGGCGCCCTACCTTCTGCGTCCTTCAGCAGAAGTCGAGATTCACCAGACCAAGCCACGTTTTTCCACTCTTTAACCGTCCAGTTTTTGCAGCCTCAGGTTTCTGTTGTTGGCTGACAGGAGTGAAACCCGAGATGGTCCTCTACTGTTGTAGCCCATCCGTTCAACGTGCTATGCATTCTGAGATGCTTTTCTGCTCGCCACAATTGCACAGAGTTGTTGTCAGCTTGAACCAGTCTGGCCATTCTCCTCTGAGCAGATCAACAAGTCATTTCTGTCCACAGAACTGCCGCTCAATGGATGCTTTTTGCACCATTCTGAGTAAACTCTTGAGACTGCTGTGCATGAAAATCCCAGGGGACCAGTAATTGCAGAAAGCCTCAGACCAGCCCTTCTGGCACCAATAACCATTAACTGAAGCTCCCGTCCTGCACCTGCATGACTTTTTGCATTGTGCTGCTGCCACATGATTGGCTGATTAGATAATTATACGGAACAGTGAGTGTATGAAAAAAAACAAAGGGATACTTTTAGTTGTGCATTTTGAAAAGACCAATTCACTGTACAGTGTTCTGTGAAAAACGTACCGATACTTTTCCCTGTACAGAAGATTTTTGTAAGGCATTATACAAAATTAGGATTGATAACTTGTGTGTCTTCCTATTCAAGAATGATTTCTGCCCCAAGCATACAGCTGTTGGATGAGGTTGCGATCAACTTTGCTCGAGAGGCCATTTATTAAAAGTCGCTACACAAATTAAAGATGGACTGCTTTGTAGAAAGTGCTGTTACCTGCTCACCTGCTACTTTGTGGTGAAAATGCAACATACTGCCTTAGCTGAGAATCACTTTAGGATAAGCTCACTATATTCTGGGACCTGTTGTGAAATATATTGTGTACAATAAACGTTTACTTAATTTGCCAACCTCTGTACTGTGCATGGACCTTTTAGGCTGCTTACCCATCTGATGCTATAAAACACATACTAGTAACAAATAATCAATAGTATGTGAAGAAAATATCACAGAATGACAGTATGAAATTAAGAGGTTGATGCAAACTTTATGGGAACATGGAATTCTGCCCAGCATGGTATAAGGGCTGGGATTAAGCCAACTGCAGCTGCTGCTGAGAAGTGATTATTTGTGATGAAGTACTGGTCGACTAAGGATGAAACTGAAGGATTAGGGCTGGCCGACTGTGCATCTTCTTTTACAGCTGGCAGAGATACTAAAAATATCGGGAAGCGCAGTAGCCAACACAGAAAGTGGCGTTCCAAAAGAACTACCTCTGACCCCCTTGATTCAACTACAGCTTGAAAAAGCCACCTGACTACTCAGGCCAGCTGCTGCAGCCTGCTGTATTGTGCAGGAATCTTCCAAGATAATTGTACTTTCTGACTCATCACCTGTGTGGGTTCAAATCCAATTTCTTTGACATGTGCTTGTCTCCTGTGTGTCTTTGTTTTTTCACAGATAGTTTAGCTCTCTTCACAGATCTCAAAGGCGTTGCATGTTCAATCGTTTGGCAAGTCAGACTTAACGGAGCGTTAAAAAGAGTTTGTGTGTGTGTGTGAGTGAGTGTGACCTCTGATTCACTGGCATGCCAGACAAAGCTGGCTCCACTGCTGCCACTGTGGCCACAACCCAAAAAAATATCAGTTCAACAGATGGTTGGATGGATGCACAGGTTTGGTCCACCTAGAACTCTGAAGCATTTCCACTCCTATTACCAGCCGTGTCCTCCCGACCAGGTCCCTCCTTTCCAGTTCTCACTGACTGCACTGGCTAAGAAATGCAATAACTGGGAAGTGTTTCCCCTGCTTGCCACAGTTTTTGACTACTTTCTAAAAGACTCTGTGCTAACTATAAAAGGTGCTATATATCACATTTCTTAACAGTAAATTGGGAAGTGTGAACACATCTGGGACGTTTGCTGCCTTCTTCTTGTGCGTGGTCTGCAAAGGAGCACACTGAACTGTACCCTCGCCACTTC
This sequence comes from Polypterus senegalus, assembly GCF_016835505.1. Lineage (NCBI taxonomy): Eukaryota > Metazoa > Chordata > Cladistia > Polypteriformes > Polypteridae > Polypterus > Polypterus senegalus. The sequence goes on from NC_053163.1 coordinate 165,336,509, forward strand.
TTAGCTTTTCCGAACAGTTTTTTTTTTTTTTGTACAAAATTAATCACGGAAGACAAGATCAGCTGCTTTGCCTACTAAAGCTGGAATTCTGGTGTCTGCCCGATTAGAAGATCACAGCCAAAAGATAATCTAATTTAGACTATTTTTAGAAAACACCGGAGTCATCCTTTGCTTGCGGTGCTCTAAATCTCTCGTTATCCTCAGTGTGCCACAGGGCTCTCCCAGAGGCGGTGTTACCATGGCAGCCCTCCTCAGGAGCAAGGTGAATGTGTAAACAGTGGTGGGCCAGTATACTGGTGAGCTGCATAACCAGTAACAAATCCTAGACGCCTGACACCTGGGAGTCTATAGCATGAGGTTTCAGGCCAGAGACACAGAGAGACAGACGGACATGACGTATGAAAATGGTACAGAGAACCAAACCTGCTAGTGAACTTTGTGTTATGTAGCACCTTTCATAATATACCTTATCATGATGCACATTATGAAGCAAAATGTAACTAAATGTATGACAAGGGAACGATCAGTGTTTATCTTATACTACGCCTCTTAGAGTAACTATCCTCATAGCGCCTGTAGGAGAAAGAGGAACTGCAAAAAGACACGATCAGTTAGGTCTTATGTAATGCATCACCTTTCACGGTGTACATTCTGATAAAGACCAGAAAACGATATAATCAATCAAGTCTTATTCTATATAGTGCCTTTTATGGTAACACTATGCAAAGGCAAATCACAAAGCAATTATTATATACACACACACACATATATATATATACTGCTCAAAAGAATTAAAGGAACACTTTTTAATCAGAGTATAGCATAAAGTCAATGAAACTTCTGGGATATTAATCTGGTCAGTTAAGTAGCAGAGGGGGTTGTTAATCAGTTTCAGCTGCTGTGGTGTTAATGAAATTGGAGGGGCAACAATGAGATGACCCCCAAAACAGGAATGGTTTAACAGGTGGAGGCCACTGACATTTTTCCCTCCTCATCTTTTCTGACTGTTTCTTCACTAGTTTTGCATTTGGCTACAGTCAGTGTCACTACTGGTAGCATGAGGCCATACCTGGACCCTACAGAGGTTGCACAGGTAGTCCAACTTCTCCAGGATGGCACATCAATACGTGTCATTGCCAGAAGGTTTGCTGTGTCTCCCTGCACAGTCTCAAGGGCATGGAGGAGATTCTAGGAGACAAGCAGTTACTCTAGGAGAGCTGGAGAGGGCCATAGAAGGTCCATAACCCATCAGCAGGACCAGTATCTGCTCCTTTGGGCAAGGAGGAACAGGATGAGCACTGCCAGAGCCCTACAAAATGACCTCCAGCAGGCCACTGGTGTGAATGTCTCTGATCAAACAACCAGAAAGACTTCATGAGGGTGACCCAAGGGCCCCATGTCCTCTAATGGGCCCTGAGCTCACTGCCCAGCAGCATGCAGCTCGATTGGCATTCGCCATAGAATACCAGAATTGGCAGATGCACCACTGGTGCCCTGTGCTTTTACAGATGAGAGCAGGTTCACCCTGAGCACGTGACAGAAGTGAAAGGGTCTGGAGAAGCCATGGAGAACATTATGCTGCCTGTAACATCATTCAGCATGAGCACTTTGGTGGTGGGTTAATGATTGTCTGGGAGGCATATCCATGGAGGGTCACACAGACCGCTACAGGCTTGACAAAGGCACCTTGGCTGCCATTAGGTATCAGGATGAAATCCTTGGACCCATTGTCAGACCCTATGCTGGTACAGTGGCTCCTGGTGCACGACAATTCCTGGCCTCATGTGGTGAGAGTATGCAGGCAGTTCCTGGAGGATGAAGGAATTGATACCATTGACTGGCCACCACACTTTCCTGACCTAAATCCAATAGAACACCTCTGGGACATTATGTTTTGGTCCATCCAATGCCACCAGGTTGCACCTCAGACCGTCCAGGAGCTCAGTGATGCCCTGGTCCAGATCTGGGAGGAGATCCCCCACAACACCATCTGTCATCTCATTAGAAGCATGCACCGATGTTGTCAGGCATGTATACAAGAACACAGGGGCCATACAAAGTGCTGCGTACAATTTGGAGTTGCTGCAATTCAATTTGGGCAAAATGGACGAGCCTGCCACATCATTTTTTCATTTTTGGGGCGTCTTTGAATTCAGGGCTCTGTAGGTTGATCATTTTCATTTCCATCAAACGATGTGGCATCCTTTCGTTCCTAACACATTACCCAGTCTATATCAGTATAGATATCCAGGAGGATTTCTTTTTCCCATTGAGATCTGATGTGTTTTCAAAGTGTTCCTTTAATTTTTTTGAGCAGTTATATATTATATTATATATACAAGGCGAGTCAAAATTATGTTAACACTAATGGATTATTTTTATCTCGACCACACATTTCCAGGTCGATGGATAGATCATGGTGGACCATTCATTGCCATGGCCTCCACATTCCCCTGATTTGACACCCTGTGATTTCTGGTTATGGGGCATGGTGAAGGAGTGCGTGCATAGCAGGAAAGTTTGTGATATCAATGACCTGAAGGACAAAATACAGACTGTGGTGCCATCTATACCCTGCAAAATGTGTGTCTGGGCTTTAAATGGTACTGTTGCTCATTGGTTTTTGTGTGTTGAACATGATGGCAAACAGGCTGGGACACTCCTGTAAATCATCTTGCACATAAGAAGTATGTTTTGTGAATAAATAGTTTCTACCATTGAATAATTTTGACTCACCCTGTATGTATGTACGTGTGTATACAGTATATATATATATATATATATATATATATACACATATATAAATATATAAATATACTGTATATAAATATATAAATATACTGTATATATATATATATATATATATATATATAATGCATATTATAAGAGCTAATCATCCATCAATCCATTATCCAACCCGCTATATTCTAATTACAAGGTCACGGGGGTCTGCTGGAGCCAATCCCAGTCAACATAGGGCGCCAGCCCACCACAGAGCTCCTATTGTATAAAACCTTATAACCAAGAACTTTACAAAGCAAACAATATGAAACTGATGGAGGACTTATTAATTTACTTGATATAGTGCCTTTCATAATATAAACATTTCAATAAACATCTAGAAAATAAGGTAATCCATCAAGCCATGTTCTATATGATGTCTTTCAAGGTAAATCCTGTAACAAGACAAATTACAAAGCTTACACAAACTACATTATACAGATGACACTTTAATTTATTTTGTTCTAGCTGAAGTATCCAGAATTGCCTAAGTATAAATAAATGGGGGAATAATTGTCTTTTCTACATGACTAAACAAAATTCACGACAAGATAAAAAAGATGTATTCTTAGACAAAATCTTGAATCCTACAAGAAAATAAAATTACTATCTAAATTAATCACAAAGGAAATGCTGTAGGTATACCTTTGGTCGATGAGATTCCACTTTGGCCAGTGCAAAACATTGCGCGTGGTGATGACGATATCCTCACCTCAACTACAGTGTACTCCTGCTGCTTAATGGGAATTGCAGTCTCAGAATCAATGCTGTGTTTTCAATTGGTTCCCTGTAACCCCTCCTCCCAATACAACATACGGCCTATATTTTAAGCTGGACCAATTGCAAGGCACATGCAAAATTTCGTAAAATTGGTTCAGCCGTTTTTGTGTGATTAACGAACAAACAAGCAGACAAACAAACAGACATGCAAATGTCTTATGAATTTATATATATAATTGGTGAGAATGAATGCTGTCATAGACGCTAAGACATTAAGAATAAAAGAATCCCCATCCATCCATCTACTGAACCAACTTAATACAGTTTTAGGGTTGGGCAGATGACATTAACTGATTGGGAGCAAGTCCATCACTGGCTCACTCTTTCCATAAAAAGATCAACCAAACTTGCACTCTTTAGGATATCAAAGGTAAAGTGGAGTACTTGTAGAAGAAGTCACGGGAAGAACAAGAAGTAATGAAGTTAATCTTATTTTAAACTGTGCCTGTAACAGTATAGAGCTTAATTCATAAAGTATTCAGGGAAAATGTGCTCTGCATGATGAGGTAATTGAGATGTATTTTAAATTGCACTGTTCATATTAAACATATAGCAAATATTAACAAACAAAATGACACGGACAAACAACCAATTAATAAGTCATAATTTTTATATTTATGCATACTAAGGGACCCTGAAGTTTGTGCTCTATTCTTCTAGGAATACCAGCTACTATATCCTATATATATTAGTGCTGCTAGGTTTATTATGATAGTTCATGAAAGAAGATGATCCGCTGTGGCAACCCCTAATGGGAGCAGCTGAAAGAAGAAGAAGAAGAAGGTTTATTATGATAGTCATCCAGACAGATACATAGTTAATGAGGTGCTCAAGTCCAAACTTGGACAACTAAAGTAGTAAGTTATATGGTAGCATTTTGGAGGTGTATTGCATAATGAATCCAGTCCAATAATGACTGATAGATAGATAGATAGATAGATAGATAGATAGATAGATAGATAGATAGATAGATAGATAGATAGATAGATAGATAGATAGATAGATAGATAGATAGACGAAAGGCACTATATGATAGATAGATAGATAGACGAAAGGCACCATATAATACTTAAAAAGACACTAATAGTTATAGATATGAAATGCACAATTTAATAATTAGATAGGTAGACACTATATATCAGAGCTGTGAAATGGCATAGTTGGCAGGATTAGATAGATAGATAGATAGATAGATAGATAGATAGATAGATAGATAGATAGATAGATAGATAGATAGATAGATAGATAGATAGATAGCCATATATGATATGATTGAAAAGCACTGCATGACATAGATTAATGATCACTTGGCCTGCCTGTATGTTGCTGGAAGGGTTGCAAGAAAGCGATGAAGGGAATTGCTCTTTACTCATCAAGACCTCTCTTTGGTGTCCCATTTGATCAGATCTCAGGGAAGCTGGGAAGTCCTCAGGGGATTATGCCATGAAGGCCTGCATGAGAACTTCAGGTGTTTGCTGTTTTTTCCAGGCTGTTTTATGCAACACAGTATTGTTGCTTCCATAAACTGGCCTATTTTTGGCATGCTCATTCTATCTGCGAGTGCCATGAGATTTAAAGAGCCACATCTACTCCTTGGGACTACACCTCAGTGTGCAGGAGTAGATTTGCTGATGTCTCATAACACTACGAGGGGGAAAGGGTGACATGAACAGTATACAGAGTAATAATCATTTAAAAAAGCCATGCCATGGGGTATTAGGCCGAGTTCCAACATAATGAGTGGGCAACAAATATCATCTTCGGCTGATGCAAGCAAGACTCGGTACCGTTACAGGATTTATCTGTTTTGATAGTATTTGGTAAAAGGTGAGCTGGAGAGTTGTCACAGTCAGCAGCTTGTAACAATAATCCCTTTAGACCACTTCTGATGACTAAGGATCCGCGACCTTGTCCTAAATCTTGAAGAATTCGACCCCAAGCTCACTTATATTTTGTTTTCTAGCATGCACATACAGTAGCATTGACTGTGTCCCTCTCTCCAAGGTGCTGAACTTCATTGCCTTAGTTGCTCATGCAGTCTTATTTTTGGTCTCTACTTTCTCCCCAGTGAGAGAGTGTGGATCGTTAGAAATGACCACTTGCAGGGAAATTAAGGTGACACCTCAGTGGGTTATCGCTTTGCCTCCTGGCCAAGTGCCCCACATTTTTGTAAATCAATGGGATTAACTTTCTCACACATTTTCTGACCATGAATGGGAAAGAAACAGTTAAGCCAATGTGGAGTCCCGCTTTGTAGTGTTCGTATTTCATATCCAGGAAGCTTGGCAGCTTTAGTTTTGCTTTGACAGATTCTCTGCATCAAATGCTGTTCATACTAAGTCAGATCTGAAACAAATCTGCCTACACCCATATGTTTCACTTTTGTCAAAGCATCACGGCGTACGGGTTGTATTTTTTTTTTTGATCATCACACTTGTCTAATACACCTGACAAAAAATAATAATTAGACTTTTGTGCCTGCCTATAATAATAACGACTCTGATGAAAATGATTAAAGGAACACAAGGTCAGCTTTGGAAACAAGTGAGCACAGACAAACGAAGAACTCCGGACAGCTGGCATGGTGACTCCCAAATGAGGACAATGTCAGAAGTCAGGAGAGGAGAGGAGAGCAGCCAAGACACAATTCAGTTAACTAAAAGTGAGACATGCAGATCATGGGTTATATTGTGGGCTCACAGATTCGGAATTCATGGTAAGCAGTGTCTGGTGTCAAATGTGCCTGGAATTGACATCCTAGTGTGACAGAAAAAGCGTGCATGTGTGCATCTGAAATGAGGAGAGGGATTAGCAGCACTGTATAAATAGCACACATGAACACAAGCTAATGATAATAATGGTGGCGGTGCAAAGGTAATCTAGATGAAGAAGAACAAGAACAGCAGAAAAGAAACATGCTAAAAATATTAAGTTAATTACAACAGAATTATATGAAGCAAATAAATAGGGAAACATAAGTACCGATACAAGGATGTGATATATTTTATGGAGCAATAAACATGAATAAGTAAGGATTACAAGAACACATCTGCATGATTATAAATGCTATAAAATAAATGAGCAGCATTAAAACTACATACTATTCATCTCACATCTCTTTGGTGTAGCCGTTAGTACTGCTGAGTCTCAACTCCAGAGACCTGAACTACGATCTTGGAGTTCTCCTTTTCTCTGTGCGGCTTTTCTCATGGCACTTCTTCTTCTTCTCCTCTCCTGCAACACAAAGATGTAAACTGGCTCTCTGTGGCTATGAATGTGAGCACGCTCTTTGTGGGAGTGATATCGGATCTACAGTTGGGTCTGCCTTACATCCAGTCCTGCAGAAATTAATTAACCTATTCTGGGAAAAGGGTGTTTCACAAAAAAACGTCAATCCCATTCTCCTGGTTCTGTGAGCACCCTAGCACCTTACTGTAACTATCTGTCTGTCCATCCATCTATCTATCCATTCACTCTTAAGCCCGCTTAATCAAATCTTCATGATTATTATTATCGTTATTTTCAGCATCAGTAAAGGGTTCATCCAGGATTCTTATGAACAAACGAGTTTAGTTATTTTCTCAAAGTAGTGCCAAGTTGCCCTCCAGCTCTATTTAATCGGGACAGCATAATGGAACTCATAATGGAAAGAGTTTTTTGATTAACAGTAGTAATAGTTATGATATGATAGTTAAGAATAGGAATAATTGGAAAAATGTAATCTAAAAACATTCTAATGATGTTATAATGGTGGTATTAGTTGTAGTAATATTCACAATAGTCATGATAGCATTTGAGCAATTAAAGAAAACAAAATGCATTAAAGTGGCAACATAACGTTACATAAACAAAACGGGATTGACTAAGTAATAATTAGCTAACGCTACACTATAATAAACGCGACATGGATGGAAACTGGCGGGCAGAGGTCAGCGAAAAGGACAGGGAGAAGAATTGTAGGTCAGAAAAACAAAGTGGGAGATCAATACTAGGACGACACAATTTGTGTGATAAGGTCAAACTGAAAAACGAAACCCAAAGTCAAAATGTCAGAAACTGAGAAATCTAAATTGAGCACAAGTGAAGGTTTATTGTAATATTTGCAACCCTAAAATTCTTAACCAAAAAACAAAGGCAAACTCCAAAACCAAGAATAACAGACAAAAAGAAGCACTTGCTGTAAGAATCAATAATCCACAGTCCAAAAATAGAGCTGATAAACAGCAGTATTAACAAATGCTATGGCAACCATTTTATAGATAGCTGGCTATTAAATATCACTGGAGCAGTTCCTCAGCTGCAGCCTCAGGACGCGCTCAGGTCAGCATGAAGAGAACAAAGAACATAATTTACGGCATGTCACAATACATGACGTTTTTCTAGCGCTTTGCAGTTGTAGACGTTACTTACGTGATCTTACTGACTTTAGGGCAGTTGCCGCACATTCCTGTGACCACGACTCAGTCCAACTAGCCTGTGACTCACTCCTCTAGTTGTAGGGGTGGGCTGTGTGTGCATGAGAGGTGACAACCAGTGAATGCTCATCTGGAAGTACAATTCAAATAACGAGGCACACAAGATTAAGGAATGTGGCTGTTTTGGACTTCAAGAACAGAGGAGAAGCTCATCTCTCTAATGTCTTGTTTTATGTACCATGACAGAATGAAAAAAAAAAGAAAAAGTGGGCACAAACTGTGCCTGAATTCATTGTACCTCTTAACCCTTTGTCGCGTAATCTGACAGGCCCAGCAGTTTTTACTCGTGTAAGTTAACATGGTCTGGCGATAAGATCAGCAACCGCAGTCATCAAGTCTGACATGTCCTTTGACTAGAAGTGACATAATGTGACCTCAGCTTAACAGGCATAATATAAACTTCTTGAAAACCAGAATAAATGATAAGAAAATAACAAATACTTAACAAAAACAATATTCTAAAATACAGTAAACATGTAAAGTTAATAACATAAAGCAGAGACCAGGGTAGAGCCCTGGTAAAATCTTAACAATAGTACTACTTCAAACATTATTATTATTATATTATGTATTATAATAATAATATTAATACTTTAGCTATCTAATGTTAATTATCAAGTATTATTGTTACTACTGCTATTAAAATTGGAACCAATAATAACATAAAAAGGTTCACAAGATGATAATTAGCTAACATTATTTTATCACTATTACTAATGCAGGCTCCCCACTCTTCAGTGGTCCTTGCCTATTATGCCAGGATCGGTTCAGCCTCACATTACCCTGAATTGGATTTAGCAGGCTTAAGAATGTTAGGTCAAGTTATATAAATAATAATACTTTTCATCATCATCTTCATCCGTTTTTCTGATGGTAACTAGCTACTCTAATTTGTTTTACTAATACTTGATATTAATTATTTACTTAATAATACAAGACAAAGATCTGTGTGTGTGTCTGGTACCTTAGAGCAGTCCGATTGGTTAGTTTGTCTTTAGTGACATGATCAAAAGAGGAAGTGCGAGTGTGAGACACACGAGGAGGAGTAGTAGCATGTAAGGCACTTTGAGAGTCACCTTCAAAGACAGGAGGTATAAAAGGGGACAGGAGGAAAATAAGGTACCTCGAAATGACACTAATAAGATGGAGGCTTTACGTGAACGTGCTCGAGAGAGACAGAGACGGTCAGGAGAGGTTCATGCAAACAAGGATACAGAGGAAAGGCGCTGAAGGTACACATTAAGAGATAACAAACATGTTTACATTTATTCTATTACCAATGTGGCTAGTTAGTAATACATAAAACAGTTATATTATTATTATTATTAATAATAATAATAATAAAGTTCACTATAGAATGATAATCAGCTGTTACTAATTTTGTACAACTATAATGGACTCATGTCATGTCCAGGTGTGGTGTATGTCTTGCACTTGATGCTCTAGTGCCCCACAATCCCAAACTGGATTAAGCACGTTTGAGAATGTTAAGTACTAATACTACTATTTCTAAACTTAACACCAATACTTCTAAAAAGGTAATTATTATAATTTGTAACAACAAAAACTTGGATGACTGAGGACTGATAATTAACTATCATTATTCGATTGCACATGTTGCCAAGTATACTGGTTTAGGGTATTCTGGGGTGTTGAGGTGTGCGTATGCCGCGCCTTCTCCCCTCTGAGACAGGGTCATCAATGACAGACGACATAACCCCCACAGTTAAGGAAGGAAGTTTTTGTTTAGCAACTCGGCTCCGAGTAGATGCTGCCAAGTCTTCTGTATGGGATCTGCATGTCCTTGTCTGCTGACGCGTATCACTGGGATAAACAAGATCAGGCTCATTGATGCCATTCATGTACTGTACTGCCAGGAGACCCTAACCAGCCAATCAGCAGGCAAGGATGGTTGCTATGAGACCACAGCTGATCTAATGCCGGTAAGGATGGTTGCTATCAGGAAGGTGGATGGAGAATTGGGGGGGTTGTGTTACATAGGAAATGAATTTAACATGATGAACAATTAATTCTCAGCTGTTATTTTTTTTTAAATCTGAAGACGCCAGAAAACTGCACTTCATAGGTGAGTGCAAGAGCAAGAGCTGCTTGAGCCATGTACCTCGGTGTCATTCAGTACTGCCTTTAATGTCCTTATGCTGAGCTAAAATCACCATGGCAACCAGGGTTTATACCCTTAGGAACCCAAACTGGGACCTGCAAGGATCAGCAGACCAAGGCCATCTCTGATATTTTAAAAAATTAATGCGTAAAGCCAAATAAAAAGATAAGGTCAATAAAGAAGCCAGTAAAGGTGATAACTGGTGTGCGTGTGTGAGTTCAACTTACTACAGCCTGGAATTGAGCTTAAAGTGAGGAGCAGTCTAAGCACAGGGTGGTTTCTGAAGGGGGAATTATCCCCTATGGGCAACAGGCTAGACTAATGTTTATTATTATTGTTAGTTTAATCAATACAACTAAAAGACAAATCATATGTTATATAGTACCTTGCATACCAAGCTTTAAAGTACTTTTAAAGTAAACCTTAAAATTTAATGTTTTTATAATTCTGATTTTAGCAGGGTTGTAAGTATTATAAGATTTGATATACTTCATTAATCCCTGTGGGTAAATTGTCTTTTTGCATGACCTTTGGGGGTCAGAGCACAGGCTCAGCCACTGTACAGCTCTAATGGAGCAATTTTCAGGTTAAGGGTCTTGCTCAAGGGCCCAACTGAGTAGGATCCCCTCTGGCAGTAACAGGATTTGAACCAGATACCTTTTAGATACCTGCACAGAGTCTTCGACTTAGAGCTAACCATTCCACCTTCCCTTGATTATAATTATTGATATGTTGTTTTAACAGCCATTGTGTTATTATGCTGGTTGGTCTCTCCAGGCAAAGCTCCACTAAAACGACTACATAACTTACCCAAGTGAAGCCCCAGCTCTTCTTGCCATATGGGACACACCTGTCACTTTTCAAATCATGTAAGCTAGAAGCCAGGTGTCAGTCTATAGAGAAATGATGTTTCCTTTAGCATCCAGCAGTTTAGCAAAAGTGTGAATTAATATACAGTGCATAGTAACAGTAACATAGGACAGTAGTGAAACCTGGACAGGAAATGCTGGGTTTAAGTTCTCCAGTCTGTGTGCTCCCATATTTTCATTTCACCTTATATTTTTATTTACTTATTAGAAGGTGTGGTCATATCTGGGATCACCTTACAGATTATGTTTAAATTTACTAATTTATACATTTCAGCATGTGCTGTACATTACCGAAAAATGGCAGCCCTTATGCTAGCCCAGGGAGTTGTCAGGCTCATGTCTCCTGACAGGCACAGTCTTTGCGTGGTGAAAGGAAAGGCTTGTAGTGGTCACTCTTCTGTTGTCTATTACAAGGGTGATGAATCTAGTACCCTGACCTATGGGATCTGGCTCTTGCAAAGGAAAGTGAGTTAGTTCTTCAACCCCAGCCATCTCGTTTATTGGTATCTAAGTTTCGATCACTGGCCCCAATTGTGTTTCTTTGTGCCCAGGTTTTCAGAGCTCCAACTATACAAGCGGCTAACTACATACATGTACACATGCATGTGATTGTACTGATGATACAGCCATAACCAGGAATGCTTTAACATGTGGACAGAAGTGCAGCATTGAAGGAGTCTCACCAGCGGCAGAACAGCTCGACACATCTGAGCCATTGCTAATGTTATCACTATCACTGCCGCTGGGCCGGAAACGTTTTCAATCCGCCACGTGCCAAGCCTGTATAATTAGAAGGCGGCCCGCCACACTCTGCTTAGGGGTGGGAGAAGGGGTGATCTAAAAATAGTGGAGTGCAGAAAGCTGCTGTCAGACATTGAATAAGGCAGATGCATTTGCTCCAGCTCTCTGTGAACAGATTTCCAATTATTATAGCTGTTCAAGCATTTACTTTGACAGTGGCACAAAACAGGGGGATTTTCTTTTACAGGGACTAAGGCCAGGTAGCAGTTAAGATGTCCCTCCCAGGGTACAATACTCTTCAAGGGCAGGATGGACATACCGTATCGCTTGACCTATGGAGTACAGACAGATCCGTTTAACTCTTTTATATGAGGATATGTATAGAACTGAGGTGTTACTTTGTGTTTTCTCAAGAGAGGTGACTCTATTCACCTTTTTAAACTTTATACTGTGCAGACTTTGACAGAACACCCCAAATGCCATACTATTATCACACTGTCAGGGTGGACCGCTACTATAGTTCAGCACTCCCTCCTTTCTTTTACATCTATAACCACAGGCAATTAATAAGAGTACCAGAACAGGTAGAAGAAAAAGTTAAACATTTTTTTTTATAAATAAATTAAATTAAAAGACTTCCAGTAGTACCCAGATATAAGCAAAGTAAAAATGTGAATGTGACAGCAATCCTTATATGATCTAGGGGTCCTCAATCACAGTCCTGGAGGGCCGCAGTAGTTGCAGGTTTTTGTTCTAACCCGGTTGCTTAATTAGAAAGTAATACTTGCCAATAATTTAATTTCATGACTTGTTAGTCCTTTAACTCTGCTATGTCAGGTAATTCTCATATCCTAGATATTCTTTCCCTTCATCCAAATGATTTGAAGGCTAAAATGGATGAGTAATTCTCAGTCCTTCACTTTTTTCTCTTCACTTTCCTTCCAAGTATTTAATTAAATCAAATAGTGCACAATAAATACACAAAGAAGTAAATGGAAATAAGCTAAATGGAGAAATGCTGGTCTCTTTTGTTTGTCATTTGCAGGTTATTGCTAATTAGGAGCAATTAAAAACCAAGAATACAGCTGTTTAAGGCTAAAATAAGCAAAAAGGGTTCAAAACCTTAACGAGTGAGACAACTAAAGTGAAGCAGAAGTGTTACTTGAGAAATAAGTGCTTCTTATTAAGCAACTGGGTTGGAGCAAAAACCTGCAGCCACTGCGGCCCTCCAGGACCGTGATTGAGGACCCCTGATCTAGATAATAATCAGGTAGCCTCTGTTTTAGCATGTTGAGTGGTCCCTGGTTTGCCTTGGAGGCCCACTGAATGCTGGGGTTCCTGGGACCCCATGTTTTAATCTCCTATTTTGTCTGTTTCACAGGACACCGCTGGACAAGAACGATACAGGACCATCACCACTGCTTACTACAGGGGAGCCATGGGTTTTATCCTTATGTATGATATCTGCAATGAGGAGTCCTTTAATGCAGTCCAGGACTGGTGGGTACTGGATACCATAACAGAGAAGGGAGATTATGCTAACAGAAGGCTCTGAAAGATATAAACATATTGGGACACTTGGGTTTTAGACAAGAGCATTATAGTGACCTTAAAAGGTGATAAAAGCTGGCACAGCAGTCAAGGGGAGGACTGGTTCTACCTCAATGTAAAAGCAATGGGAGGCACAGAAACCGGTTTACTGGTTGATCTGGAGGAAAACATCAATTACCACTATGGGAATGCAAGTAAAAGCTTCTTTGTATGGAATTCTGAACCTACAACAATCTCAAAAAAGTGAGGAGTGCAGACAGGAAGACAGAGGGATGTGGTTTTCAACAATAAAGAGAGAGACAGTTGATAAATCAATGAAAAATAAGTAGCACAGAAGGTTGGGCGGCTTGTTTGAGAGATAAATGCCAGATGGACACAGGAGAGAGTTACAAGTAACACTGAATTGCAGTTTACAAGTGTGCTGAGGCTCTCAAGTGCCAAGTAAATGATTCTCTCCAGGACAACTTAATTATTAAATTACACCATTGTCCTTTTTAGGGCCTACAAGACCAGTTAGGATTATAGACATGATGATGTGTGAAAATCATTCTTCATTAGTGCACACCATTGTTTACATGTTGGGGATCTTCATCACCCACTCTTTATTTTGCAGGGCAACTCAAATCAAGACCTACTCGTGGGACAATGCTCAAGTGATCTTGGTGGGGAACAAGTGTGACATGGATGATGAGAGGGTGGTGGCTGCCGAGAAAGGGAAGCAGCTGGCTGACCAGTTAGGTAAGTTAACTAAAAGGCAAGGCAAGGATTTCCAAAATGGCCACGAAAAGAAATGACTGGTCATGTTGTTGAGATAAAGGGAGGCAATCATCCAGATAACAGTGGTAAAGTGAAATGTTTGAATTTGCTGTAGATATAAACAGTGATGATTGGCCATTAATAATAGACAACAGTCACCGGCTGGATGGCAGAGATAAAGAGACGTAACAGAGTACAGTTGACACAGCAGGAAAGAAATTCAAAGCAGGAACAAACAGAGATGACTGGCCAGATGGCAATGAGAAAGAAAACGGACTGGCAGAAATAAAGAAAAATCAGTGACCACACAAAAGTGGTAAAGAGGCACTAGTGGCCAGATCTTCTTCTGTCATACTCTCTATTCTCCCATTTTCTGTTTGCCAGTACCCTGCGTCTTATAATCAGCTCAAAATAAAATAATGGGTCTCCAGTTTTTCATCCTCTGTAAGTCACCATTTAAGTTGATTAATTATTATTTTCCCTCCTTTTCATATTTCTTTAACTTCTTTGCTCATTTCTCAATACATTTCTAGTAAGTCATTTGATTACAACTTCCAAAAGGTTAAGTAGAACTCAATCAGAAGACCATCTAGGCCTCAGGATTACTTTGTCTATTTGCCCTACGGTGGAAACAGAGATCGTTTTAATGAAGAGACCACAAAGTGGGACATGGTCAAAAAAGCAAGTCAAGTTCCTAAACCAAAAATCAGTCCCACCTTTGTTTTGAAAACAAAACTATAAATCGTAGTCAAAGTTCAGGAACAACATCTGCAACACAGAAATTCAAAACAAGAGATGCACACACTGATGTCCCTTGCAATTAACTACAAACCTGTATAAGCCACAAACGCCTTTATCTTGTCATGTCCATGAGGTCACATGCTGCACACTTCTGGTCATTTAAGCCTACCAATGCTGTAGACACTGTTAGCATAATGCCTCCAAAATGGCAGGCGCCCTTTGAAATCCAAGGTGGTGTCATGCGAAAATATTTTAACATACTTCAAACAAAAAATGAATACATTTAAAACATTTTAAAAAAAGAACTTTGAACATTTATTTGTATTTTTTACCGATTTGTTTCCTTTGTCAAGAGATACCCTGTATTTATTGTTTTATCACCTTTACTTCTTTTCTATTTTTACATTCTTTGCACAAATAATTATTTAAATTACTATACATGATCAATGGATTCTTTTTCCTTGCATTCTCTTTGTTGTTGACTTATTTTAAATTTTATCAAATGAAAACATTCACTTTGTGATCAATAACAGTCTTTTAGTTTTTCCCATTGTGAATATTTCCTTGAGTCTTTCCTTCATCTTTGAATTTTTAATAATTCTGTATTTAGTTTCCAAATACTCATTCCACTTTTTCTGTCATGAACCGACTCTTATTTTAAATTTTTCTTAATGGTTTCTAAGGCTCTAAAAATATCTATACTTAATTTTTGGATGTTTTTACATTTTGCTTCAATGTGCTTTTATTATGTTTATTTTCTTGATTGGTGTCTGATAAAAAGGCTCTTCCTGTTTTCCATGCTTTTTCAAAATTTTAATGTTTGAAGGAATTTGGCTTTGATTGATTTTAAATATTTGCATTTTATATCTCACTTATGTTTAATTTAATTCTCATTGTATGAACCTTTCTCAAAATCTTAATCTCCCTCCTTGGAAGAAAGAATTCATTTTTCCTCATTTGTAGACAGGTCATATCATTCTTTATCTATATTTTCTTTTATTTCACTTTTAACAACCAGACTACTTTCTTATTTACTCTGTTTTGAGCTTCCCTAACTTTTTAGCCCTTTGTCTATTTCTTTTTATCTGTTGTTTATTACTTTGTTCCTCCGAGTCTTTCATAATTTAACCTCATTCCATTTTTTAAACTACTGCTTGTTATGCCGCCCTCACTCTTACAGTGCATCCACAAAGTATTCACAGCGCTTCATCACTTCTTCCACATTTTGTTATGTTACAGCCTTATTCCAAAATGGATTAAATTCATTTTTTTCCTCAGAATTCTACACACAACACCCTATAAGGACAATGTGAAAAAGGTTTACTTGAGGTTTTTGCAAATTTATTAAAAATAAAAAAATTGAGAAAGCACATGTCCATAAGTATTCACAGCCTTTGCCATGAAGCTCCAAATTAAGCTCAGGTATATCCTGTTTCCCCTGATCATCCTTGAGATGTTTAATTGGAGTCCACCTGTGGTCAATTCAGTTGATGTGACCTGATTTGGAAAGGCACACACCTGTCTATAGAAGGTCCCACAGTTGACAGTTCATGTCAGAGCACAAACCAAACATGAAGTCAAAGGAATTGTCTGTAGACCTCCGAGACAGGATTGTCTTGAGGCACAAATCTGGGGAAGGTGACAGAAAAATGTCTGTTGCTTTGAAGGACCCAATTGGCACAGTGGCCTCCATCATCCGTAAGTTGAAGAAGTTCAAGATCACCAGGACTCTTCCTAGAGCTGGCCGGCCATCTAAACTGAGCGATTGGGGGAGAAGGGCCTTAGTCAGGGAGGTAATCAAGAACCCGATGGTCTCTCTGTCAGAGCTCCAGAGGTCTTCTGTGGAGAGAGGAGAACCTTCCAGAAGGACAACCATCTCTGCAGCAATCCACCAATCAGGCCTGTATGGTAGAGTGGCCAGACGGAAGCCACTCCTTAGTAAAAGTCACATGGCAGCCCACCTGGAGTTTGCCAAAAGACACCTGAAGGACTCTCAGACCATGAGAAACAAAATTCTCTGGTCTGATGAGACAAAGTTTGAACTCTTTGGTGTGAATGCCAGGCGTCACGTTTGGAGGAAACCAGGCACCACTCATCACCAGGCCAATACCATCCCTACAGTGAAGCATGGTGGTGGCAGCATCAGGAACTGGGAGACTAGTCAGGATAAAGGGAAAGATGACTGCAGCAATGTACAGAGACATCCGGGATGAAAACCAGCTCCAGAGCGCTCTTGACCTCAGACTGGGGCGACGGTTCATCTTTCAGCAGGACAACGACCCTAAGCACACAGCCAAGATATCAAAGGAGTGGCTTTAGGACAACTCTGTGAATGTCCTTGAGTGGCCCAGCCAGAGACCAGACTTGAATCTGATTGAACATCTCTGGAGAGATCTTAAAATGGCTGTGCACCGACGCTTCTTATCCAACCTGATGGAGCTTGAGAGGTGCTGCAAAGAGGAATGGGCGAAACTGACCAAGGATAGGTGTGCCAAGCTTGTGGCATCATATTCAAAAAGACTTGAGGATGGAATTGCTGCCAAAGGTGCATCGACAAAGTATTGAGCAAAGGCTGTGAATACTTATGTGCATGGGATTTCTCAGTTTTTTTATTTTTAATAAATTTGCAAAAACGTCAAGTAAACGTTTTTTCACGTTGTCATTATGGGGTGTTGTGTGTAGAATTTTGAGGAAAAAAATTAATTTAATCCATTTTGGAATAAGGCTGTAACATAACAAAATGTGGAAAAAGTGATGCGCTGTGAATACTTTCCAGATGCACTGTATATATATATATATATATATATATATATATATTATAGAGAGAGAGAGAACAATGGCTAGAAAGTAGACATAAAAAGAGGCGATTGCCCTGGTGGCAAAATTAAGAAAGGAGACCAATAGAAATAAAGAGAAATAACTGACCATACATTAGAGATAAAGTAGCACTATTGGCATGATGGTATACGTAAAGAGATCACATGGTAGTGATAAAGAGAAATGACTTGCTCAGATGGCAATAATAAAATGAGTTGATTGTCCATGCAGCATCAGTAATGAAAGACAAATGGCCACACAGTACAGCTAAAAAGACACGATTGGCCAGACAGGAGTAATCAGATGTCTGTTTTAGGAATAAATAAGAATACAGTATGTCATTGACCAGACAGCGGCAGTTAGGAGTCAAGTCCCTACACTGATCTACTGTTCCCTGTTCTTTGCATTTAAGAATGGAGCAATGGATCCATGAGCAGCTGGCTTGTGAAATATGTTGTCATGACAACAGTGAAGATAGAAGAGCCAGCAGGTTGATGTGATGCCAGGGTGATATGGCTTTATTTATCATGTGCTGCTGTTCAACAAGTTCATGGTGGAATATTAATTTCTTTTACAAACAGAATCAGGTCATCCATTTGTTTAGCCATATACACATAAGTGTTAGAGCCATTTATTCAGTCCCATGATAAAGTGTCACAATAAAGAAATAACCACTGAAACTGGAACAGATAGATGAGGTAAATTGGAGGGAAGGGGGTGTTATTATCTAAACGGAATAAAAAAAAAATGAAACATTGGTTGGGATCTCCCCACTCATACACAACAGGGAACACAGTGGTGGAGATTCTTTTAGTCATTCTGATGGGCTGGTCACCCAAATTCGTTACACACCTGGGGCCTCATGTATAAACGGTGCGTACGCACAGAAATGTTGCGTAAGAACTTTTCCACGTTCAAATCGCGATGTATAAAACCTACACTTGGTGTAAAGCCACGCACTTTTCCACGGTACCTCATACCTTGTCGTACGCAAGTTCTCCGCTTGGTTTTTCAGACTGGTGGCACCCAGCGTCAAAGCAATGCTAATGTTCCTGTGTGGTTACACCTTATTTTCCTGATGCGGCTTTATAAATACACTGAAACTAACCGCATATTGTTTATTAGTGTAACGCATCTGATTGTAATTAACTTGTAACAATATAATGGTCCAGAGAATAGCCATAGTATTCCAAATACCATAACTGCTTTAGCGTTGTTACTCTCACTGCACCTTCTCCTTCTTCTTCTTTCAGCTCCTCCCATTAGGAGTTGCCACAGCGGATCATCTTTTTCCATATTACTCTCACTGCACCACTCAGAGTATTTATATCACTGTATCTGAGTGGGAATCACAGCAGCAGCTAATCGGAAAAAGAATTATCGGTATACAGCTTCAAGGACACGCTGCCTCAGCCACTGCAAAACGTTTCAAAGCCTTTCCTGTACGGACCTCGCGGTTCACAAACAGTTTCATCCCAAGAACTATAAACGCACTCAATCAAGTGCTCCTTGTAGAACTGTTTGTACTTATAAGTACAATCACCGCACTGTAAACTTGCACTACAGTTATAATATCGCACAACCTGAGCCACTTTATAAAGCGCGTATTTACATATGATGATGATATCATTTTTAAGGTGAAATGCAGCAAAATATGTTTATTATATTATGCAGATAAAACTTTAACTTCATTTAAATAATTTATATTCTTCACTGGGAGTGTCGTGAAGGATAGAATAATTACACATGTACTACGAAGTTATTTCAATGTTCCTTAAACGTTTTGAAGACTCGGCGCTAAGCTTACAGATGGCTTAACTTCTGTTACAGAGCTGATTGTGTGGTGATTGGGTATTTGGGGAAACAAAAGCAAGGACTGCAGTGGCAGCTACGCCAATATATATTGAATATAAAACAGAAAGAGAAAATAACAACACAGCTAAAAACGCAGCGACAAATTTCGGCAAAAGTTATATACTTGTGTCATGAGCACGAGGCGACTATGCAGTGTCTGCAACTGACGTGGCCATCCACCGTGCATAAGATACCTTACTGACATTGGTGGGCGAAGGAGCCACTGATTCTTCCTCTGCCCAGTGCCACCACAAGCCTAGAGCCGCCCCTGAGTACTGCTGTAATAAATTATTTCATCGAAGGTCGCACACAATCACTGCGCCGTGAAACACATGTTTAATAACGTGCTTTAACTCCTATCATCATGAAAATGATATCACGTATACATCTCAGTATTTTAGTTATTCAGAGAGCTGTAATATCACGAATGTAATGGACTCTGTGTCCAGTTGGAGGAAGAGAGCCAGTTTAAGAAGCAAGTAGTGATTCACACACACAGAGCACATAGAAGATCAAATACAAAACAAAGCATTTAACGTGGTACTTTAATTACGATGTGATTTGAGAAACTGGTTAATTAAACGATTTTAAGATGAAGTTTATGATGTTCTACTTTAATGACAAAATAAGATTGAAGTTGACATTTAGTGCTTTTTCCTACCGTGTGTCTTTTTTTTCTCTGTACCCTAATAAGCTTTCATATGACACTCAGACGGTGGGCTACAACTCGGCTTTTCACGGCGACTTTGATATGTGACTTCTTTTTTATTTCCGGCACTGTGCAATTTTGTGAACGTGAGCTTTCAAGTTTCTCCAACACGCTATGTCACTCGATCAACTTCCTTTTGTTGATTATTCCACGGTTTATTTGAACAAATTGTATGTTTTTCCTTTGCCTCCACTTGGTATTCGCTGAAATTCTTATATTTTCCCCCGTGCTTTTCCCATTGTCTTTTCACAGAAGGCTGAGCTTAAGGGCGATTTATATTCATTTGCATATTCAAAGAGGCATAATTCTGGGAGGAGTTGGGGCGTTACATAAAGCGCGTGCACGAGCGTTACTTTTCACACTGATCGGGATTTATGTAGCGGAAGAACGTGGAAGTTGAAGTACGCACAGATTCCTGCATCTGTATTTTTCTGTGTGTAAGCACATTTCGGCTTTTGTGCTTACGCCATGTTATAGTGCAAGTTCTACGCACGGCGTTATACATGAGGCCCCTGGAGAGCTGGGAGACACACTGTATAAGAACCTATAGAGGAGGCGACCAACAGAGACTGCAGTCCTTTTTATACCCTTACTCTGCATTTTCCAGGCATTTAGCCAGGCGAGAAGCAAGACAGGAAAGGCCTAGAAACTCTACTGCTATCATGTGAATTAGAAGGATTTAAACCAGATGTTTTTTTTTCTTTTTAAAGCTGCAACATGGATCATCACTTTAAATGACTTGACGATCATGTACACTTTACCACTCCCAACTTTTTGTTCTGACCTTTTCCGCAGGTTTTGAATTCTTTGAGGCGAGCGCCAAGGAGAATATCAATGTGAGGCAGGTGTTTGAACGCTTGGTGGACATTATCTGCATGAAAATGTCTGAGAGCACCGAGACTGATCCTGCAATGGTTAGTGGAACCAAGAACACCCGGCTGACCGATAACCCACCACCCATGCAACAGAATTGCTCCTGCTAGTGATGTGCACTCACCTTTGACCTGTAAACCTTAATCGTGTTGTCCACCCCCTCCCCTTTCTTTCTTTTTTTATTTTTCTTTTGAAAAGAAGGAGGCTGGGAATTGTGCAACCCCCCCTGTGGTCCCAGTATATGTAGCTCAACAGAAGGTTTATGCCAACCCCCAAGGGTCCACAATAAATGATGCCACCATGGCCACAGCTGAGTGGATCAACCGTGTGAATGTGAAGGGACAGCGAGAGACAGAGAGGTGTGATGGGATAGTTCAGGTGGGCACCGACAAGACTATTTGGCTGGAGCACCCTCAATGTCTCATTCCCTGTAAAGAAATCCACTCGAACATGAAGTTGGTGAGTGCTGACTGAAGAGACATAAAAGAAGTGTTCAGTCTAATTAACGTTTGGCTTGTTTTCCCACAATTTTTCAGCTGCTCCCACTAAAGGACAGCCCTTGCATATTACTCCGTGATTTATTCACAAACCTCCACTGTGGTCTTAGAAGCCAACGTTCTTCCAAAGTGGAAGGTGATTTGCCATCTGGTTGGTTATCTTCTATCATCCCAGTTTTGATCCTGTTAATGGCAAACACAAAAAACAAAGTAATTAATAACCCCCATCTCCCAAGCACCACCAGTTTATTTTGGAACAAGGTGTGAAAGAACGGTCCAAACTAAAGAGCCCCTTTGGATACAGCAAATAAAGGTTCACCCAAAAATAAAAACACAAGTGGGGGGGATGGGGGCAGTTGGCAAAAGCAATAGAAAAGCTTGCTAATTGGATGGTATTAACAGAGATAGAGCGAGAGAGAGAGTGTGAGAGAGATAGGGGGTCTGCTTGGCAGTGCAGGGTTGGGGATAAGCAGAATCATTACCAGTGCCGACTTCTTGTAATGAGCAGCACCTAGTGAGCTGGCAGCAGTGGGTCCATTGCACTCCCTAAATAAAAAGAGATGGTGAGAGGTGGGCTCTGCAAAGACTTTGATCAGCTTCGAATTAAAGCTACCCACTGCTGAGTACCCCACAACCAGACCACCAGCATATAATGCTGCTAATTAGCTTCTGTCTTTCATCTGCTGTCATTTATTTTCAGGACCCTGGCTACAAATCATTCTGAGGTGGGATCTGTGTTGGGGGGGTACATTGTTTATGTGACCCAACACAAAAACCCTCCACTAGAGGTTGCTGATTTTATTGTGTATGTTTAATGCAAATCAGAACAAGCTCCACCCCCCATAACAAGAGGATCTGGGGGAGGGGCAGGGAGGGGCATCTATATGCAAATGTGACCTTTACATGTCCCATTTATTTGTGTCTTTGGCATGTGATGATGTGAACATGTAAAAGTATGCGAGGGGCCGACAAGCAGCTCCATCAGTGGCCACTTTGAACCGTGGCACTCCCCACCCCCAGTTGTGAAAGCGTGCATAAGCTCTCATCCAGAAACATCTAGAGAAGCTGCCCTGAACCACAGGCACTTAAGACACTCCCTAATATTATCAAGGTGTCAAGTGAACTGGTCTTGGGGGTGGGGCATAAAGCAATTTGAAATTAAATATGATTATGAATATACAAATATATACATCTGTGTGCTTCTGTGCCCTAGATCACCCCATGTGTGTACATATATTTGTGACTTCACCTGTTTTTCAGAGGGCTATCTGACAGATTCTTTTAAGTCTGGCATTTTCAATCCTAAAAGAGAGGGCTGGGGGAAGAGCAGGGTACCTCAGGGAAGAAATGTGCCACCTAGGTGTTTGGAAGCAGTAACAGAAGATGGCGTGAACCCTCTGTGCTTTACCATGCAAGCAGTGGTCCAGTTTAACAATTCTTTATTAAAGGCTGACCAGTATTACACACCCTTTGGTCCCTCATACAAGTCATCCAGTATGTTAACAAGCTTAATTCTAATAGGCTCCCAGGTCAGATCCTGTATAGGACACTCACTGACAATGTGACTTTCAGCCAAGACACCTGACCTGCTTGTGCCAACCTTACCAGTCAATAAGAGCCAGTAAAAGATGAGCTTTTGAAATGAGGAGGCTCCCAGTTCATCAAGTGACCCTAAGCCAGTTCACTGAGTTGCCCCAGCAGCTAAATGACACCGAGATCATCAGTGGGCCAACTACCGATACCCAGGAGGTGAAGGGTTAGATCTGTTGAGTTCTATGCACTGTCACAATTTTTCCATGAATTCCCGATGGGACACTTTGGTAGATATTTATTTTTCAGACATTACAAAAAAAGAAGTCAGACACCATGCAGGAGAAGTTTTGCTGATGACAATTCACATAACCAATTGCTTTCCTGTTCATCATCTAGGTAGGCGATACAACAAAATGAGTTTTTTTAATCAGTTCATCATGCTTTTGTGACATGACAGCAAGGGAGGAAAGGGGTATTCTTGCTGTCAGTATCATAGGGAGTTGTGAGAACGGGACGGGACAGGTCTTTATGTCTGCGTCATAACCAATCACTTCCTTCTTCACTTTGTGCTATAAAAAGATGTAAATTTGGGGGCGTTAGGGTCAGTGTATCTGCACACCTGTTATAATCAATTACTGTCCAGTTTACTGCTAGGGGCATACACCTGCATTATAACCAATCACTTTCTAGATTACATTGTGTTGCTAGGAGATGGAAATGGGAGTGGGCAGGTCTGTGCTCCTATCATAACCAATCACTGGCCAGTTACAAAGAGAGGGTATGGGGTCCTTATTTCTGGATCGTGACTTGTTACTTCCAAAAGTATACTGTACTGCAATGGATGAAACAGAAGCAGGAAGGTTCTTTATAGTAACCATTTATATTGTGCCATAGAGTGATGGGAATGGCAGTGGCTGGGCATTTGTGCCTATATAACTAGTCATATTCACTTGTGGTAATGGGGCTTCATGTGTATATGACAACCAGTCCATAGAATTCAACTAAACTGTGTTTTATTCAAATAAATTGACTTTAATGTATTGTCACCATACCTTACAGTTCAATGAAAAGCATCTGTTGGTCATTCCACCGGTGCATAAACATGCAGCAACAATACTAGATTTGGTACAATGATTCAGCAGACACAAATTAATCATTTAAAACAAAAAAATCTATATTTAATTTGGAAAAGTCTATGATTGAATAATTATTAACATACGAAGGCAGTAAAATTAATCACTAGTGCAAATAGACTGGTAATGTGAGAGCTTACAAACAATGAACTTAAACCAGTTTGACAGAAGGCAGTGTGCTATAACATTATATCTCAGATTAAATTAAAAAATAACTTTCAAATGATTTCCAGTTAATAACGGATAGGGTCTTGTGATCCTGCATAACTAACTGCTGTCACTCAAGCCACAGCCATGGCACTTTCTGCAGCCCGAGTGACCCACAGGCCCACTGCATCCTGTTCTGCTCCCCAATTAATAATGAGAGCTGGTAGATTATTTAAAAAGTCCCATGGCTTCCTGAAAACTGACTGAAGTGAGCTTCGCCTTTCACCGTGTCCCTCATGATGCGAGTGTGAAGGTGTCTGTTCACAGATTTATCTGGATTTTTCTACTTTCCCCCAGTACTGCCATTTGTAGTTTTTCTCACGGAGGCAACTTTATGTTTTAGTTTCTATCACACGCACAAAAAGCAGACTTCTGATTGCTTGATAAAAAATACCAACCTGTACACTGCAGATATCAGAATCAGACAGTGCACCCGATAAAAGAAGTGACCGTGTCGGTCTCTGACTTGGTAAAATCCATTAAACCATCTTGAGACATCAGATATTATTTTTTGCAGTTGATTGGGGTGGTATACTTCGGAGAACAATGCGTTACTGTGCCCTCTTGTGGACGTTCCCAGTGCTACACTTGACACAGGGCTGGCAGCCTGGATGGTTTTCAGCCTTTAGAATTGGTTGGTGAAGGGCCTTGTAGAAGTGCTACATGATGGAATCTACTCAGACAAGCCCTCTGATAAAAACAGTTTCAGAAACCTACACACGACTTGTGTTTTACTGCTTATGTGAGAGTGTATGTGTGCGTGTGTGCGCGTGTGCAGGTATGCTAGCAATCACAATGTCTTTCTTGTGCAATACTGTAACATTGGGCAAATATTTTCACAGTTTTATTTTGTTTTATTTTTCATGAACATCATCACAAGTGAGTTGATGTTTCAGTGGTAGATGTTCAGTGTGTACAGTCTACAGATTACAAAATGATTGTAAAATTGAACCTTTAAAATAAAAAAAGTCCACAACACAACAAAGGTTTACTTTGGTCTTTAAACAAGTGTTTTTGCAGTCTGGCTACATGCATTATAGTTCAGAACAATTATTATTTAAAACAGTACCCTTAACAAACCACTTAAAAAGCCAACAACAATATTTGCAGCCTTGGACTGTTGGAGGTTCTAATCCAACTGCCCTAAAGAACTCATTTTGGTTTGAAGTGTGGTTGGCATACTTGGAGAGGAGTGTTGGTTATATGCAACTTCAGCTTTTACATTATTAATAGCTCTGTGATTTTAGAACAGTGAAAAGCAATGAATACAATACTGACTGGCTAAAGGGCTGGCATGAACCCAAGAACTACACTGAACAGTCACAGTTTAATGACATATTTCATGATGGTGCATTTACCATTCTGCATTATTTTAGTGTTTTATGCTGGAGCAATGAATGTCCCTTGAGGATTAAGGTAAGATCTATCTATCACTGTTGGGGACTCTAAATCAAACACTAAGAGTTCTAACGTTGGCAGCAGAGGACATGTCTTGATTCACTTGCACTAACCCACCACACAGGAAACTGGGGACTGAGATAAACACCCTGCGCCAAATAAATAAATCCTTCTGCCTTGATTGGGTTAATCAGTTTTCACCCTCAATTCTTTTCAGACAGTGAATGAGCAAGTGGCACTGGGGTTGGCATCACTACTACACAGCTCCATGGACCACAGTTCAAATACTGCCCTGGATACGGTTTGTGTGGAGTTTACAGATTCATGTTACGGGCATGTTGGGGTGGCCATGGATCACTGTGAGGACTTGAACAGCCATGAGAAGATACACAAAGGCAGAGACATGGTCTGGGATAGCAACGAGTCACAATCATGATATTGAGGAGACAGAGAGAGAGAGGGAAAAAAAACAGGCAACCAGAACTCAAAAGGACAATGTTAAAGGAAAAACAAAACCAAAAATAATTATCTCCTTAAGGCCTACTTGAAAAAGAAGCTAACTACACTAACAGACTATCCAGATGTTTAATATTTAATGAGGTATAACACATAGTGTAATTGTTGATATATTTATAGCGTCACTGGCATCATAATCACAGTCACATGACATTTCAAGGTAAAGTTGTGCAAATAAAGATAAGACAGGAATGAAAGTAAATTTTGGGAGTTTAACTCCTATATATCAAAAATTCCATGTGTGTATGTTCCAACATCACTTCCGAACGGCTGGGGCAATTTTCATGAAACTTGGTACACATGTTTCTCAATGGTCAACTAAAAATACTGTAAGGTGAAATCAACTCTAATCCACCCCCTTCTGGGTAGGGTGGGGGGTGATCTTGCGCTCATGTATGCAGGTCATCATCCAGTTGACACTCCGAACGACCACCAGAGGGCATAATGGAGGTGACTGCCAGCATTCTTTATGTGTAAGCACCACCACGTCCCTGTTGCTTTTGGAATTAAATAGAGTTGGCCGGTTCCAAGCGTCAACTGGATGATAACATACATACAAGACCGCAAGACAAGCACATTAGTGGGTCTTAATTGTTAATTTATTTTTATTTTTAAAATTGTGGGGTATTTTTAATAATTTTTTTTTTTTCAAACAATGAAAAAAAAAACAAAACACTATTTTCCTCCCGGGCAAAGCCAGGTATTTCAGCTAGTGAAAAATAAATGTTAGAAAATAGAATCCTCACGTTACTCTAAAAACAAAATAGACAAAAAAACAGCATATAAACGTCTCTGATATTACAGTTCACAGGTGGATGTTTGGCTAACCTGACTGGAGTGTGAGTGTGTCGTGCTCATGTTATGTTCTGCCTTGCCATTTACCCTCTGCTGGAAGAGCAATACTTTAGAAAATAAATAAATAGATAACCTTACTGCCATTTTTCAAACTACCACATTCCCGGGCCTCTTCAATCTGCACCCTACTGGAACGCTCCTTAGGTTCTTCTTCTGCCATAAGGGAAGAAAGAACTTACTGGTAACTGCCTTTAAATGGGAACCAAAAGGTCACCTCCTGCTGACTGCTTTGGGATGGTTTTAAGCTAAGCCAAAGATGTTCTCTGACAGTCTGGCCATTTTTACATATTCACAATGATATCCTGGGAGGGAGATAAGAGGTTCTTTAAAAAAGAAAAAAAAAATGCACACAAACAACAAACAAATAGCCTGTTGTGTAATGGCTACTTTATGTAATGCAGTGGCTTTCTTGTTCAGCATTGGGACCCACCTATCATGGATGCAGGCTTTCATTCCAACACAATTTCTTCTTTTAACTGGACTTCTTCATTAACTAAGCAAGCTCTTCTTTCCCAGTTTCTAAGTCTATCCGAAAATAATAAGCTGGTTATGTTCAACTATTTGTGTTAAGATGCTTTTAGTCTTACTTTTTAATATCTTATTCTTTTTTAATGTCCTTGTTATTTAAGCCATTATTTGCAAACTAGCTGTGCAAGCCCGTGCTGTAAAAAGCAGGGGTTCCTAGAAACTATTGAAATCGTCAGAAAAAAAAATTGAAATGTAGAGATGTCAGGTAATTGAAAAGAACTAATTCGGGCGTCTCTCTGCTAGGACAGTGCTTCCCAAACTCGGCCCAGGGGTCCCCCTGTGGCTGCAGGTTTTTGTTCCAACCAGCTTCTGTTTTTAATTGGACTGCTGGCCTAATTAAGTGAGCTGTTATTTCCCAATTTCAGTGTTTTGGGAACAATATAGAAATTAGAAAACTAAAATTTGGTAAAAAAAAATTACATAATATTACATACATATACATACACACACATATAATTAAATAAATATTGTTAAAAAGAACAAAATACATCTTGATTTTCATTCTACTTTTCCAGGTTTTCTAATTGATTAATCGATCCATAATTTACTAATTAGTGGGTCTGACGCTAAAGTAGTTGCAGCCATTGATTATTCAGTGTTGTTTGCTCTGCTCGTTTTTAATTGTCATTAATAAGATACAACAAAGGGGGAAAACTGCACAGAGAAAGGGCAAAATCGAACGAAATCAGCAAAAGAGAGTTAAGCATTTAAATATATAGCAAAAGGAGAAATATTTCTAAGTGTCTTGCAAATCTAAAAATCATGCTGCTGGGCTTTTCTGAATATAGAATAAGATAGTAAAGGGTACTAGCCATC
This sequence comes from Polypterus senegalus, assembly GCF_016835505.1. Taxonomy (NCBI): domain Eukaryota; kingdom Metazoa; phylum Chordata; class Cladistia; order Polypteriformes; family Polypteridae; genus Polypterus; species Polypterus senegalus. The sequence continues at coordinate 165,365,061 of NC_053163.1, forward strand.
CATTTAGTACACAAGTATCTTTTTTTTAATATCCTGACGCAAATCGGATTTTCATTTTTAACATTAGGCACCCAAAGAAGACATTAACATTAGGGACCTATAAGCAACTATGATCCACCCCTGCTAACTTTAAGGTTAGTATTAGTGGTTGGTGGTAGGTCAGTCTAATAATTTAAACTCCAAAAATTAAGCAACCGGGGCGCCTCCCCCACACAGCCCAACACTAGAATGGCTAGGAACGGCCATACCAAAAGAAAATACCAGCTAATTAAGTGAGTTCAGTGTTATCAGGTTTTATCACCGATTTTGAATCTGGTTGGAACAAATATCTGCAGCCACAGTGCGGCTCCACGACGGAGTTTGAGAAGCACTGTCCTAGGAGGTTTTGTTTTGCCGATGTGCTCACCTCGCTTCTGTATTAGCAGCTAAGCGAGTTTGTTTCCTCAGAGGTGGAGCCCTTACCCCAACTCCACCTCTCACTTCTGGGCAGGACAGACAGACAGACAGACAGACAGACACACACACTTCCACATGTAGACGTTTATATATAAGATAAGCACACAACTGAAGAAGTAGCTGCTGCACTTTAGCATTCAGTGTTCTTTATGCTGGTGTCTTCTCCACTCATAATCAGTATTCAGATACAGCTAAAAGATCACAATGCACAGGAAAAAGTGGATTAAAAAGACAATTAATAAAATGCATGCATGTAAAGCTAAGGAAAAAAAAATGAATACCTTGTAATTTCTTGTAACTGTGAATTTCACATTATTGCACACTTCTAAATGTAAAATAAGAGAAAGAAAATAATTCAAATAATTACATAATGAGGCCAATTAAAGGTAAAGAAATGACTCACTGATTGTGAAACTGGTTAAGAGAAAACCTATAGCCAAGAAGCTGGGACACGACTGAACTTCAAACCTCTGCTTGTGTGGAACATCATTGCAACTACAGCCACTTAATACTACCGTGATTTATAATTTTACGGGTGCAGCACAAGCAGGTGAAGTGACTTGCACATGGACATACAATAAGTCAGAGAAGACGACTGACAAAAACCACATGGCCTGCCAAACAGAAAAAAAAAAAACAGATTATATGAGCAAATGTCACAAAGCAGTAGTAAGGTCAGAGGAGGTTCTTCAGTTAGCCTCTCTATGTGTATGTGAATACAGTGCCTTGCTGGGCTGTAAAACTCAGTCATTCCTTTTGTTAGTTTGGGGCGTCACTCTAATAAGAAGCATGTGTTAGCTACTGGACAAGTTTACTTAGACAAGTGAAGAAAAGGATGGCAATTCAGCTCAAAACGTAAGTATAGGAATAGCAAGGAGACCACAAGTCCATGGATCTTTACTGCCAGTTATCCACAATGCTTGCTGATGATGGGGTTGCAATGGTGTTCGATTGGGATTTGAGTGACACATGTTGGATCCTTCAGTATGAGTAAATCAATGTCTGAATTTCAAAAGAATGGATCTTTTCATGGCAGCAGTTTAAGGCTCCACATCACAGGGTTAGGAAACTACCTACTCTCAATCCTATCAAGCTTCCGTGGGACAAAAGTAAGGAAGTCAACAATTATGGGGCACGATATTGTCAGTTTGAGCCACCGTTCTTTTGACATCTTGATGCCAATGAGTTTAGCCCACAAATTCAGCCTGTTCTGAGGGTGAATGGGCCACCTCTGTGAAAAATATTATGTGATAATATCACAGGTTCAAACATTACACCAAACACTGTGGGAGAATTGACAAAACAAAATAATTTTACAAGAAGAAACAAATAAAATAAGGAGCTTGTATCCCAATGGTCCTGCCTGATGGGATAACCTCTCCATCTTGAATGTCTACAGACCCCAAAGGAACTATGTCTGTCCATTTTGCAGAGATTGGCCTTTACAGCCTAGCTTGGTTTAGACTTCCAGACACACCAAGGAGTCAATACCCAGGACAGAGACCATTACGCCTCTGTGTCTTACCCTTAAAAGGTGAGCAGGAGGGCATGACCTGTCCCAGACAGAAGCACACCGGGACTGCAAACTGCTGCCGAGGAGAAGCTTCATTTGCATTGGTGTAATTTGCTCTTATTGACATTTCCTTTGCTAGAGTGCACTAGGACCTTTATGACAAGAATTATAAAACGATGCAAAAAAATACTACTACTGCTGCTACTACTACTAATATACACACAGACTACTAATAATATGCACACACTAATATACAGATCTCCTGCAAGTTTTAACAGAAAAACAAAAACATAGGCTATTGAGTAAAGCTCTGACAATGTGCCAAGTAAACACTAATTTTATGACAAATGCTGTACACACACAAATTTGCACAAATACTTCAACCATTGCTCATCTAATAACCCCGACACAGATATCAACAAAAGCAAAGTACAGAAGTACACAGCAGAGAAAAAAAGTGCTTTAATAACTGTTGAACAGCACCCTCTTGTGATCAATTTAAGTATCGCAGTGTAAACGGAGGTCTGATTATCTCCTGGCTTCTCGTTCTACAGTACATTCCAAAGATTAAGGGAAGCATAGTGGCACGGTGGTTAGTGCAACAGCCTCAGGGATCCACCATTCTGGGTCTAAACGCCATGGCTAGTTCTTGTCTATATGTAGTTTGTACATTTGCTCCATGTCTGTCAGAGTTTTTTTCTTCCACATCCCTAAAGATGTCCCAGATGGGTTAACTAGCAACTATATATATATCTTCCAGTGTAAATAAGTGCAAGTGTGCCCTATACCAATACTGATTAATGTCCTGAGTTCGGTGCAGTCAGGACAGGCTTTGGCCCCATGTTGCCCTGAACTTAACTAAGCTGATTTAAGAATGTACCGTATGCATCTCAAAAACTGGTAATGGCGTTAATGTTAACCGAAAACTCTAACATGGCTCTCTGTGAGGGACACAGAGAAAGTATGTGAGTGAATCTTATGAAGGAAAGGAGACTGGACCTAGGCTTGAACCTGACTCAGCCCCAGCCCTCTGCCACCTTGCATTGAATTAAGAAGCACAAGAGAAATGGGTGATTTACGTGTACATTTTTAAACATATTGTGCCTTTCATGTCAATATTATAGCATATACACTCACCTAAAGGATTATTAGGAACACCTGTTCAATTTCTCATTAATGCAATTATCTAATCAACCAATCACATGGCTTCAATGCATTTAGGGGTGTGGTCCTGGTCAAGACAATCTCCTGAACTCCAAACTGAATGTCAGAATGGCAAAGAAAGGTGATTTAAGCAATTTGGAGCGTGGCATGGTTGTTGGTGCCAGACGGGCCGGTCTGAGTATTTCACAATCTGCTCAGTTACTGGGATTTTCACGCACAACCATTTCTAGGGTTTACAAAGAATGGTGTGAAAAGGGAAAAACATCCAGCATGCGGCTGTCCTGTGGGCGAAAATGCCTTGTTGATGCTAGAGGTCAGAGGAGAATGAATGGGCCGACTGATTCAAGCTGATAGAAGAGCAACTTTGACTGAAATAACCACTCGTTACAACCGAGGTATGCAGCAAAGCATTTGTGAAGCCACAACACGCACAACCTTGAGGCGGATGGGCTACAACAGCAGAAGACCCCACCGGGTACCACTCATCTCCACTACAAATAGGAAAAAGAGGCTACAATTTGCACAAGCTCACCAAAATTGGACAGTTGAAGACTGGAAAAATGTCGCCTGGTCTGATGAGTCTCGATTTCTGTTGAGACATTCAAATGGTAGAGTAAACAGAATCAGAACATGGATCCATCATGCCTTGTTACCACTGTGCAGGCTGGTGGTGGTGCTGTAATGGTGTGGGGGATGTTTTCTTGGCACACTTTAGGCTCCTTAGTGCCAATTAGGCATCGTTTAAATGCCACGGGCTACCTGAGCATTGTTTCTGACCATGTCTATCCCTTCATGACCATCATGTACCCATCCTCTGATGGCTACTTCCAGCAGGATAATGCACCATGTCACAAAGCTCGAATCATTTCAAATTGGTTTCTTGAACATGACAATGAGTTCACTGTACTAAAATGGCCCCCACAGTCACCAGATCTCAACCCAATAGAGCATCTTTGGGATGTGGTGGAACGGGAGCTTCGTGCCCTGGATATGCATACTACAAATCTCCATCAACTGCAAGATGCTATCCTATCAATATGGGCCAACATTTGTAAAGAATGCTTTCAGCACCTTGTTGAATCAATGCCACGTAGAATTAAGGCAGTTCTGAAGGCGAAAGGGGGTCAAACACCGTATTAGTATGGTGGTCCTAATAATCCTTTAGGTGAGTGTATACTACACATAGCACTTCTTTCCTTCCTTTTGTTATGGCCAATGCCTATTCTACTGGCTCCAGCAAATGTATCAAGACAATCAAAGTTTAAAACAAGTCTTTGACAATGAGTCCACAGAAGTGATCAAAGACAACTAAAATAAAATGAACTGATTAATCAAGCATTATTCTAAACAGCACTCATAACTTACAGCTTAAAAATCAATAAACAGTACTGATCAGTTGGTTTTATATAGTGTTTTTAGGGCAACACAACTCTAAAGTTGTACATTCTAGCTGTGTCTTCTTGGGTTTTCTAATTCGGCTCTGCGATGGGCAGGCATTTAGGCCTGCGACATCCCTTATATCCTTTGCTGCATTGGATATATCCCTGGTGTCAGATGGAAAAAGTGGGTTCCAGAAATGTATGTATGCATTAACGTAACACTTTTAAGCAAAGATACAAAGCAAGGGACGATGCCATATTTTAAAGCTAATGTAGTCGGTACCTTTTTTAGCAAAAAATGAAAAATGATGAACCACCATTTATAACAGAACATTAGAACTGAACGTTTAAAATATCTGATAATGGACTTGCGCAGAAAGTTATCCTGAGATACTTGAAAATGCACTATAGATATCCCAATGGCCTGCGGATGTATTCTAGGAGTATCTCGAAATGTGTTTCAGCTTTTCTCAAAACGCACAGGAACTTATTTCAAGATATTGTACCTTGAGTTGCATTTGAGATATCCGGAAATGCATTTCATATATCGCAAAATGTACAACATTGTCCTTTGAAGATAGCTTAAAATCACTTAAGACATCTTCAAATGAAATTCAGACTACTTGAAATAGAAGTATCTCAAAACATTAATTCTTTAAATACTTGAAGAAATCGGGATCTATTAACGGAGGGCAGAAGCGTTGGCGGCTGGCATCGTGAAGCTGCATTAAGACAAGTGTTTTTATGTATTAAGTTACAGCCATTCCTCCCTCTCTATGTTAGACGGCCAATTTATGTAAAACTTCAAATAGAGTAAGTATCCATACGGTATAAAATTAAATTAGTTTATGCTCCCAATTCAGTAATTCTAATCTCGAGATTCGCTGTTGCGGTTCAAAGACCATTTCGAAATGGCCTGGCCCACTTTTTGAAAGCAATGGGGGCAATCCGCATCGAGTCTCTTCCCAAGGAGTACGCACCAGTCTGTGGTCACGCTCACAGCTTCCCATAAATTCGCCTGTTCTATCTGAACTAAGATGCTGTCCTGTCTTGTCCATTTTGTCCTCTCTGGCAAACCTTAACGGACGCTGTCCTTTCAGCCCCGTAGTCACTCACCTGCCACATTCTCTTCGTAGAGCCCAAACGCCGGCAATCACCAAGTCGACGACGCTCCACCGGCCCGCCCTCTTCTCCTCGGCTGCACCTTTCCAAGACACGTGCCCAAACAGCGGCCCGAGCACGTGCAGAGAAGCTCCGCCTCCGAATCGTGCGATGTGACGTCACGGAACGCGGGCGGAGTCGAGGAAGATGGCGGCGCTGAGATGATCGGCGCGTAGCCGGCCAATATTCTGGGGGGATGAAAGTGAGCGTTTCTGGTTTCTTTTTCATACCTTAGCGTCTTGGTTTTACTTTTTGCTTTTTTTTTAATTAGCGGAAGGGAAAAAGAAACATAAGGAAACACTTATGATGGAAATATGACCCAAGGCAAGAAGAAAAAGCGGCCGAACCGTAGCGTGCTGCTGGCCAAGAAGATCGTCATCAAGGACGGGGGCACGGTGAGTAAAGAGCGGAGTCCGGCCTGTGGCGTATGAACGCACGTCTGCGACTGGCTGACAGCCCTACACAGCAGAGGCCCATACTGCAGCGGCTGCTGCTCCTCCTCAGTTGTGCGGAAAAGTACAAGCCATCGCACCGCTGTCAGGTAGTCTTTTTTTCCCCCCGGGACCGGAGGTTCACCATCCACTGTGGAGTGGTGCAGTTTATTCAGGGACAACTCCAAGCAGATACTCATCATAAACAAAAGTTACAGCTATATAATTAGCTAGCAAAACAACATCCTTCATTGTAAACAGTACTCGTTTTACTTGTTTGGCCCTCGTGGAGTATTAAACCGCCGTTCCTTAAATCGGGGTGCTCAGCACAAGTCAGAAAAAAGGAGCTGGCAAGACTCATTTGTAACGTTCAAGAAGGAAATCGTCATTTAGTGTAGAAAAGGCTGTGCATAACAAAAAATAAATGTGATTTCTAACCCACGAGTCTTAACATTGATTTTGAGTTAGACTGAGCACATCCGTCAGTCCGGAAGACTAAATACTCCATAACCTGTAGGCGTGAAGAACTGCTGCGGTCGTCACCTTAAAGACCCACAATAGCTCTGCATTATTAAAGGACAGTGGGTGGATGCTTGTCACTCATGAATAGTTGAGTGAAATTCAGGAAGTCGGTGACACAAGTTTAGAATGAGTGGCTGACCCATACCTCACAGGCAGGTAGATAGATGGTCTTTCAAAAGAAGCCATTAATACTTCTATTCTTCAAGGACTTGGAGTCATAATGATCACCCCACATTAGATAGATAGATAGATACTTTATTAATCCCAAGAGGGAAATTCATTATAGCAGTGTGTTGATATGCAGCTCTTTAAAAGTCTTGATTCCCCCTAAGACCGAGTTCATCAATTAGTTAACTGTAGAAATTCAAATTTGAAACCATGGCAATACATTTCTTACCAAAGCATTGCCATGTAAGAAATAATTATTATATGAGTAGAGCAATACATTACATGCAACGAGCAAGTTACTTCCCGGAAGCACTCATTTGAGGAATAGCTCTGTTATCGCTTTCATCTTGTGAGAAAATTGACCACATGTACTTTTGTGAAATGTCTTATCAGTATTTGACTGCTTGTGTTACCCATCCAAAATGTGCATGTAATTCTTGGCTCAAAATTGCACTGGTAGGAATGAACATATTACTTTTGTGTATGTAAACTCACTGAGCAAATTCTTAGGACCACCAACCTAATACTGGATAGGTAGGGCCTCATTTTGCTCTTAAAACAGCCTGCCATTCCACAAGATGTCAGGAACATTCCTTTTGATATTCTGGTCCATATTGACAGGACTGCATTATGCAATTTCTGTAAATTTGTCAGCTACACATTCATACTGACAAACTCCCGCCCTGTCACATTTCAAACGGTGTTAAATTGGTTTTGGATCCAGTGATTGGGAAGGCCACAGACGAACACTGAGCTCATTGTCATGTCCATGAAATCAGTTTGACGGGACTTAACGGTTTGTGACATGGTGCACTAAACATGCAGGAATTAGCCATTATAAGATGGGTAAATTGTGGCCATGAAGTGATGCACGTGGTCAGCAACAATATTCAAGTAGGCCGTGGCATTTAAGCAATGATTGATTGGTATCAATGGGCCCAAATTGTGCCAATGAGACATTCATCATACCGCTACATTACCACAAGCAGCCTGGATGTTTGACACAAGACAGGTTGGATGCATGGATTCATTCTCTGCACCAGATTCTGTCTGTGCAATCGGTGTGCCACAGTAAAAATCAAGGTTTGTCAGACTGGGCTATGTTTATTTTTTCCCCCCAGTCTTCAACTGTCAGGTTTTGGTGAGCCTGTTCACACTGCACACTGCTTTCTTTTCTTGCCTTACAGGAGTAGAACTTGACGTGGTCTTTTGCTGTTGTAACTCCTAAGCCTCAAGGTTTGATGTGTTATGCATTTTGAGATACTTTCCTGCTCAACACAGTTGTCCAGAGTGATTGATTATCTGTGTTACTGTACCCCTTCTGCCAGCTTGAACCAATCTGACCATTTTCCTCACTCATTAACATGGTGTTTCTGCCTGCAAAATTCACTGAATGTTTTTGTACCATTTTTGAGTAAACTCTAGATACTGTTGTTATGCTTGTTAAGCATTTATGTTATGCAGTTACAGAAATCCTCGAAGCAGCCCATCTGGCACGGCACCAGCAGTCATGCCAGGGTTGAATTCAGTGATATTGCATTTTTCCCACATTCTGGTGTTTGATGTGAACATTAAGTGAAGCTCCTAACCTGTATCTGTGTGATGTTACGTATTGTGCTGCAGCCACTTGATTGGCTGATTAGATAGTTGCATGGATAAGCAGGTGTACGAATGTTCCTAATATGTTGCTCAGTGAGTATGTCATAGGATTGTTTGGCATTTCCACCTTGTGCCCACTGCTACTGTGAATTTCCCCTTGGAATTGATAAAGTATCTTATCTATCAATCTATCTACTGGTGTAGACTTTTAGCTTGGTGTAACCCTGCACAGGAGAAAGTGGTCTCAGGCAGTAAATGGGCAAATCTTCTACTACCCAGTGTGGTTGATTGAAAAAAATGGAAATTTCATTTACATTGTAAGGGTCTTTGATAATAATAATGGCATATGTATTTAATGCATCGTATTACTGAATTTGCCTAATTTAATTTTAACACTGGAAGAGTCTGTGCCTCTTAGCCTCTTGTATTAGGTACAAGCCTGTTGGTTTATTTTGAGGCATAATCGCACACACCTGCACTTAATAATAGCAAATCAATTTAAGTTTCCAGCAAACCAAGTAGGGCAGTGCAGTGGTTAGTGCTGTTCCCTCACCGCTCAAGGAGGATTAGTTTGAATCCTGGGACCAGCCACTGGCTATTTGAATGCAGTTTGAATATTCTCCCCATATGAGAGGGGTGTAAATGAACACTCAAAAGTGATCTGTGTGTGTTGGTCCCAAAGTGAGTACAGGTGGCTAGTTTGCTAACACACTTTGCGGCATAGGAGGAAAGTAGGGTACCCAAAAAAAAAAATTATTTTTTTAAATATATTTTATATAGTGCAGTACAATTAAATAAAGAAACACAATGTAATATGTGTATTTTTTTTTTAAAAAAAGCTTTCTGTGGTAAAGTAGGAATGTGCTGAGGGTTGAGATTAGGGTTAGAGCCAGCAAATAGTGAAGGAATTAAAAAAAAATCAATTTCATGTCACAGTTATAAGGAAACCTAACTCTTGCCAGCAAAGTGGCTGCCTAGTATCTCCATTGACCTACCCTATGTGTATGGCTAATATCAGTGGTTTTGGTGGAACAAATGTCATTATTTATGACATGTCAGTTCTGTTCTGCTGCTTCCTTTTGTGGTCAGGAAGGATAACTTGATCAAAATGGAAGTGATACCAAACACTAGGGAAAAGAGAAGAGAAACACAGCAATGGTCGGTCATGATTGTTACAATAATTATCAAAGACATATAAAACGCCTCACAAATGGCTTACATGTTGAAGTGCATCTGGAACACTTTACACATTTCCATAACAGGCACTGTGTCGCACAATGGTTAGCATAGCCTCATAGGTGCAACATTTTATTATCCTTGTGTGCATGAGCCTCTCTCTGCATCCAATAGAATGTGTGTGTTATGTTAACAGGAGACTAAATTACTGCCACTAAGTCGGTATGGGTGTGAGTGGACCCCGCAACAGATTAGTGCTTAGTGCCATGCCCAGGGATGTTTCCTGCCTTCTGCTCAGAGTTGCGTGGACAGGCTCCGACTCTGCATGTAAAAGGATTGGATTAAATGGGGGGTGTATGCTCATGCAGTAATCTGTGCAAAAGTATTGGGCAGCAAAATAAAAGATCTACTGTCTGATTGCCTAAGGACACAGTCATGTGTTACATATCTGACAATGGATAGGTTTGGTTTGTAGACAGTTACTGCAGGATGCACTTTAAAGTTTTGGCTTGCAGAAACAGATGAGCTGGGCACTTCTACTGTTTACATAGGAATGACTGCATTTCTGAATACATAAAACTTCAGCCATTTATTTTCAAAGACCACTTTGGAAGGTTTGTTTTTGTTGTAGCACAATCATAAGGTACTATCATTGCCGTTTCCAGATTCAATCAGTCTTTATGTTCCTGCTCAAGTTCGTTGTCATACACTGTACAGAGACATTCTAATTTGCATACTTCTTGCAGACCAGAACCAGTAGTGTGACAGATGGAAAGTTAAAGAAGTCCATCACCAGACAATTAATGAAAAAATTCACTGTACTTTGTACATTTCATGGTATTACTACTAGTACTATTATTTAAAGAAGTAATTACCTAGTTTAGTGAGCAGCAAAGTTAATTTGAATTACTTTAATTCTGATCAAGTTACATTATCAATCCAAAATGAAAAAAGAAATACAGTACAACATAAATGTGAAACAGCACCCACTGGTCCTTGAACCTTGATCTTGGTCTCAAATCGACAGCTTCTGCCATGACACGTGTAACACAATCCATAAACTGGAGTTACAGCCTGCCTCTGCCATGTAATTGAGCTTCAGGTCTTTCTCATCGCTAGCGGCCATGTTCCGTGGCTGACAGGAAGTGAACAGTGATGCATGCAGGTGGCATTGCAGACAGGAAAAGAGCTGCAGGGAGCTCTGCTGACAGTGAAGCACATTGCACAAGCCATGTCACCCATTCACAACAGAAAGTCAAAGAAATGGCAGTGCGAGCTTACTCTGCCATATTATTTGGTTTTGGGTCCTTCACATGACGAGCAGGAGTGGGGCCACACACCATGACTGACAAGAAAAGAAAGGCCATGCCAGCATACAGCATGTCTGTCAAGATAAGCTCAAGTAAAGAGCTGCAGCAACATCAGATGGCAATGAAGGACATTGCAGCAACCTTGATGGAGTGCCCTGGTGTGCTGTGTTTTGTGCCATCTTTCTTTGTGGACTGGTGGTCCAAATGTGATTAGTATATACAAAAAATAAAAGTAAATATAAAACCTAAGTAAGTTGCCTTCTGGTAAATAATGAGTCATTGGTTGATAACCCTTTCAGGAATTTGGCTGCCCTGTAGCTAAACACCATACCTCCTACGCTAGTTTTGTACAGCATATCCTCCGGATTAGAAGTCTGGAAATGCTTCTGGAAGTATGATTAGAATATTACTGGTCTGCTGTTGGGGAGCATGGTGGCTCAGTTGTAGCACTGCTACCTCACAGTAAGGAGACCTTGGTTTTTTGCCTCCTGGATGTTCCTTGTGTGGAGTTTGCATGTTCACCACTTGTCTGCATGGGTTTCCTCCAGCAGCTCTGCATTCCTCCCACAGTCCAGAGACTGTCACGTTTTTTCTTTTTTTTTTGAGTTGTTCAAAAAAGACAGGCAGGAGAGAACTGGGCAAAGAGACTTTTATTCTGTCACTTGAAGTGACAGTTTTGAACCTTTTATTCAGACACACGGCAGACTTGACAACGTCCTAGTTGTCTGCCTTCTGGCTGGTCTGGACAGGACAGTGATTGGTCACAAGACCTGCAAGTTAGCTCAACTGGCATTGCTAAATTGACCCCAGCGTGTTGTTTGCTAGTGCTCACCCTGTAATGGACTGGTGCCCTGTCCAGGGATTGTTCCTCATCCTTGCTCAGTTAGGCTCCAGCTTTCCCAAGGCCCTGCTCAGAGTAAGCACGTTTGTAAGGTGGCTGGTCTGCTGTTAAGGAGCCCTGTGGTCTGAGGTGAATTCCTGTGTGGAATTACTTACTGGTCAAAAGGTTGTAATTCTGTATTTCAACACTTGAAAGAATGATCTAGTCGTGTTATAAAATAAAGACTGAGTAGTTTTTGGCAGTTTAACATTGAGCAGAAGTTCAAACCCAGGCGCCTCCTGCTTCCAGCGTTCTGTTCTTTGATCTCGACAGACTGCGCCCACTTCCTCCTGTGTCGTTTCAAGGTAATTTCCTTCGTTAATGAGTACGTTTTGAAAAGGGGAACGAGAAGTACACACGCGCATTCCAAACTCCCCCCTCACATTGCCCGTTCATTTTCGAATTTGTCTTTACTCCTGCTCGCAATGGAAACTTTTTTTAATCTAATAATCCATGTTTCCCTTTCCAGCTTTGGAACCTCATGAACTCGTTTCGACCACTTCTCATTCTATCAGGTCTCGTAAAAGAAGTGCAGCCGGACTTTAAAAAGTCCAGATGTCACCTTATTAGCATAACAACGGTCCCCGTGCCGCCCGCCTGCCCTTTGTTGTGCCGAGATCGGCACACGTCTCTTTGTGCTGGCGATCTCCGGCTTACGGCATTTTGCAGAAAATCTCTTTACCCTTCGATTTCGGTTAGCACGTTTGATGATATTTTCCAATGAAGATTTGCTGGGTGAGTACTTAACGGCGGGTATCTCGCGTCGGCTCTGCTCGTAGAGGTGAACGTCTCGGCTCCTGTACCCGCGCGAGCGCCTCTCCGTTCTACAGGTTGCGGTGCACGGTACGAACTGCCGCTTAGGCGCTTGAACCGGGGAATCTTACTTGCTTTATCTTGTGGCCGGGATGAGTTCAGATTCTCAGCAACCCAATGGAGGGTCCAATGATACGTGTAAGACAAACACGGGAGGCGACTTTTAAAGTGGAATCGTGCTGGATAAACTTGATGTCTTTGTTAGCCAGGCTGCTACTTTAGGAGAGCCATCATAAGTTGCACACAGGAGAAAGTCACCTTTAAACATTAAAGATACCGAATTTATTAACGTTTAAAATGGAATAAGAGCGCCATGAAAATGCATATAACATATACAGTGGGATGCAAATGTTTGAGCAACCTTGTTAATAGCATTATTTTCCTGTATAAATCGTTGGTTGTTACGATAAAAAATGTCAGTTAAACATATCATATAGGAGACACACACAGTGATATTTGAGAAGTGAAATGAAGTTTATTGGATTTACAGAAAGTGTGCAATAATTGTTCAAACAAAATCAGGCAGGTGCATAAATTTGGGCACCGTTGTCATTTTATTGATTCCAAAACTTTTAGAACTAATTATTGGAACTCAAATTGGCTCGGTAAGCTCAGTGACCCCTGACCTACATGAGTATTTAAGGGGGTCAATTGTAAGTTCCCCTCCTCCTTTAATTTTCTCTGAAGAGTAGCAACATGGGGGTCACAAAACAACTCTCAAATGACCTGAAGACAAAGATTGTTCACCATCATGGTTTAGGGGAAGAATACAGAAAGCTGTCCCAGAGATTGAAGCTGTCTGTTTCCACAGTTAGGAACATATTGAGGAAATGGAAGACCACAGGCTCAGTTCAAGTTAAGGCTCGAAGTGGCAGACCAAGAAAGATTTCGGAGAGACAGAAGCGACGAATGGTGAGAACAGTCAGAGTCAACCCACCGACCAGCACCAAAGACCTACAACATCATCTTGCAGCAGATGGAGTCACTGTGCATCGTTCAACCATTCGGCGCACTTTACACAAGGAGATGCTGTATGTGAGAGTGATGAAGAGGAAGCACAAACCGAGCCGCTTGAGGTGTGCTCAAGCACATTTGGACAAGCCAGCTTCATTTTGGAATAAGGTGCTGTGGACTGATGAAACTAAAATGGAGTTATTTGGGCATAACAAGGGGCGTTATGCATGGAGGAAAAAGAACACAGCATTCCAAGAAAAACACCTGCTACCTACAGTAAAATAATGGTGGTGGTTCCATCATGCTGTGGGGCTGTGTGGCCAGTGCAAAGACTGGGAATCTTGTCAAAGTTGAGGGACGCATGGATTCCACTCAGTATCAGCAGATTCTGGAGACCAATGTCCAGGAATCGGTGACAAAGCTGAAGCTGTGCCGGGGCTGGATCTTTCAACAAGACAACGACCCGAAACACTGCTCAAAATACACTAAGGCATTCATGCAGAGGAACAAGTACAACGTTCTGGAATGGCCATCTCAGTCCCCAGACCTGAATAGAATTGAAAATCTGTAGGGTGAGTTAAAGAGAGCTGTCCATGCTCGGAAGCCATCAAACCTGAATGAACTAGAGATGTTTTGTAAAGAGGAATGGTCCAAAATACCTTCAACCACAATCCAGACTCTCATTGGAACCTACAGGAAGCGTTTAGAGGCTGTAATTTCTGCAAAAGGCGGATCTACTAAATATTGATTTCATTTCTTTTTTGTGGTGCCCAAATTTATGCACCTGCCTGATTTTGTTTGAACAATTATTACACACTTTCTGTAAATCCAATAAACTTCATTTCACTTCTCAAATATCACTGTGTGTGTCTCCTATATGATATATTTAACTGACATTTTTTATCGTAACAACCAATGATTTATACAGGAAAATAATGACTATTAAGGTTGCCCAAAAATTTGCATCCCACTGTATATGTGTGTGTGTGTATATATATATATATACACAGTTTACCGATATATATATATTGCAACTTGATCAATGTTTGAAGAATTCTTGTTAAAGTATGATATTCTTTGACAGCCAAGTTCTGTAATGTGACTTCTGCTGTTCGGTCTGCTTTTTGGGAATGTGTAGGATGAACTTGATGTGTTTGTTAGCCAGATTACCACTTTAGTTTTAGGAGATCCATCATAAGTTGCTCATAAAAGAAAGTCATTTTTAATCATTAAAGATAGTGATATTTATTTAAATTTAAATTGAAATGAGAAGTTCAGACGAATGCATACAACATATATCATGCAAATTTATTACATATTGCAAAATTGCCAGTGTCAATTTAACTCTCAAGAGTGCATATATGGAAACACACCTCCCATATATACATTTAGGGGCTACTTAACAGTAGAAGTGTTCAACGTTGATGATTTTGCCGTGTAGTTCGAAGAAGTCTTGTCCGAGTATCATATTCTTTGTAAACCAAGGTCTGTAATGTGATTTTTTTTTTTTTTGCTGTTTACTCAGCCTTTTTCAATTGAATTGGAGGGATTTTAAAAAGCATCAGTGTTCTGTCCCACCATCATCTAAGGTGGAGAAAACTGTTTTCTCAAATAGACTATTCTGCTTTGTAGTAACAATGATCTGATCACATAATACCAAAAAAAAAAGAAGTAAGTAGTGAACAGTTTTATCTCTCCATCCATTTTTCTGACCTGCTTAATGTTTTTATTGGAGTGAGTGTGATTACCTAGCACTTCCGAGTCCTATCTTTTTTAAGAAAAGTGTTTAAAAATGACTTTGTATAATATCATCAAAAAAATTAAAAGTTAGCCAACACTGTCGTGTGATTTATTAAAACATGAAATTTAATTTTTTGCAGAAATGCTGTGTATGAGGCATTTTTTTTATCCATATACAGTCTATTTGACTAGTATTGATACTTTGGAAAGTTTTAAGTACATCGTTTAATCATTTGTTGACAATTATTGGTTAATATTTGGCCCAAATCTACATTTGTATGTAAGTCTAGTTTGTACTGTGTGTTCTAAATCTAATTTGGGTTTGTGGGCACTGGTAGCCAGTAATCAACTCATCTACCTGTATACTTGCTCTCCCATTCATCCATTCAAGGCCCCAGTTTACCAAATACACTCATTTTTGATATGGTGGAGGACAACTTATGGTGGTATAGGAAGAAAATGCAAATGCTTCAGACAATGACAGAGTGAAGGATTTGCGCCCAGTCTGTAGGGTTGCAGTGATAACCACCCTTACCACTGGGATTGCCCCTTATTTATTTGTTTTAATCTTTTTACGCTTTAAGCATATATGCTTTGGTGTCGACTGCTGCCTTGCCCAAGTTGGATTGTTCCTTGCACCTGATTCATCCAGAATAGATTCTGTCTCTATAAGCATTTAATCCGTTTCAGCGTTGTGAAGTACTTGAGCCCGTCCTGCTGGCATTAGGTGCAAGACAGGAACAAACCCTGAGCAGAACACATGGCATCTTACACAGGACATGAACACGTCACACGTCACGCAGTATTTTACTGTGCACAGCTGAAGTTACTTCATTTTGTGTAACTAAATCCAGCTGTTTGCTTCGACCGCAGGACGGTACTTTATGTCATCCTAATAAAACACATTTGAATTTGGGTGTGAAATGGTGATCTTGTAGTGACAGCTCCAAACAGACGATCCTGGCATCAGTGGCTGCATGGCAGTACAATTTAATCCTGGTTGCTTGTTTGGTGGGTGATGTTGTCAGGCTGTCCGTTTTTGTCTCTATGTTTATTTGTTTAATAAATACAAATCCTTGCATACTCCTGTCATTTCAGTGTTAGTTTTGAATCCAAGTATGGTAAGGGGAAGTTTTAATGGCTGTGCATTTTGAAAAGCCACTCCATGGAAGGCATAATGAGCAGCTTCCTGTATTTGCTTTTTAGCCACAAGGCATCGGATCGCCCAGTGTATATCATGCTGTGATCGTCATCTTCTTGGAGTTCTTTGCATGGGGACTTCTGACCGCTCCAACCTTGGTGGTAAGACTTAACATTTCTTTCCTGATACAGTTGGCACTAGACGTAATTGAGGAGGGATGGTTAAAATAACACTGTGTTGTCCCAGAGCTCCGACTGGGTGTATCGAAGTTGCTAAGGGCGTGTATAGTTATCTTAATAATCTGCTTGTTGTCTGTATTTTTGAGTTGAGATGGTTATTATATGGCTTACCTGGGTAATACGGTAGTACTTGTTACTATTTATTTTGCAGACGTGTTAACTGAAGGGAGCAGAGTTGAGGTCAATTCTGTACAGTATATCAGAGTGCCCGTTAAGACACAAAGTAAACCAAGAATGTCAAATGTTAGTAAAGTATAAGTGTGTAGTATTGCAGTTGGCACAAAGATAAGATACTGGTCGGTGCGCACACAGGGGCTGAATCCCAATACAATCTAACAATAATTGGGGCAGATTTTATAGGCTTGGCAGAGATGTCATTAATGGGGTTTTGTAAAAAAATGATATGAGCCTACTGGACTACCTGAGTTAACTTGGCAAGTGTATATGCTGTTTATTCACTCATTGTCTGTCAAGTAATAAAAATGTAATACTGCTTAAAATCAATCCTACAAGCAAAAACAAAGCGTTATTATATACAGTCATGTGAAAAGGTAAGTAAATCCTGCGGAGACTGTTGACGTTTTCAACATATTTGAACAGGCAAACCGTAGATCTTCATGCAAACAGTGCTCACAAATAAAGATGATGTATTTGAATAAAAACACAAGGAAGAGTTTCATTTTTCAGCCTTTTATTCAATAAAAATATCAGTAGACTTTAAAAAGTTAGTCCACTCTTGACATCAGAAGCTGATACTGCCCCCTTTAGCAGAAGTGGTTTCTTGTAGATGTTTTGCATAACTTGGCCCACCAGTGGTCGATTTTTGAACACTCCTCCATGCCAGATTCCTTCAGTTGCAGGGCGATTGTGGGTTTTCTTGCATGTTCTGCCCGTTTCAAGTTGTCTCGCAACATTTCAGTGGGATTCAAATCAGGGCTTTGACCAGGCCAGTCCATAAACCTTCATTTCATCTTTTTGAGACATTCTTTGGTGGATTTGCCATTTTTGCTTTGGATCATCATTGTGCTGAAGGTCCATTTCCAGTTCAACTTCAGCTTTCGGGCAGATGCCCTCACATTCTCCTCAAGCACACTTTGATGTGATGCAGAATTCACAGTTGACTTGATGATTGCAAGCTGCCCAGGCCCAGAGACAGCCAAGCAACCTCAAACCATAACATTTTCATCACCATGCCTCACAGTTCATATGAGGTTCTTCTCCTGAAATGCTGTCTTCTGTTTGTGCCAAGCATGTCTACTGTTACTGGGGCCAAACCAGTGTATCTTTGATTGTTCTGTCCAAGTCACATTGGTGCAGAAGGCATGTATGTTAAATGGCAAACTGTAATCTTGCTCTGAAGTTCTCATTGGACAGCACAGGCTTTCCTGGCACTTCTCGCGTGCAGTTTCAGATTTGTGAAATCTCTTTCTGATTGTAGATACAAGTCCACAACACGACACAATGACTAAGTGAGGGAAACCAGCCTTACCACTTGGATGGCCACTTTATCTGTTTGTTGTTTTAAATCTTGTTACTCTTTGAGTAGGTGGGCTTTGGTGTCGACTGCTGCCTTGTTCAGGTTGGGTTCCTTCCTTGCACCTGATTCAACTAGAATACATTCTCACTTAATCCAGGATCCACCATTCAAATACTTTTATGTGTTGTACAGGGTGAGTCAAAATGTATGTTGACACTACTGGTACTGCTATGTATATACTTCTATACAATTTCATGTGCCACAGATGGTCCACGTGTTGAACGTGACGGTGAACAGGTCAAGACACTTCTGTAAATCATCTCGCACATATGAAGTGTGTGTTGTGAATAAATTGTTTCCACCATTCAAAAGTTCACATCATTTTGACTCACCCTGTATGTGCTTTCACAACTGTCGTATGTGCTGTTTCAGTTATGATACTTATGAGTAAAACCAAAAGAATGACTTTCTTTACGTTGCTGCTGATTCATTTCAGCAGTGAAGTAAGCCGTTTTAGCGGCTCTGCTAACGGCAGGTCTCTGGTGTTCTGAGATTCTGTTAATGCGTTGCATGTCGTATCATTAGAGGTTTGCCTTGTGCTTCCAAGAATTTTTAGCTAAGCAACAGAAATGTCTAGGCAACGTAGAAGTTTTGAAACACTAAATAATTTCTATTTTGAAATTGATATGTGGAACTTTTCATTTTGTCACAGCTACAAACTTCTGGCAGGAGATTTCCGCTTGCTGCGACACGTGACTCGATTTTAACTGGCTACAACTATAGTTGTCACTGCCTGTTTGTGGTTTGTGCCGGAGACCCCAGTTTTCCTCTCGCATCCCAAAAAACATGCAGATTAGATTATCTGAGGGTCTTCGGATTGGCACCGTTTGAGGAGGCGTGGATGTGTCGCAGTGAGGTATCCAAGTTGTTGGTTTGTTTTTTTTTTTTCTTTTTTCTCACCAACACAAGTGCAAGCAGCAGATGATTTTCTGTAAACTTTTGGGACTGGAGTACCGGACATAAAGGTTTTGGCGTTAACCTGATTTATACTCGGGAAGACGTTCATTGGCTGTTAAGCTTTTCTTAGCAGCAACAACAAAAGAAACAACATGGGGTGCTGTTTTGGAAACATTTTAGCCAGTCATGTAATAGTCGTCATTATCCTCATGACCTCTTTACAGGCTGACTTACTTTGGGTTAGGTGGTTGCCCCACAAGTCTCTTCCTTCACTGAGGTGAGGTCCATTCTTTCCATATCATCTGAAGTCTTGTAACAGCATTCTCTTCATGTGAGCTCTGTAGACGGTTAACCAGTCATCACCAGGGTACTTTCGGTGAGAATATTGTGAGCACAGTTTGAAGCTTCTGGTCAGGATGGAGGTGGAAGACACAAGTGCAGTAGAACGAGGTGTTAAAAACTAAAACAGGTTGTGGCTGAATTATCTGTGAAAGATTAATTCTGAAACACATGTTGGGGAGAAATGTGTTTTTGCAGAAGATGTCCATTTTGTTCACACTGAGTTTATGCATTATGACAAACACGAGTGAAGCTAGAGATGGCACCGTGTGCGTCTGCCTTTTTCTTGCCTCTCATTTTTCTTTTTTTATTAATTGCAGGTGTTGCACGAGACCTTCCCCAAGCACACATTTCTAATGAATGGCTTGATTCAAGGTGTCAAGGTGAGATGTGAGGCTGCTTTCTCGCACACGAGTTTGAATCCAGTGAGTGGAGAGGCTCTTGTCATCATGCGCACTTGTTATAGTTTGGTAAACGCGTTGTAAACAAGTGTCATTGCTTTGATATCTGGGCCTTGAAAGTGTGTGTCTCTTGTATTTGTCCTATGTAGCAGCACACAGTTTAACACAATTTAAATATTCCAAAGCCCCCCCACAATATCACCACCCATACCTTATTTTAGATTTATTTCCAAATTGTGGATATTATTATTTGTTTCCCTCAGTTGCTGGGCCCCAGTCTTTTTAAATTCACTCTAAACTGTGTTATGCATGATTTATACCCCTTTTTTAAACCTGTGCACTCACACATTTACAAGGGTGTACAGTTATGACTACAATAATAATTAAGCAGTTATTGCCTTTGATATTAAACTTGGGATTATTAACCTCAGTTAACAGCTCCTGAGTGAAATATGTACATTGTTTTACCAACCTCGTATACTGTATTCTGCATACATACAGTGCTCTTGGCCATTTGCAGTGGCGACACTGCGCTCAAAAAGGTGGGCAACTGACGTCACCTGGATGCGCACACCGCTCGCAGCGTTCAGAGGCAGACTCTCCATTTAAGAGCTCACTTCTGAGCGCAGTTTTGTGGGTTTGAGACTCTCCGTCCACTGGCAGTTCTTCAAACTGATACTCCATTACAAAGTGCAACATATCTTCTGCTTCGGCCATTGCATCGTATTATGTTCTTGTGTATTGTTAGTTCTGAGTGACAAACACTTGCAGACGTTCTCTCTTTCTCCAGAGTAAAGTGAAGTATTTGGACTCCTGCGTTCCCACAATCTTCACGTGTTCCCTTGGTTTTCTTTTCAGGGTTTACTGTCATTTCTCAGCGCCCCGCTGATTGGTGCCCTCTCCGATGTGTGGGGAAGGAAGTCTTTTTTGCTGCTTACAGTATTCTTCACTTGTGCTCCCATCCCACTTATGAAGATTAGTCCTTGGTATGTAAATCTGCATGTCTCATCTTCCGATTTTACAACGTTTGTGAGGCCTTGTGAATTCCGGAGGAGTTGTGGGTTCCTCTTCAGTACAATCTGATTGATGAAACAGTTGGAAGGACTTTGACAGAAGGAGTGCGGTGTAACTGGCCCTTTAATTTATTTCTTTCTGCAGGTGGTATTTTGCAGTTATCTCTGTGTCTGGGGTGTTTGCTGTCACCTTCTCTGTGGTATTTGCTTATGTGGCAGATATAACCCAGGAACATGAGCGAAGCATGGCCTATGGACTGGTATGTACTGTGGGGTTAACCACTTAATTAAGTTGAACTGACTGGTGTTTTGTACATTGTCCTTCGCTGTGACTTAGCGCCACATCTTTTTCTCACCAGATGAATTTCATTATATTGTTGTATACAAGTCTTGGGAATTGTTTCCAGACAAGTTTCAGTGAACCCGTCAAGCAGCTTTTATATTTTGGAACACTGTATTAATCCTTGATGGGATATCTGGTGCTATCCAGCGGGCAGCCAGATTGTAATTGTTCTAAAAAAAAAAAAATAAGCGATATGCTCACATGCTTTGATAACTTTGGAGTACTTTTAGCCATCCTGTTTCGTTGTGTTCATAGCAATTTTCAGGCAGTGTGAAGGTGAAAAAATGTAAGGTCACTGTTGATTGGCTGATCAGTCCAAACGAAGAGTAATTGATGCCTACATCTCATTTTTGTACCTGAAAATACAAACTAACCTACTGTATGTGCATTGACTGTGTATTATGTCACTTGTAAGTACAGTGTGACCATAAAAAAACATGTCTGCCTGACATGGTTATGCTTTTATTTCTATAGAGTGGAGTGAGCTTGACGTGTCATTTGTTAGTACTTGGGTAACAATAATCTTCCAATTGTCCCACCTGAAGATATCAGTAAGAGGAGTATTTGTGTGCCATAGATAGATAGATACTTTATTAATCCCAAGAGGAAATTCAGATAATCCAGCAGCAGTATACTGATACAAAAAAAAATATTACAGAGTAATAAAAATGCATGTAAAAGCAGACATAACTTTGAATAATGTTAGCATTTACCCCCCGGGAGGAATTGAAGAGTTGCATAGTGTGGGGTCTCCTCAGTCTGTCAGTGGAGCAGGACGGTGACAGCAGTCTGTCTCTAAAGCTGCTCCTCTGTCTGGAGATGATCTGTTCAGTGGGTGCAGTGAACTCTCCATGATTGACAGGAGTCTGCTTAGTGCCCGTTGCTCTGCCACGGATGTTAAACTGTCCAGCGCATAGCAGCAAATATATGGATCTTCCAGACTGTCACCTTCGAGACTCTTAAACTAGGCCATGAAACTTGATTCATTGTGCCAGGACAGTAAACCTTAGAATGTCCAAATCTTATGACAGTACTAGCAGAGAGGGGACAAGTTCTGCAGAAATGTTCTAAAAATGTAGATGATATCCTAATGTGGGAAACAGATTCTCTTTATGAAACTCTCCTGTGAGATTCCAGTATTTTGCCTTTTTAAGGACAAAGGGCATACATAGGAATTAAATAGAGTTAAGTAAAAATGGTAGTGCATGGTGGGTCAGGCCATAGTCACACATTTTCAGAATAGCTACCAGAGGTGTTTTAATAGGCACATCCAATCCCAGGTAAGATGGTAGAGATTCAGAAGCCCATTTCAAACTTTCCTCTTTAGTATTTTAAAAGGTCGAACCTCCTAAGTGTTAATCTATTTTTCTCACACCAAGGTATCTGCAACATTTGCAGCCAGTCTGGTTACCAGCCCTGCTATCGGTGCTTACCTCGGCAAGATGTATGGTGACAGCCTGGTAGTTGTGTTGGCCACAGCCATAGCAGTGTTAGACATCTGTTTCATCTTGGTGGCCGTGCCGGAATCTTTGCCTGAGAAGATGAGGCCAGCGTCCTGGGGGGCACCCATTTCATGGGAGCAAGCTGATCCTTTTGCTGTAAGTATAACTTGCTACTCACCCTTAAGAAAGTATCCAAACTTAGGCTAAGAAGCAAGGAGACATGAATGCATGCTCCGTAAAAACAAAAAATACACGTATGTTAAGAGAACATAAGGATGGAATGATAAATGAAATAAATGTATTCATTGCAGTTAAAGAACAGAGGGACAAAAACCTGTACCAGTTTTTGTATTGAGATACACCAATGAAACAATCATTAGTTGTAATTAGATAAATGAAATACGTGCTGCTCACTACCTTGTTCTGTGGTTTATTTCTCAACCAGTCCCTTAAGAAAGTGGGCCAGGACTCCACAGTGCTGCTCATCTGCATAACAGTTTTTCTATCCTACCTCCCCGAAGCCGGACAGTATTCCAGTTTCTTTCTGTACTTAAGACAGGTGAGTATGGGAACTTGTGTGTCTCACTTTCTATAGATTCAGCAGTGCTCCACTTCAGACATTAGAAATGTTAAGTATGTGTTTTACTGACTGGGTTTCTCCTACTCTACTACCATGCTGTTGAGATGGTAAAATAAAACAGTGAATGCAGCGGCTTTTCTTGATACGTCTCGTTGGTTCTTGCAGCTTATGGGATTTTCACCGGAGAGTGTTGCGGCATTCATAGCTGTCCTGGGCCTGCTGTCTATCATTGCACAAGTAAGTACTTGTGTCTTTTATTTTACAGAATGTTGGTATCTGTGATTGTCTGACTAATCCTTGGGATGCTTACACAATAGCCCCATAATCTTCATCACCTTTGTGTGTACCCAGGACCTGCAAAGTGTAACACATATTGAAAACCATCGTAATTTTTCACCTGTAACCAGGATTATCATATCGCGTTGCTTGTAAATTGGCCCTGAAATGTTCAGTACCCTGTGTGTTGGCATCTTGTATTTTTTTATTCCTCTTCTTGTACTGTGCATCCAGAACACATGGAGTCCTAGAGATATGCCACAGAATCCTCCGTGTTTTTTGACAGTGGTTTCGTTTGACATTACTGATTTGGCATTGCACCCACCCCCTTGGGTTCCCCTTGCTCCTCCAATTGGGCTACTTGGGTCACATGGCCACACCCTTAAGCCTTTCTCCCAAAGTGGCCCGCAGTACTGTATCTTTTCTGTAAAAGACTAAACAAGGAACCTTCAGGCTCCTTACATCTTCCCAGTTGCTACAACCAGCCAGTACACGAGGCATTCTTAGTGTAACAAATATGGAATATCTAGGACTGGCTTGGATTTATTATTTATTTTATTTTATTTTTTGCTTTCACAGACGATAGTTCTGAGTTTACTAATGCGCTCTATTGGGAACAAGAACACTATCCTTCTGGGCCTTGGTTTCCAGATTCTCCAGCTTGCCTGGTATGGCTTTGGCTCAGAGCCCTGGTAAGTATCCCAGCTGTAAATGACCTGTCTGTTGCTCTTCTTTCCCATTTCCTTTCATTTCACATATTTCAATTCTTGCCTCTTTGAAGGATGATGTGGGCGGCGGGTGCAGTTGCGGCCATGTCCAGCATTACATTCCCAGCAGTTAGTGCTTTAGTGTCCAGGAATGCAGACCCTGACCAGCAAGGTAGGTTTGGGTTAAGTCTTCTTAAGAGGCTTCAGATGGTATGATGAGCAAGTCCTCCTTGGATCTCCTAATGGAAACTTAATTTTTTTGTTCTCCCCCTCCTTTCTTCTCCAGGCGTAGTTCAGGGGATGATCACTGGCATTCGTGGGCTGTGCAACGGTTTGGGCCCTGCCCTGTACGGCTTCATTTTCTACATATTTCACGTAGAACTAAATGAGCTGTCAGTAACGGATGACGATACTGGTGAACATCTCTCCACCGAGTTTCACAACCAACAGGTGAGGTACTTGGAGGACCCAGGAGAGTATGGGTGTATTCCCGAGCCATTTAGTTCAGAACACTGAAAAGCTTTGCAGTCATCAAGTACATGATCTTGGCACACATTCTTCACATATATATCCATAAGTTTTTGTTTTTACAGATGGTCAAGAAATAAGATAAGCTGGAGTTCCAATAAACTTTTCACAAATACGTCGGTACACTACCTGGAAGTCTTCAGCATTTCACCGCCTAAAACCCATCCAATTCAGAGTGCACTTCTTGGAGTATTCTCATTATAGTTTAAACTTTTAACATGATTGAACAGTTTGTGGAGACTTTTAGGAAGTAATGTAGAATAAAAAAACGTAACGCAAGTCCTTACAGCTGTCGCACTAGCAGTTCTCTTTGTGTCACAGGTAGAGTACGGTGACTGTCTTACTTGTCACCTCCGTTCAAGCATCATGATGCACAAAAATGAATTCAAATACAGACGTTTAATTTTTAAATAGGAACCACGCTTGCCTGATGTGTGATCAAATACGGGCTTTCCCCAACTTTTATTTTGCACTGGCTTAATTAGTCCCAATACTTCTTGGGGACTAAACGCGACAGTTTTGTGGCATGTGTAAAACTTTGCCCAGGAATAAAACCAGCCATTCTCTACTTTAATCTCATATTCGTCTTTTCATTTCATGAAAATATATCAAAAATATCCTACATAAGCGAAAATACTTTGACAAAGAGCTAATCACTGTGTACTGATCCCCTGACTGCCTACAGCAAACACACAATCAGAATGCTGCTGTCTCACGCAGAGCAATATTTAATATAAATTAAAAAAACGGTCACAGCTCAGTGACCAACACTTGTCCTTGTCTACTTCGCTCACCCAAAATCCCAGACCAGCAGTTACTGTAACAGTAATGTGTAAAAAAAAACCATGTCACCAATAAAAAAACAATCCCTTTATGACACAAACCTTAGACAGTAAATACTTTCCCAAAACGGAGCTCAAAATTAACGAGTCAGCTTCCACAATTAAATCCCCATTAATAACCCATTGTAAATGAAAACAGCAGTCTGGATTTAAAGTCTTTAAAAGAGGCTGATGGTAGCAGGAAGAAATCCTCTGCAAGCTGCACAGCATCTCCTACTTAACCTCCATGGGATTAACCCCGAGAGTGGCTTGGGCTCAGAATTTTAAGCAAATACGGTTATTCCCGAGTCAGACTCAGGGTGACGTGATGATCTGCTTTTACAGTTATCTAGTGGATAAAATAAAACCATACTGCAAAAAATCCTGAATATTTTGGATGCGTTATGGCACTCTAAAGTAAACTCGTCAGTATTCATGAGTTGGGCAGAGCCACCGACCAAAACACACAATGGCGTGTAAACGAGAAGCAGTAAAGCCAAGTTGTAGGGCAAACTGAAATTGAACCATTAGTTGAATCAAGTGATAGTAATGACAATGCGAGTTGGACATCGGACGTTGGCACAGATATTGAAACAGTTGCATACGGCACTGGATGACTGAACAGCTGTGATATACTCGGTGAATTCGGTCACGAGGAGCTTTACGGTGGTGCAAGTAGCTGTGTGGCCATAAAGGCGACCAAGTAGAAAGACGAGAAAGACGTTAGTCCCGTAAACATTGCACACGGTGTGGCAACCGTCGGTGTCATGGCAGGGGAAATGTGGAAGTCACTAAGCCTTGGGCTGTGATAGCCTACAGTGACACATTGTGCAGCTCAGGCGCCGTCACCTTCAAATATAAGAAAACTGTGCAAAGAAACGCAGTCCTACTCCCCCGACTGTGACATCGAGATGTGCGTTGGTGACTGTTTTTAAAATGTGTCACACGAAGGCTGTGTACTAAATTGCCATCAGTACAGCCATGTATGCTAGACGTACAGCGCCTACTGTATTCGTGTTGATGTTTTGGTAATTGCATGTTTCATGTTACATGTAATAGCATTTTTTTAATTGCTGAAAAACACGCAACATTTTTTGATTCGTTTTCTTACAGCCATTCTGTAGGCGTACATTTAAGGAGAGAACAAGCAAACAAGGCCTTAAGTACAGGTGGTCCTGCTACAACTGGCCCGTCGATAGTTTAAATCTAGACGTTAGTAGCTTTAAGTGTCACGTACACAGGAGCAGTAAAGTCATTTTGCAAAAATCTCCATCTCGGTTCATGGGGTGCTATGGCAGATACAGACATAGCAACTTGTGCAACTCCATTATGGCCCATATTGGAACAAAGCGTTTTACGAAAGTCTCCAGAGGTACACAATGAATGGGAGGAACGCAGCAGCGTCTGTTCTGCACTGCGGCGAGTGCGAGAGGCCCTTCCTGAGCCACATAACACACGGATTGTCATTCTGCGTCCCTCTCCTGTTTTTATGTCCTGCTGTCATTTCACCTAAAATTGAATTTGAGTAAGCTGAGAGTTTTCTATAATTATGTTACTTTTAGCGAGTACATTAATAGTATAATAGCCTTTAACAGTTTACAAGATTCTGCTTTTCCACTGGACAGCTTCATTTAGACTTGTTGACCTGCCAACAATCCCACAGTTCAGCAGTTAATCAACAGTCAGCTATTATTGGTTTCCACTCACGTTAATCGGTTAGTTCTTTGTTTGCTGTTCTTTATGTACTCTCTGTACTTGCACTTTACCTGACAGTTTGTCCCAGCACTGTGGCGCCAGCACTCGGTGAAGAGCGATATACAAAAATACCCGACACTGACTTGAATCTTCACTTCTGGGTACAGTGCTTTGGTAAGGCCGGTCGTGACAGCCGGAGAGACTCGCGCGCGCGCACACACACACACACACATCCTCAACTCCTCTCCCTGTTTTCCTCTTGTCTCCTTAGCCACAGGATTTCCACTGATTAGCCAGGTCTGACGATTCTAACTGTCCCTTTTTCCTCCTGCTCTTTCCAGAGCTCTATTATCCCTGGTCCGCCCTTCCTGTTCGGAGCGTGCACCGTGCTGCTGGCCCTGCTGGTTGCCTTGTTCATCCCTGAGCACAGCAGCATGGCCTTGAGGAGCAGCAGCTGGAAGAAGCACTCGGCAGCTCATGGCCACCCTCACAGCCCACAGGCCCCAGGGGAGGCCAAGGAACCTTTATTACAGGACACCAATGTATGACTGCCAGCCGAGCGTGGGCTGTGGTCGAGGGTCACTTTCTGCCCAGAAGCACTATTAACAATGTTTTTATTTATTGATGGATTTTTTTTTTCCTTTTTCCTCCTTGAGGAAGATGCACTGTGCTGATGTTCTACCACTCATTCTTTGCTTTGAACACAAAATGGTGCATCCAGCCCTCGAGTTTTCTGAACTGCTTACCTGTTGATTTGTCTCTGCACCTTTTTTTATTTTATTTCTGCTACCCTCAGTCTAAGAGTGATGGCGAGTCACACTTTTAGTGGAAGATTCGTCGAGTGGCATCAGTGTTGACCGGAGAGGAACATTTTTTTTTAAACCACTCTGAAACAAGTTAGGGGTAAGAAGGGGCATCGGGAGAAGAGCGGGACAGAACACCACCTCCCTTTTTGTTGTTTCAGACATTAAAATGGACCCCAAGTTGCTCTTTACGCACACACAAAAAAATATATATATATATATTTTAAAGAGTGGCCTTTTGTACTGTGGTTTTCACGAAGTGGCGATTTGTCAAGGATCAGTGCTAACCTACCAAATAAAATGGCGTGGTTGTTGGAGAACGGGTCTTACTTTTCACAGAAAGCGCTTTTTTTTTTTTTTTTTGTGCGCTCTTGTTAGTATCTACATTTTTTTTTTTTTTTGTTTGGGTTCTGTGTATGATAGGAATGGAGTACTGTAAGCGCGAGCCGTCATTTTCTGTGGTTGTTAATGCTCCTTTACTGCCTTGTTTTTAATTTCTTAAGATATGGTTAAGTCTTTCAAAGTTGTACATACTGAAATGAAAAAAAAGTTCAATAAAGAAAAAGTATTTTTTATTGTTAACTGCTTGTTTTGAGTGGACATCTTCGTCTTATAAAAGGACTAGGAGGCTCCGCCCACTGCTCAGTTCGCCCGTCCGCCCCCAGGTTTGGTTTACCGGATATACAATTTAAAGACTTTCATGGGAATTGTTACTTCTGCGTTATTTTCACTTTTACTTTAAAACTTTAGTAAAAACAATATTCGGAATTAACTTTTCTTCAAGATCACATTGAATTTTGATTCTGTGTTTGGACTTGCATCGTGACAACGCAACGTATAAGTGCCTGTGAGTGAATATCGCTTCTTTCTCTCTAATAAATAAAACTACTCTCTCGAATGTTTGTCCATGCTCTTTCTTCTTCACTTTGTCGTTGACGTGTCATCTCGAACGTATAAAATTATTAAGAGCTGAGAACGCAGGAAGTGTGCCTGACAAAAGCATTCACATGACTGAGGTTAGATGATGGTGGTCTTGTTTGAAAATAGTTGTAAGTATGGCGTAACTTGAAAGAATCTCATGTTAAATGTCTCCGTCTCACAAGACTAAATACCACACCAATGTTTCTGGAATCTTTTAATTCTCACTGGCAACACTATTTAGACGATCTACAAGTCTCCGACTTAAAGTTTAAATCCGAACAATATATTTGATATCTTTTCACTGTTCCGTTATTTCAATGAGTAATAATTTCCGTTTGTTTGCGCTAATGCGATCTTTCCTACCCTTTTTTTACTTCCATTATCTCTAACCTGCTCTGCATGTGTAGTGCGCCAACGTTTTTGAACTCTTTACGACATTCTACTTTGTCATCCACTCTTTGTCTTTTATTTCCGGACCCAGATGTGATTAAATCTCTTTCTCGCGGGACGTATAATTTGTCTGTCCAAGAAAATCACGTCTCGTCTCCTTCCTTCCAAGTTTTTTTTTTTTTTTTATATAATAGAGAGAAATGTTGGGACAAGACATTCTCGGAGATAATTTCAAGTCCTGCAAGATGAGACTATTATGCCAAGAGATTTTGACAAGTCCCGCCCTCCTGTCAAACACTTATAACCACGTCCACGGTCCAATCATTTCTCATTCTGATTCGTGTGCTAGCGTCGGACACAGTTCACACGCACTCAGCTCCAAGTGGGGTCAGAAATAAAAGACAAAGAGTAGAAGACAAAGTAGAACGTCGTAAAGAATTGAAAAATGTTGGCGTGATACAAATGCACAGCAGGTTAGAGATAATGGAAGTACGAAAATTCAGAAGTCTCAAAAAATGATTGGAAAGATCGAATTAGTGCTAATAACATGTAAATTATTACTCTGTGAAATAATGGAACCGTGAAAAGAGATCAAATATATAGACATTGGTGATATGGCAGAAGTGTGTAGATATTGTTTGGCTTCAAACTTTAAGTTGGAGCCTTGTAGATTGTCTAATTCGTGTTGCCTCCCAATGATGAGGCGTATCCGCGAGAATTAAAGGATTTGTTGTTTGGCGAAAGTGAAATCCCGCAAGAGAGAATTTCAAGCCACCCAAGACAAGACTTCATGCAAAGAGATTTGGAAAAGTCCCGCCACATCTAAAACATTTACAGCCCGGCGAGACATGGCTCAATCATTTCTCATTTGTGCGAATGCTCTTATCAGACACAGTTTGTGTAGAGAGAAAGAAACGAGATTCACTGGCGGGCAGTTGTACGTTGTGTTGTCACGATGTCATTCCAAACACGGTATCAAAATTCAATGCGATAGACGAAAAGGTAAAAGTGAAAAGAGATCGAATATATGGACAGAGGTGATATGGCTTTAAACTTTAAGTCGGAGACTTGTAGATCGTCTAATTTGTGTTGCCTCCCAATGAAGAGGCCTATCCGCCAGAATTAAAAGATTTAATTGGTGAAAGTGAAATCCACAGCGGCAGAGACGCCAAGTGGCTGGTGCGAATCTCAGGCCAGGGGGTTGGCGAGTGAAGCCCCCTCGTCTCAAAAATGTTTACTGTAAGCGCATGTGCTGAAGGGTCCAAGCGTAAGAGAACTCGCTCCATCCTCGTCATTTCCCCCTGCACAAGAAAGCAGGCGAGCACAGTGAGCGGAGTTGAAATCCTTAGAGCTTACAGGTTCTCTCTGTGTCTGCCACCATCATCATCGTCGTCGTTTTACACAACATCTTAGGCTTATGTTTTCCAAGCAACCCGAGCCCCATCAGGCTCCATTATAAAACGCCAGGACTAGCTTTGTATTTTTTAAGTTTACAGAAAACGCTCAACGGTAGAACACAATTCCACGTGGCACATATGGCGTGTTTCTGAAGAAATCACTTTGACTTGAGAAATGCCAAACTTCTCCTTTATGCAGTATTTATAAAGATGATGCAATGGGGTCGGGGAAAAGAGAATTTAATTTCACAATTTACTCAAAGAAAAGTGAACAGATGTGTCATTTCTGCTTGTGGAAAAGCAACTCCACCCTGTTCTCAGATGACTGACTTTGCTCCCCTCAACTGGGAGAAAGTGTTTCTCACTCCCGCATGCAGAATTCTTAAAGCGGTGTGATGCTTGAGGGGGGTCTCATATGTTCAGCCCATTATTTGGATTCAGTTGTGGGCCACACCAGGACCTTCCATTTCTTTCTTTTCTTGGTGGGCTGACCACTCTTTGTCCACTTTTGGTTAATGTGGAGGTGCCAAGGCCCCGATGCAGCAGCCACCCCAGAACATTTCCACTACTGTGCCCCCACAAAAAAAAAAACAAACTCAGGATGTGTGTTGGATACACAGAGAATTTTTTTCTAAGAGTCTGCTTTGCCCTTTCTTACAGTATGTAATTCCTTTGAGACCCCCCAAGCCCCTCTGCATCCACTCCTTCCTTGAATTGTGACCAGACGGTGAAAGGCAGTAAGCATTTCCTTGGTTTGCCGATGTTCAACTACGGACAGTTTCCCAAAATATCAATACACCCCCATATGTGAGCAGCTGTCGTATTTCTAGTCTGAGGTGTGCAGTACTCGGGAGTCGTACCGTGTTAGACATTATGAATGTAGTGAAAAGTCGAGCAAAATGACACCATTTATTGACTAACTAAAAAGATTACAATATGCAAGTTTTCTGTAATACACAAGCTTGCATCATCTGAGGTGTAAAGAGAAGAGCAGACAGGCCTGGACCTCGAGGACCCCCAGTGTTGTTCTCACAGTCCACCACAGGCTGATCCACCTGCACATCTCCGAGTTTACCACCTAACAAAGATGGCTGGATGGCACTGGAGGACTCCAAACACAACTTAGCAGCACTGCGAGGACTCGCTGTCCAGTCTTCCAGACCAGATTGTTAATTGCCTCCTCCTGTCCAGTCTTCACCTGTTCAACTCAGTTCTGCCAAGCCACCATCAGACTCTTTAGAGAAGGATGCCCTCCAAAAACAGACCTCACTTAAGTCTCCAGATCCTACCTGCACAAACGGCCAGCACCTTGTAAAACGTCACAATCACACCCGGCCAGCCATTGAGGTCCGAGTGTCCATCTGGTATTTAGCACTCGCAGCAGCGACAGACGGACATCAAGCAGAGTGGTGGGTGACGTCACCAGTGCAGCGCCCGACCCGCTCAGCCCATTTCTGCCATGCCATTGGCTTCCTTTGTATGACGCATCCTGGACTCGAGCTCAGTGCCGTATAAAATGAATCTACTCAGAATTGCCACTTTTTTTTTTATATATAAAGCATTAGTTTAATTAAACACAGTTTTGGATAAATCTCTTGAAATATTTACATCTCTATTTTTGAACAATACATTCATGTTAATCCTTGGAGAGAGTAGAAAAAAAAAGTTCACTCATGATTACAAACTTTACAATTTGTACACTGCAAGACAATTTAGGATACAAAGATTATGCAGATAATAAGTGAAACCGTGCGCCATCCGTTGGAGGTAGCTCAGTTTGTCTCCTTCTCTGGGTTTGCCTCTTCCTGTCGTCAGGATGGGCTGAAGGAGAAACTCCGTGCCGGGCAAAAGTGTGTGTGTGTGTTGGGGTGGTTACACATGGAGGTGGTCCTGTGGCTTCATGCTGACAGTGAAAGGGAGGGTCATGACTGGGTGAAGTGCCTACAGCGCCACCAAGGGGGTGAACAAACAAGGCTCATGTCGCTCAGATAGCTTAAGGGGGAGTCAATCCACAATTGTGAGATTTTGAACCCCTCACATGATGTTAATAAAATATAAAAAGTCTCCAAGAAATTAATATGACTTCACTTATGACCAAGAAGTATGAAGAAAGAAAAAAATCACTGGTGTCTTTTGGGACAACCCAGGCTGGCAAGACACTTGAGAGTCAAACTGTGCCACATCACTATAAAAAAATAATAATAATATTAATAATAAATAACGAGACGTGTCAAACTCTTCTGGAAAAGGATAATCCCAGAAAGCATTGAATAAAACGGTCAAATACTTGGCTCAAGGTGACGTGTGCTCAGGTTCGACAGACTCTTCTTACCTGTAGGCCCAAATCTGATGCTGCTGAAAATACTGCAAAAAATCCAAAAGGAAAAACGACATGGCACTCAGCTTGTAATACGTCACGGTCACACACTCGAGGAGCCACTGAAGGCTACGGACGCCACGCAGGTGTAACGGGCAGATTCAACAATAGAAGACACGCCATCACGCCGCAGCACGCATTGTCTAGCAAACGTCAGGCATTCAGCGTTGACAATTCCATTTGTTTTATCAGTGCATACAACACAAGGAGTCCCCCCCAACCCAAACCCACACACCCAACCACCCATTACTTTCTACATTTTGACACTTGTTACTCAGAAGCCAGCCATTCTTTTTTAAAAGCTGCCTTTTGAATGTGGCCGCCGGTGGGTGAAAGCTCTGGGGAGTTGTATTACTGTCCTGGGAAGTAGGCGGAGGTTTGCTGCGGAGGTCCGAGTTTGGTGGTCACCAGCGGTGGATCTAATAATGTTGACTTTTGGAAATCTGCAAGAGGGTAGAGAAGGAAAGTAGTTTAGTTCAGACTAAAAGTAGTAAAACAGACGCACGAGACGCTCTTCTGCTCGACATGGCAGTACGCTGGGGGTCGTCCGAGTTACTGGCGCCTTTCTGGCCATTCTCATCTGAACGGTCAATCAACAGAGCACATCCATACGCAGACCACACCACACCAGTAAGCTCAAGACTGTGGGGATGAAAATCCCAGGAGATCAGCAGTTACAGAAATAGTCAAAGCAGCCCGTGTGGCACCAGCAGTCAATGATGTGACCGTGAACTGAAGCTCCTGATTTTATGTGCCACACTGCACTGCTGCCACGTGACTGGCCGATGAGAGAAGTGCATGGATAAGCAATTTTCTGGGCAAGTGTGTATGCAAGGTGTTAATTAACTAAAAACAGCAGAATCTGTCAAAAAATCCAAGCTAGACTCCCCAGCATACTTAATCCTCGATATTAATCTTAAAAAAAAAATCATCCACGTGAAGAGCAACAACTGGCCGCAAATCTCTGATATTTGCCATCACTTGAATGTGCATTGCAGAATTTGCCAGTCGAGTCGTTTCATATCTCAAGACAATTTCAAAACCCTTGAAGGTGTCAGTCAAGGGGGTTCCCCGTGTTCTTAATGTCACTCATCTGCAGACGTATATTCTCGGTGGACATTTCTAGAATTTTCAGACGGTAACGACTTCATTATATCCAAGCTTTTTGCCTCAGACATCCCAGAAGGCTGCAGGCTCACATTTATTACAGCTTACCTTTGCTAGGATTTTTGTTATGCAGGATGCCACGTAAAGGGATGCTGTCGTCTCTCTTCTGGAAATACTTGGAATCCAAGCCAACAGGCTCACCACTGACAAGAAACAAAGAAGAGTAGAAATTGATGAATGGGCTGATGGAAATGTTACTGGGATTTGGACAACAGAACTGGTGGCGTGATTTAACATTTGGCAGCGCTGATTTTGACTCGATCGGCCATAAAACGTGGCGTCTGTTGTCGGAATATTCAGTGGCTCTTTGACAAAACAAATAAGGACACAGTGTTCGCTAAATTGGATTCTGAAATGCGTACTAATTACATTAAAATGAATGCAACTCTACGATATTTCAAAATGAAATCCTCGTAAATACACCTTCCAAATCCTAAAGGTGTGCATAAGTCTTCACCCCCTTCAAGTCAGTATTTAGTAGCCGTGACGTGTGCTCAGGTGTCTCTCCGCCAGGCTCTGACATTTCCCCCTCGCTGCTCAGGTGTCATGGTCATCGTGAGTGTCCAGTCACAGATTACCCATTCGACTGAGATCTGGACATTGACATTGCTGTTATGAAGCCATTTCTGCTTGGGCTCGGCATCTTGTCGCTCTTCTCCCAAGGTGCACGTTTCCTGCCTCAGGTTTTTCTCCAGGATCTTCTAAGTATTTTGCTCCATTCATTTTACCCACACAAGCTTTACAAGGGCCTGCTATACAGAGAGATGCCCCCACAGCCTGATGCTGGCACTGCCATGCTTCACGGCGGGTTAGTTTCAGACTACAGAACCTTTCATTCAACAGAATTCAGAGTCTCCCCTGTGCGTTTTGTTTTTTTTTTTTCTCGTTACGCTCTCCCATAAAGCTGCAACTGGTGAAGCGCCCCAGGGCACATCTCCCATCTTGACCACTGTAGTTTTCAGAGATCTCACTCATCATCTTCATTTTTTTGTGGACAGCCCACTCCATTTACAGCTGTGCCATACTCTTCCCAGTTCTTAATGGTTAATTTTACTGGATGTTCAAGTGACTTGGACATTTTCTTGACTCCATCATGGGTGTTCTTTTGTCTTCATTGTGTACGCTGGGACCACCCTATTGAGTCAACAAAAGTTGGACCTTCAGGTACAATCAACTAAAACCCCAGACGAGTGATCTCCATTGAGCTAGAAATGGGACTTCTAAAACCAATCGGCCAAAACAGGGACATCATATTACAAGGGGCGGACTGGCACCCTGTCCAGGGTCTGTTCCTGCCTTGCGCCCTATGCTGGCAGCGATTGGCTCCTGCTCCCCCGTGACCCTGTTCAGGACTAAGCAGATTAGAAAATGACTGACTGAATACTAATGTGCTATTATATCTGTGATTTAGTCCACTTTGCAGAGACCTGTTCAAGTCTTTTTCTGTTGGCAAGTGTCAGAAAGGCAAATTAAATCCACTGAGATTCGATGTTGGATAACAATATAAAACCTTCCAAGGGGGTGAATACTTTTTATAGGCACTAAAGTTCATAATTTAGCTTATGAAAGTGAGGTGTTAAAACTGAAAGTTATGAGCATTAAAAAATATTTTCAAGATAAGCTGGTATTGTACTCCTATCACTTCAAATTTTTGCAGGTGCTTAAACAGAATTGGGTTCTCTTCGCTAAAAATAAAAAAGGATGAACGTGGACCTCTCTCTCTCTCTCTCTCTCTCTCTCGCTCTTGTACCGCGGCCCACGGAATTTAACTCCACGCCGCGGAATTTAGGGGTTTGCAGCGGTAAAACACCACACCGTGGAATTAACTGCTGTGGAAAATACCAAATCTGAATTAAATCTCACCACTTGAGGCATATTGATATTCGTATGATTAGTATTGATTGATTGATTACTTCTTTAAGTTCTTTCTTAAGGCTGTTGCTTCATCTCATTACGTCATTAGCCCTTCCGTTGGAAGAGTAAACATTCATTTTTTTTAAGTCGATCTATAGGATTGGTGATACTTGTAGCAATTTTTAAATCGATTTATTGGCTGTGGTAACAATTTGACCTATCGTGTACTTTACAATCAATTAGGCTTATTTAAATTTAGTAAAATGAATATTTGAGTATGGCCAATAACAAGCAACACAATAAAACTGCAGTGAATATTGGACCGGAACAGCGAGTTAAAGAATTTGGACAAGATAAATTCTACGCCGAAGGTGGTTTACTGTGGTGCAAGACTTGTAACGAACCGGTCGATCATGTTAGACGCCAGACTATAACGGATCAATTGGAGACAAAAAAAAAAAAGCACACAGAGCGTGCAAATAAACGACCACATGAGGCCACGAATGACCCCACAAGCAGCAAACGACAAAGTACTATTACCGGATGCATTGAACGATCAACTGCTGCCAAAGATACATTAGTGATGGAACTGGTTGAAGCAGCCAATATACCGCTGGAGAAAGTTGACAACCCTACCATGCGTAGTTTTATGCAGAAGAACCTGAAGGGGCGGTGGTGGAATACCGCAGGCGAATACACTTAGGGAACTATACGTTACAAGAATTTTCAACCAACAACAGGCTAATATAATAGCGAAGCTGGCCGGACAGAAAGTGGTCGTTATTGCCGATGAAACAACGGATGTTGTTGGACGTTATGCTGTGAATGTGCTTATTCAACCACTCAATGCGTTTAAACCAATGAATGCACGCCAATGTTAGTGAACACAGATATTTTTAACCGAAGTGAACAATGTAAGCATTGCGCAGCTAATTATCTGTACTCTGACTGAGGTTAATGTGCACTTCAATGACGTGGTAGCGTTTGTTACGGATAATGCAGCTTATATGAAAAAATGTTTTCGGGACAGTTTGCGAGGAATACTGCCAAATGCCGTTCATGTCACATGTTGGGCCCACATCCTGTAATTAGTTGAAGACTTTTGTGAAGCACTATGACTTTGTGATATGCTGGGTGCTCCTGTGAAGGCCATATTCTCCAGCATCAGGACGTCGTGCTAGATATCTTCATCTTATCTTCATGCTGCCAACGCCAGTCATCACAAGATGGAGCTCTTGGTTCGCAGCTGTGCTGCATCACACTGAATATCTAGACACTTACATCTCGTTCGTTGCTACTGAAATCGAACACAGTGAAGCTACAGTCCAGTGAAAGAAGCTGTCGGTGTTGCTGCAAAGTACTGATAAGCTCAACGAGCCGAGAGATGAACTTGAATTTGTATCTGTTCACTGCCAGCCAATTATGAACACTCTGACTTCTTTTGAGGCACAGTCATTCATGGCTGTCGATGTCTACAACAAAGTGTCTGACTTACTGTCTTGCCTGAAATCGTCCGGATTTCCAATTGCAACCAGCAGCTGTGAAGATGCAAAGCACAATGCTGCTGCTAAACTTGAAGAATATTTTG
The DNA here is from genome assembly GCF_016835505.1 of Polypterus senegalus. Taxonomy (NCBI): domain Eukaryota; kingdom Metazoa; phylum Chordata; class Cladistia; order Polypteriformes; family Polypteridae; genus Polypterus; species Polypterus senegalus. Next base: position 165,402,783 of record NC_053163.1, read on the forward strand.
TGCAAACCAAAACAGCCGTCAATAGACCTATTCAGATCTGCGAGAATATTTGATCCACGACAGCTACCACTCTTATCGAAGAATTTCGCTGATCATGCACAATCAGTGCCAACAATGATGGCTGCAGCAGATGAATGGCAAGCTTATCTGGACATATCAGCTGGAATTACTTCATGAGATGCTATCACTGCTTTTTGGCGTGCCTTAAAGGACAGACTGCGTTGCCAGTCTCTTCTGTTGATGTGGAACGTTCGTTCTCAAAATATGGATCAGTGTCGTCACCACTGCAATATTCTCGGTCACAAGAAAACCTACAAGTGTACAGTGCCGTTTTCTTCAACGACAAAACAAACAAACAATAACTTTAGAAACATTATTCGATAGTTTGTTGAGAATAATATTATGCCTACATATGTTTCAGCATAGTTTGCCTAAAGCAAATCTGTGGATTAAAATGTGCGGACGTGAACGCTTTGATATACTTATTGTATTAGTATTACAAATTATGATTGATTATTATTAAGAATAAGAAAAATTGCATTTATTTTGCTTGGGTTAGTCTTATGGAGTTCTGCATTTGCCGCGCTGCGGTACACTGCAGAATTTAAAAAAACATGCCGCGGTAAATCATGGGCCCTGCCGATAATGTACCCTGTGTAAATCGGTACTGTTGTGGTCTTTCTGTTAATATTCTCATGGGCTGCAGAACATCTTCGTATGGCGCCTGCCCAGTTCAGGACCATAAAGCACTGCAGCGTGTGGTGAAGGTGGCTCAGGAGGTTACAGGTACACGGCTCCTTTCTGTGCAGGACATAGGAGAGCAAAGAGGATAATGATGTTCATTGTGAGAAAATGGAAGAATCAAACTATGTTTTTGAAGAAAGGAAGTCACAAAAGCAATGAAGAAGATGAAGTAAAGCAGTGAGCACAACTAGAGTGGTGTTGAACTTAAGGTATGGCCTTGAAAAATGGTGCAAATTTTGTGTTGACAGGTGAATGCAGGAAAAGCACCAGCAAAAGGGAGATTAACAGAAATAGGCATTTGTAGATTGAAAGAAGGCATTTGACAGGGTGCCAGAGGTGGGCACTGAGAAAGGCCGGCGTGAACAATTGATTATTGTCTCAAAAGACGTTAACTGTATGAAGGGGAGCAAATGGTTGTCAGTCTAACAGATGGATATAGAATGTAATATTAGAATGTGGGGTGTCGTGGAGTTAGGGGAAGAGATGACTGCCACGTTAACAGAAAGACCTGGTGTGGAGGTGATTGGTGCCGTGCTGAGGAGCAGCAGGCTGATGTGGTTCAGGCATGGCGAGCACAGGGCAGGGGATGACTGAGTGAAGTGATGGAAGCAGAGAAGATGAGGCCCAGAGGGAGGCTGAAGGTTGGAAGTGGAATTGGATGACATGAGAAGAATGAAAGATTTGGTTGCAACCCTGAAAATTTAAACCAATGATGATGATGAGGATGATGAAAGCTATTCTATAGTCCGTTTTCTCTCTCCAATTCTGGGGAACAGTACAGGACCACTGGGCACTTAAACCACCAGAATTAGTGACGGTTTAAATCCTCATGTCATTATGGCTACTCATTAACTGCTTATAACCCTGCCAGAGAACAAGTGTGCACTCAAAAAAAGCAAACGTACTTCTCTTTGTTTGATGACCCCTGCAGGGGATGTTCTGCCGGTGTCACTGTTTTAGGTTCTGTCGATATACTGGGCTTGGGCATTGGAGGATTGTAGTGCACCTAAAAAAATAAAAGAACCATCAGGTTAGAAATAAAGATTGAAAGATCCGCAGCATCAAATCTCCAAACTACCTGCGTTAGGACAAGATAGTCGAATGGAAGATTCACTAATCAGCTTTCTGTAAGTCAGAAGGAAATCGATGTTCTTTGTTAACGCAAATTAATACAATTCTTTTTACAAGGATCTGTTATTTTATATTAGGTTTTTTTTTGTTCACATATTGTAAAGAAATCTATATAAATAAGATCATAATACACTGTGTGTCTGTGTTTTGAATCTTTTTGCTTTGTTTGATATTAATTACCCATTTTGCACACTAAGGACTTCACTTCAACCCTGCTATCGCCCATTATTTGCACGTAGGTTGCAGTTTGTCTACCTTAAAATGTGGGCCGTATGTAACAAGACCTTAGCAACTCTTACGTAACAAGACCTTAGCAGAGGCTACTTTGGGTCTTCAGAACACTTACAGAGCTTCAGTTTCTTCATCTCTGCGATGTGACCGACTAACACAACTTCACTTTGGAGTGCTCTGAGGGGGCTTAACCGAGATATTTCTCTTGAAATTACATGTTTAGTATAAGATCTGTGAATCCTTCATATTAACAAGTAATTTTACCATCATTTCAATATGCCACACGGCACGGAGATGAAGAACCCATCTACTGTTGTTTTAGAGGCATTATGAAGAACCAACGGAGTCTTCATAGATAAAAGAAAATGAGTAATAGATGCATTTTTGCAATACCTAAATCTGTGTGACCAATATTTGGTTTTAGGGCTCAAAAAATGCATCACTCCAAAATGAGCCGACATTCATGAAATTCTGCATGCGTATTACTAATGATATAACTTAAAATCTAGACTTCAAGGCCTTTCAAAAGTTACATCGAGAAATTGAGATGTAAAGTAAGAGGTGGTTGGACGCAAAACCAGGCCATGGCGTAATGCTTACGTTTGGCCCCACTGACCGTGAAGGCCGCATAGCACTCCTGTGATTCAATGGAAACAGCAGCTGGGTGTGGTGTGATGGGGGAACCGACACAAAAATCGTACATCACTCAAAAACTGCTATGTCTACTTTCACAAAATTGTGCATTCTCTTTATTGTTCATGTAATTTAAAGTGTAGGCTTCATGGAGTTTCAAGAATGTCATTGGGGAGTTAACCCAGTTTAGCATAGAGAGTTTATGGAGTCTCAGAAGTTTCGTTATGAATTGAAGGAACAACACATAAACTGGTAGTTTTGCCAAGCTTACATGCCATATCAATAATTCAATTATTCGGCCCTACTGGGGCTCCTTTATACTTCTGTATAGCGCCTCACTGGGAATGGGACTGCGGTGTCAGGAGTTTTCTTTAATTTGAAATTCTCCTTCTTTTCAGTCATTCTGCCGTGTGCTCAGAGCAAAACGTGTATGTATGTCTGTGTGTGTATATGCACATTTTATCTTACCTAATTATGTATTTATTTAGTGAACAAATGTCCCCCTGGTGACAAATAAATGTTCTGCCTATTCATCTAGCTAGCTAGCTATCCAGTTTATTAACATGGGATTCAAGTTTAATTCATGAAAACACAGTAAACAAGTACAGTAGTTATGTTTGTGATGCCAACACAGCAAGGAGTTGCTACAATTATGGTACCCAGTCATATACAAAATGAACAACTTCTCAACTGAGAGCACAGAAGTTGAGAGAGATAGTAGTACAGAGGATGGGTGTGTATATATTACACATTAGTCATTAATGTAAGTGTAAAGTAAGCACACTGTGCTGAATTATGTTATTTTCTGTTTTAATTTTACACAAAGATGGGACTCTCTTGTCACTTAGCTCTCTGGGTCGAGTGGGGATGAGTGTTGAGTTTCCTGGTTTCTCTTCAGGACATACTACTGGACTTCTTTTTCATATTTGTTTGATTTGATTGTGTTTTCATATTTGTTATTACACTTTTCTCTCTAAAAAAGTTCAAGCTAAACTGGCAGAGGTGGTAAAGACGACGCCATCAGACTTAATCAGGAGGATCAGCAGGTTTCAAACTTCTTAGCAGAGGCAGAAACACACCGAGTGTTCAACACCGATGAGACTGCACAGTGCAGATAAGATCTTTCAGTGGGGTCTGGTTATTTAAATGGGACACTAGTCTACAGAAGTTGCCCCCTTTAGACTCCTACAATTCCAGCAGTTCGCCTAGTTGGTGTAAGGTACTTCTAGTCGCTAACTCCATCTTTATGAACATCTACTTTGTGTTACAGGGATCAGGATACACTCTTCTCACATGCATATCCCCATTCTGAAAACAACTGATAAAAATAAATAATTCTTAGATTTTTAAGCGTGGGAAACAAGGTTTATGAAACTTTCCTACAATTACTGTGCGATTCTTTCCCTCTGAAAGCAGCACCTACCTTTGGTCCGGGGCCAGGATTGAGGAGTGCCAGTGAAGGCTGGCTGATTGGCATAGCAGGAAACGATTGTTGGAGTGAATGCTTGGAGTTGACTGTGGATGTGATTGGATAGTTCATTCCTGCTGGAAAGGAGAAAGGCCGGGCATCAATCTGAAAAGAGAAGAGGAAAAAAAAAAGTGGTAATCAGAAGGATTTCATCAGAGGGGTTTGATTCTATCAAAATAAAGTAATAAAAGTAAGTGCATTTAATGTTGTCTGAAGTTCCATCTTAGAACTCATTTAAACCATTTGTTCAAATTTGTACTCTACATGCTATCTGTGTAATCAAACTGTTTTTATCCGTTATGTCATCTTAGATTATGTTTGGTCTTGTATTTTACTTGCTATTTGTTTAATGTGACTGTTTCTAGCCATTATTATGACTTCGATGGAGACGGCATTTTAACAGCCATCCATGCTAGGAAGCAACAAGACCCCAGAGGGTTCACTAAATGTTTTTTAAACAGCTGCATGAGGATGCCAGTACGGTATGCCAAATTCACGGTCATCATTCTGGACTGTATATGTGGTGCATGGCATCACCTGGCTGTGTAACCCATTCACAGATGTCCTGAACCTCATAGACAACAACGTTTAGATATTCTGTAAAATATCTGTAAATGCTGCACTATATAAAAATAACTAAAATAAATCGAGCAATCAGAGGGAGTTGAAGTGTGGGTTAAAAAGCACACCCAACACATAGCATCCCCATGGACCTGCAGGTACGATCAATTGACTCGTGGGGTTTGTAACATGCTCGAGTCCTCCCAGCAGTGTGAATTAGCAGTGGCTAGGATTCATCACACCAAGCGAGTGTTTTCACGCCTGAAGTGTGCAGTATTGAGTCCCTTAGCTCGGTGGAATTGCACTCTTCCTGACTTTTAGCTGGAGAAAGTGAAACTGTGTTGGGTTATTCGCTACAATACCCCATATCATCAATGGGTTAGGACAAGATCTGCATTCCCCTGTTGATTTTTTTCTCATTACCACAAGCTGTACTCGGCTGTGTGGCGTACATATGACACTGTACACGTCATGTCTGGTTCCACATGTCCGCTAATGGTGGAATATATTTTGTGAGGAGGTCCATCCGTAATATATCTGGGGCCCCAATTAGTCCAGAATGTGGCTCCAGGCACCAAAAACCAGCATCACATCACACCAATTTTAGTTTCTCTTCGCTACAGGATTAAACTTCAAAGTTTAATGTTTAGTTTAGCTTCCTCCTACCTTACTGAGCTCTTACACCCTCCCTTACCCTCACTTGAAATCACCGAGGTCCTCTGACCAGAAGTTAACGGTCGTGCCGAGGTCTTAATTTAAGCTTTGAGGGGACTGTGGCCTTTGCACTAACTACACCGAAGCTTTGGCCTGGCCTACCCTTTTTATATTAGATCAGCGCCAACATTGGTCCCTTCTAAATCCAGTCTGAAAGCCTCTCTTTTCATCTTAGCTTTTTAAACTTGCTTGAAGAAACTGCTTTTTAATTTATATATTTTGGTGTATTCATTTACTGTTTTTATGGAAACTGTACAGCACTTTGGTCAACTACTGCGGTTTTAAATGTGCTCACTGACTTGACTATTTGGACAGGGGTAGTTTGTACGCTGGGTGGTTGAGTAAAGAGAATCCTTGAAGTTGGTCAGCACCCTGTAACCAGCATGTCTCCATTGCACGTAGTTAACGCACATGTACCATCAGTTCAGAGCACACGAGCCACCTTCACTTATTACAATATGTCCATCTGCATTTCTAAACAGATACATAATTTATATAGAAAAACAAGCGAGTGCATTTTAGCGCACCTTTGGACGGACCTCTGAGGGGATATAAAACTTCCAAACTCCCATACCACCACCCCATAAATCCATGTACCATGGGGTACAACATTGCTGTATTAAGTGCAGGATAACCTCTACTTTAATACAAGTCGGTGTCTAAAGCCCAATTCAGATGGGTTTAGTTTTATACCAGAATTTGGGGTAAAGTAATTATTCCTGGTGGACCTCTCTAATTTTAGTCCCATCTGAATCACTCAAGTGACAGAAAATTTATTGACATATGATGATTCACATGGACTAGTTTAACCTGGGGTTCATTTTTTTATGGACTTTCTATAAAAAGTAGAAGGCTCCATAATCTTTACCAAGACATGAATGTGCAAATCGGTAAAAAGTTAGTGACATGAGCGATTCAGACTGGACTAAAATTCCAGACGTCCTCCAGTAATAAATTGCTTTACCCAGCTCCTGGCATAAAACTAATGATGTCCGAATTGAGCTTTAGACGCTGGCATGTATTAAAACTTGAGGTTATTCTGCTGTTAAACCCGTACTGCTGGAGTTCCAGCACTCCCTCAAATTTTCCCACCCTGCCTCTGACCTGCACATCCATAAAATCTCCAGTTCTACCTTACCCGCTACACAAGCGCTGTCCGACTGGTGGCTCTAACAATGCAGCTATTCACTGCATAAGAAAGTTAATAAAATAATGTATATAGAAAGCATCCATCATTTTTCTAAAACCACTTTTGATTTACAGGGAGTAAAGTCATACTGGTAGCGCCAGATGCAGGACAGGAAACATTCCTGGACAGGATTCCAGTTGTCTCCAGGGCACTTAACATCCAGGGCCACTTTAGTGTGGCTAATTAACCTATCCTGCACATTTTAAAATGAACAAAAGATATTGCAGTACTCGCCAAAGTAATTTGCACAGTGAGAATCTATAGACTCTATGCATGCAATTTTCATGGCAAGTTCCATCAACAAGGGCAGAAGTACAAAACGTTGGATGGAATATTAAATAATACCTTTTCAGGATTGCGAAAACTTGAATTACTTGTTCTTTCCACTCTAGGCATTTTTTTTTTTGTAGTACTTTCAAAATGTCTGTGAACAGCTTCTGCCCAAAAGTGGGCACAGCACCACAATGCACTTCATAAAAGGCATTGGTGTATTCAGTGGGTTTCAGTTTCATTCACATGGAAACAGAACAAGCGTGTCTTTTATTGGTGGCTTTTTTGAGTCTCCACACACAGCACACATGAACACAGAGTTTTGGAATATATTCAATAATGATGGACGTGCACAAGGAGCTGGGCTGCACGATGGAGGTGACTTTGAGCCAAAATATTGCCATTCTTAGTGAAGACCCATTTGTAAGTACTTTAAAGTTATCAGTTCTTCAAATAAAATGAAGCAAAAGAGTGAAACAATTGTGGATATTAATTGGGAAACACAACTGTGTGTGGCACCTGAAAATGAAAAAAATAAATAAAAAGGGCATTAAGTCTGAAAAGCCCCAGGAGCTCTGAACAGAATTACTGCACTAGATAAAAAGACCTGCTTCACTTTGGATATGGGTGCCTTTTTATATTTTGATTTTCTAAACAGAAAGCCAGTACCACCCAATAGTGCTTCATCACAACTACAGGGTCCCGAGATCAATGGCCACCTTAGACATTGTATAAATTTTGCACTTCTTCTCTGTGGATGCCCTTGTTAGGCTAATTAGCATCAAAATAGCATCAATAAGAGAGAATGTGGGCAAAAATGCCCACGCTTGTCAGATATTTCATCCAGAACTTGTTACTGCCGTGTGTGACAGAAGCTGGCAAGGAAGGCTCCAGCTGTCTATTTGCTCTGTAAAGGGAAAACAAATTTACGATTTCAAAAATAGAATATAAACTGCAAGGCCTCAAGACTTCTTACCATCATATTGGGGGCCACTGTCACATTTCGGAAGCCCCCAGTAGATGTGGCACCCACAGGTGATTCAAAAATGCCCACTGTGTCTTGTTTTTTTGCCGTCTGGATTTCATTCATCTGCTTATTAAGCCACGTGATTACTAAAGTAAATAGGAAAAATGTTAATGTAATAACACAGAGTCAAATATTGCAGTTCACAAATGGGTTAGCTACATCCACATCCAGTTTCAAAAAGTATTTATAAAAAACAGAATAAGGCCAAACATGCTACAACACAACATGATAAGATGCTTTTGACACAGTTCCCAGGATTAATATGATATTTGTACAAGGCTGGTGGTAGTGAGTGTATGCCACCTGGTCTACAAAAACACATGAAAGCCTAACATTCGTTTAAAAAATAAATAAATAGATAGATACAGCGAAGCAGGTTTTCCTTCAAAGATTTGCTCTTTTGGTAAGAGTTTCTCAGATATAATATTCTAAACCATTTGTCATGTGTGCCTTGAGCACTTGAAAATACTAAAGAGCTAAAATTGAAGGGGACAACGCATACAAACCATTTTCACTGTTTTTAAGTTGCTGCATGCTTTCTTCAAGCTTCTTAGTGGTGGACTCCAGCTGCTCTTGCAGTTTGGTCACCTAAACAACAAACAGAAGAAAATGGAAGGTCCATGTGCCACTCAGAGCAACTCCCTTACTGGGTCATGGCATGTTGTTTAAAGCACACACAAAGGCAGAGTGGCTGGACATGAGATGTGCAGAGGAAATGGGCACCTATTTGGGCCCTTTAAGGTACCCACTTATTTTTCTACATTTTACTGGAGGTTATGAGACTATGATGGGCACCTCATTCACCAACTATGCCTTCTATCCTAAAATAACTAATTCTAAATAAGAAAAACAAAACCATGCTTACTTCGTCCTCCTTTAGCCTCAGCGCGTGTTGTGTATCCTGTAGGTCCTTGTGTTCTTTCTGATACATTTCCTCTCTCTCAGAGAGCCGCTTCTCCTGTTGAATGGTCACACTATTCTTCATCTTCAATTTGTTCACCAGAATTTTCATTTCCCCTTGCAGTTTCTTAATGATTTCATTCGCCTGTTGAAATGTAAAACCGAGCGGTCTTGAGCTGACATTTCACAGTGACAAGTGCAAACGGTGCACGCTCTACCCCAATTCTTCATGTGTTAAGAACAAACCTTAAGCAATTCCCCTGACAAAGACAAGACCGCTGCTTCGAGTTTTCCAATTTGAACTTGTTTTATCTCCGCACCTTCCTCAATGGTTACCTAAAAAATAAATTAAAATGCCAACCTTTAATAAAAATTACACAAAAAAAACAAAACAAACTAAGAGGAAAGTCATAACCAGAGAGAGCTCATTTACCAGCCTACTTTTTGTATATGAAAAAGGATAAAAAAAAAATTAAGACACAGAAAATGACTAATAGACTTTAAGATTTGCAAAAACAAGAACACAAAAATTAACAAACTACACATTTGCCAAATTGTAACTTGTATGCCTCAAAATTACCATATATATACTGGCGGAGAAGTTCTCCCGTGGATAAGTCGGGACTTGATTTTATCATATAAATTTCTGGTATTTGATAATGTTGGTCGTATGAGTCGAATGCGGTAAACTGACGCTATTGGTCCAAGAGATTACGATATGCTAATGCCCACCTGAGAGAGGAACCACAGAGTACATGGCCTTTTTTTTTCCTACATGGGTGCAGTAATGCGCTGCATCAGCGTGTGCTCCTAACCTCTCTCTCTCTCTATTGTGCCTACGTGACCACACGGTATTTAATACTCAAACTATTCTGAAGCAACATTTCCACTGATTTGTGTTTTTTGTATCTCACATCCTCATACATCTTTATCATAAGAGCATCCCTTATCAGAAGAAAATATGACGCTGGTTTTAAATGAAACATTGTTGAAGTGGCGAAAGGAATTGGTAACTACACCACTGCAACAAAATTCGATGCGTCAGAGAAACTGATGTGAGACTGGAGGAGGCAAGAAGATGTAAAAAGATAAATAAAAAAAAAATGTTGCTTTTTTGAACGGGCGTATAAGTCAGGGTCTAATTTTATGATCAATTTTTCAGGTTTCAAGACCCAGCTTATATGTGAGTATATACGGTACAGTATATTACTTTTTGGGGTTTTCTACCTGACCCGGAAGTACTTTCTCCATGCAGAAGCCTGACATCAGAAGTAATCCCGGATGCTGCGTAAAAGGAGCCATCTTATGTTTATTCAGTTAGTGGAGATGGACAAGAAAGAGAACTAATAATGAAGAACAACTGTGGTAAAGAGAATGTACAGAGGCATTTCTGTTAATAAAAAGATTGGTTTTGTACCCAAGACTGTAGTGGGTGCAATTATGTCTGATGTTTTTGGGGGCGACCACAATAGCATATTAAAAATTCCAAGTTCTATAAACACAGATGGTTTCTATATCAAAACAAGCAACTTTTGTAAAGAAATAACACTTTTTCCAAAGTGTTTCTTCATAGCATAGGACAGGTGGAGTATCCCTAATCCAAAACGCCCCCAAATCTTAAAAGTTTTTGAGTGCCGACATCATGGCATTTGTGGTCTTTCTAATTTTTCTTTCACTGCTGATTGGATGTGAAAAGCATAAGTGCAAGTTCTATACAGCGTTATTCATTCTGAGCCAGGAAGGCTGGGGTGTCCTCTGTGAAACAACACAAAGTCAGCACACATAATTGGTGACCGGGGTTTGGTGCCCCTTGTGAAGCAGTAAGCGTCGTGAAGCACCATCACTCAGTGGACTCTCTGGGGTTGGGCGTCTGCCAGCGAAGCACCACAACACGGGATAGAAACTGTGACGGGCGTTTTGGGAGAAAAACAATAAGATCTGAGCTATGCGTTAATAAAAATGTCACTGCTTATGGTTAACAAAAGCAGCTCCAGTCTCGCTAGCAACCCTAATTGCAGCAGGAGAGCAGTAAATTATTCTGATTATGTTAGAAATGGACACTGCCGCAAATTGCCTTTTAATGTTGGCAAAAACAGGTTTTATGTATGTACACCTGCAAAGGTCAAGCGAAAAGTCAGTTTTCCTTCAGGAATTATTAGTGTTCCAAAATACACTCAAACCATATGAAAAATTAATGTAGCATCTTGTTGGTTTGTGAGGCACGAAGGAGTGACTCTTGGCTGAGAGCTCGGTAATTCACCGAGAAGTGACAGCCACTCTAATCTGTGACAAAACAGGGAACTGAAAAATAGTCTATGCATCTTATTCATCACTTTTGAGGTTTAATATGTTTATCACGTCAATGCATAGGGGCGGCACTGTGGCGTAGAGGTCGTGCTGCTACCTCGCAGTACGGAGACCTAGGTTTGCTTCCCGGGTCCTCCCTGTGTAGAGTTTGCATGTTCTCCCCGTGTCTGCGTGGGTTTCCTCCCAGCGTCCAAAGACATGCTGGTTAGGTGCATTGGCAGTCCTAAATTGTCCCTAGTGTGTACCTGGTGAGTGCACCAAGTGGAGGGCTGGCACCCTGCCTGGGGATTTGTTCCTGCCTTGCGCCATGTTGGCTGGGATTGGCTCCAACAGACCCCCGTGACCCTGTGTTAGGATATAGCGGTTTGGGAAATGACTGATGTCAATACATACTATATAATAACTGCTCAGGGATATGAATTATTATACATGCGAGTCGTCATTTAGCTGCTTTGGCTGCATATCCCTACTTGATCAAGGGTATCCAAAAGATGCCTCATTATGTAACAATGGTGGTCTTAGCCATTTCGGATTAGGGACATTCAACCTGTAGTATTGTTTATGGATACATTCACAGAACATTACAAAGAAAACATGAAAGAGTGGCAAGCAGAGAGCAAATTTACAGTAGTTAGTAAAATTGTAGTGGTAATGCGGCTTCTTTGCAATTTTGTGCCTCAGCATTTTCTTCCCGGCTTTAAGATGTAAAACAAAACATTTAAATTAAAGTCACTGATGGTATGAGAAAATAAACTTTGAAATGTACATGGTGAAGAGTAGGATCTCAAAGCAGAATTTCAAAACAATGAAACAGCTGCTGTACACAGACACATGTAAATGAAGGTCACAGTCCCGATTTCAAGCTAATTTACAGGTGTTTGTCATTGCATTCTTTACCGTCAGCAATCCACTTCCCGTCACTTGCACTGCTGCTTCATTAAAACCACCACTGCTACAAAGTCAATGTTACCTTTTGCCCCTGTGTTGCTTCCAAGGCTTCCTTAGTTCGGCTCAGTAGCTGGTCCTTGTCCTTGATCTCTTGCTCTAACACTGCTACACGGGTCTGCAGCTGGCTTATGAACTTTTCCTTTTCGTGGCATTCTGTGTCAAGGGTCGAGTTCTCCCTTCGCAGTGATAGTACCTCCTGCTTGGCTCGATGAGACTCCTTATTGGGCACATAAAAAAGAAAATGCTCAAATAAGCCAAGATGCTTTTAACCAAACATTATCACCAAATTTGGTAAAAACACAACTGACTACAGTTTACCTCAACTCAGTTCAGTTCACATGGGTAATGACAGCATCAGCAAAAGAAATAAATAATCCTTTCATTTTAAGCAAACAAAGTGTTCTGCTATTAAAAAGTTTATGAAACACGTTAAATATCTAATGATTAAATTCACACTTATAGCAGACTGACAAGCAGTTTTAACTGACACATCAGACAACTGTCACCCGACTTTTATTACCCATTCATAAACTCTGGCGGTTAAACTGTTACGAAAAGCAAATGGCCAAACATGCCATCTACCTACCTTGGTGTTACAGAGTAGATAATTCCTCCTTACAAAGACTACAGATGACAGAAGCCTAAAGTAAGTTATCCATTTACAGCCGAGTAAACCAAACGGTTACAGCAGATAAAACAATTTTTGATTTTAATGGGGTCGTTTTGAGTTTGGGTACAAGTGGGACTATCAGGGAAAGAATGCTGGCAACTTGACAACATCATACAGCAAGAAAAAAGGCAGCCCGCTTTATACAAATGGATTTCTGATCTAAGGTAAAACTACATTCACATATTACTTGGTTTAATGTAGAAACCAGTCATTTTCGTACCAGGAGTAATTTTGGCTTGATAAGAATATGACCAAGTAAGTTTTCTGCATGTTAACTTGTGGAATAGTTAAGCCACAAATCCAATCAATTCCATGTCTATCATAATCCTAATTAAATTATGCTATCTGCGTGTGGTGTTTAGGACAACGACCAACCCGAAGACTCCCTAGCAGTTTTACTATATTCATGAACTTGGAGAGGCGTCAGATAACTCTTAAGAATGACCCAGTGGAGAGGACATGGACCCACCTGTGCTTGCTACCTCACTGGCTTTCGTAAGAAGACACTGGCAGTACCAGAACTTTGCAGGCCTATTAAGACCCATTAATCTATGCCTTGAGAAAATACCTCCAGGTAAGATGTTTTTAATGAAAACTTCAAGCCTTGGCCCCCCATGGCTGAAATATTTCACTTGCATGTTGCTGAGCCACGGTTTGCTTCCTTTCGACGATGTGTCTCTTAATTTCTGTCATTACCACGACATTGTTGTTGTGCAGCGGCATTTGCTGCACACAGGTCTTCCCTAGTGAGAAGTAAGGTACATGCAAGCACTGAAAAAATGTAAAAAAGTGTATGCATGCGCCATCTAGTGGCTGTGATTGAGCGTGAGCTGTGCAGTCGTTTATATACGTCCAATTCTATGCCTTTCCCTCAAGTACCATGTCAGCATTTTTCCTCCATCCCTACAGTGAAGCATGGTGGTGGCAGCATCATGCTGTGGGGATGTTTTTCAGCGGCAGGAACTGGGAGACTAGTCAGGATAAAGGGAAAGATGACTGCAGCAATGTACAGAGACGTCCTAGATGAAAACCTGCTCCAGAGCACTCTTGACGTCAGACTGGGGCGACGGTTCATCTTTCAGCAGGACAACGACCCTAAGCACACAGCCAAGATATCAAAGGAGTGGCTTCAGGACAACTCTGTGATTGTCCTTGATTGGCCTAGCCAGAGACCAGACTTGAATCCGATTGAACATCTCTGGAGAGATCTTAAAATGGCTGTGCACCGACCATGATGGAGCTTGAGAGGTGCTGCAAAGAGGAATGGGTGAAACTGACCAAGGATAGGTGTGCCAAGCTTGTGGCATCATATTCAAAAAGACTTGAGGCTGGAATTGCTGCCAAAGGTGCATCGACAAAGTATTGAGCAAAGGCTGTGAATACTTATGGACATGTGATTTCTCAGTTTTTTTATTTTTAATAAAATTGCAAAAACCTCAAGTAAACTTTTATCACATTGTCATTATGGGATGTTGTGTGTAGAATTCTGAGGAAAAAAATGAACTTAATCCATTTTGGAATAAGGCTGTAACATAAAATGTGGAAAAAGTGATGAAGCGCTGTGAATACTTTCTGGATGCACTGTAAAGGTGCACCTTACCTTTACTGTAACAAACGTAAAACAAACATATAACACATATAGGTAAGGAGCAGCAAACATGCATACTGAACCCTAGAAGGACAAAATAAAATGGTAAATGATCTTACATCTTCAAAGCCCACAAGTTTTGCCTTGAGGTCCCGTATCATGGAATCGGATTTGTATTTCCGCTCTGTCAGCTCTTTGTTGGCCGTCTCCAGCTCTGCCAGTTTTATCTGAAGTTGTTGCATGCTCTTCTGATGAAAGCTTTCTAGCTCTTTTCTCTGCTGCTCCAAATTCTGCTGAAATGTTGACTGTGCCTGAAAAATTCACACAGCAGATTTAGTATTTTTTGCCCTACGAAAATGTCACAAACACTTCAATGCTATGCTATGAATAAAGAATAATACAAGTACAGTGATCCCCTGCTCTATCGCAGTTCAGCTATCACATTGCGGATATTGCGGATTTTTCTGTGGAACATAACATTGAAGCAATACAGTAAATCATTAAATATATGTACATTGTACACTACGGTAGACAGAGTTTCACGTTACAGCACCCAGATGATTTCTTACAAGGCCCGTTATTGGGTGAAAGAGGAGACTCAACCAATCAGAGCGGGATTTTCATTCTCTTGGACTGTGATTGGCAGCTGCTAACGTGATGTAATCTCGCAAGAACAGCGAGTGTGGGGCCCACGACGAACCTCAGTTCTCTGCATATCGCGTACCTTGCTTGTGGTCCAATTGTTGTGAATAAAATTTTTGAGAACTTTTCGTTTTGTTTTAAGCCCTACGATGGCTCCCAAGCATCCTGCATCTTCTAAGCTTTCTGGTAGTAGTGAGCCTAAGCACCAGAGGAAGACCTTGACCATTCAGGAGAAGGTAAAACTCCTGGATATGGTTCAGGAAGGAAAGTGTTACACGGCTCTCGTTCGCCATTACGGCTTGAATGAATCGACGGTACGCTACATTATTATTATTACATTATTATGTTACTCATATCCTTAGCCCGACATCCACATATCATATGTGCTTACAAAGTGTGTTTTAATAAGTTTACATGTATTTAAAACATGTGGGAGGGGTATTTTAAGGCTTAAACTATAAATGTTTATTTATATAGTCTTTCTATATCGCGGATTTTCACCAATCGCTGATGGGTCTGGAGCAGAACTTCCGCGATAGGCGGGGATCACAGTAGTTAGATTAAAGATGGGAGCGGAATTGCATTTAAAACATCAAGTCATGAAATGCGAGTTACTGCTTTTTGTACTTAAAACTCCACTAATTCTTCTCATTCTGTTTTTCTTTGTTACTAGCTATTTTTCCTAGATACTTCCTATGGGTTTACTAAGCCAACAAATGTTATGTAGACTGTTATGTGACATCGATAATCCTAAGAAATTTGGGGGAAATATTTACAATCCAATACACAGCTTGCATGTCTGAGATGAAAGACTAAAGGAGAAGTCAGATCAAATAAGCAAGTAATTAAATTAAAAGCCAGAACTAAATCGATTGAGCAAAGTGCTTGGAACAAAACCCAGCAGCCGTTTTTTTTTTTAAACTATAGATCCATTGCTCTAATATTATAACCCATCATTCAATTTCAACAGACATATTGCACAGTCTAGAGGATCACTGCGATGCTCTAAAAGCAAGACAAAGTATTTTATTTACATGTCATTCACTTGCCCTGATTAACGTGCAGTTTTAAAGTAAATAAACACTTCAAATTTCCAAAGCAGATTGGCAGTAATTCCTGGAAACTATAAAAGGGTGGCGTGCCTAAGGTTAGTAAATTCATTCCCCTTTTAACTAGATTCTTTAAATGAACTCTACTGAAGAAAAGGATCACCCAGCACCTTTCACAAAAAAGGCACACCAACTGTAGTACACCGGCAGATTCCTGGTACATCATATTCAAAATGGAGTGCGTTTACTTTGTGAACAGGGTACAATATGTGGACTAAACTATGGCACGGGAATACTCTGGCTAAGACGGTGTAGCATCAGCATAATTGCCATCTCCTGCCATCTAGCCATACTACAGCTCATTGAACACAGAAAGCAGTTATCTTTAAAATGATTAGCCATGAAGTACGTGCTAAAAACAAAAAAGAGCTACACAGCACAGAGAGACAGGCTCACTCCTTAAAGGTTTAACATGGATAACGGCAGAGAACAGGAGGTTTGCACTGTTTGTCAGTAAACTGCCAACTGGCTAGCACACATGCCACTCTTCATTTCCCTAACAGACTTGGGGCACTACAAACTTGCTTTTCCTGCTATCTTTTGTATATTTTTTAATTTGTATTTGTGAAAGGACTTAACCACATCTGGGAAGGACTAAGACACAGTGGTTTCGTAATACTGCCTTATGGCTCTATGAGCTGCAAAGAATGACCCCCCGAGACCAGTTTCGTCAATATCCATGTGCAATCTGCCAACCGCAAGTGTCCATTACGGTTTTTTTCTGGGGAACAGTTGCATCTTTTTCAGTGCTTGTTGGATATGCAGCTGAGGTTAAAGTTCAAATCTAAACCACCTTGAAATGGAATGGTATCCTCACTCCAAGCTTGGTTCCAGACTGGTGTCTAATGCCATTAGGAAAGGCACCAGCTTCTGTAACCCGGAGACAGGATTAAGCAATTACAGAAAATGGATTAATGGGTCAGTCATTAGTACTCTAATCTAAAATTACAAGGTCTAAGTGTAAATCTGTCCCATTTATAGGCTTTTAGAACAAGGGAATTCTTGAAAAGTAATCTGCAAATGACAAGCTCTCACTGTAATATGTCACAGCTACATACCTCAAGTGCTTTTTGTTTTTCAGAATTCAGCTCCTGGGAATGCAAACTTGACAGAGAGGACGTATGCGATGTCCACTCTGATCGTAGCCTGTCCAGCTCCTTGCTTTTCTCGGACAACATCTACATAAAAAAAATAAATAATCAAAGGACAGAGATCATAAGGTTAACAACTTCCAAGTGGTGTGCAGGTAATCTCCGAGTGGAAATAGAAAACTAAGCTTGGTCATGGTGACCTATTATGCAAAGAGTCTTCCATCCATTATCCAACCTGCTATATCCTAACTACAGGGACACGGGGGTCTGCTGGAGCCAATCCCAGCCAACACAAGGCACAAGATCTGCTTTCTACTTATGAAGCTATCTGTACCTACAGTCATTTGTAACACAGATAACGACAGACATGTGGAATACGCAACCAAGTAGTGAGGTAGACAGTAGGACTTATGGGACTTTCAAAACTTGACTTGATGTTATTTTAGAAGAATTAAGTGAATAGGACTGGCAAGCTTTGTTGGCCTGAACTGCCTGTTCTCTTCTGGATTGTTCTAATGCTGTAATAAATGACGACACCAAGAAAAATATAAATTGTACTCATTTTGATAGTAACAATTCCTTGGCTGCATTTAATCATTTAATATCTTGTGCTTAACCTTGTCACTCTTTCAGATTTACCTTTCTTAGTGGCTTTGTATTGTCAAATTTTAAAGCTCGTTTAACTAGAACCTACTCTTAAAGTCGTCAGGTATGGTAACCATGCTTGGCATTTATGTATTTGTTTATTTGTTTAAGTATGACTAGAGTAGCTAATAGGATATCAATCTTATTTGTTCTGTAAACTAATTATGCTAAAGATGCTACAAAAACGTAATGAAGAAACTTTTAAGGAAATATATATTAGCATATTAGTTGTACAGTATTAAGAGGACTAGGAATGGATGCTTCATATTACCAGTACATAATGCTCTTCAATTAAACAACACGCTTGCCACAAAATGGTGGAGGAGGCTACTAAAGAAATGAATAAATAACTGATAAGAATTGTAAATTCTGACATCCTGAACACTCCTGGATCTCTCTATTGCATATATAGGCATAAATTAACTTACTGTCCATAAGCACTAGTGGCGGGGTGAGGAAGAAAAAAATAAAATGAAAAAATAAAAAGATACAGCAGAGTATTTGCAGTTTTTCCTTTGGTTACAATTTAGCAGCTTCTGAACTCCCACAGATGGCTTTTTTTAAGATAATTTCTGCAAAAGCATTATATTTGACTGATACTTGCATAGCAAATGGAATTGCTCCTACATTCCCATAAATGTCCCACAAACTGTACAATGTAAAGAACTGGGTCCAAAATCCCATGTCCAGATTTAGTCGAGTGTTTTGGTTCATTTTCACAGTTATTAAAAGAAAGGGGTTAATAAGGAACATGCAATTTGCAAGCCTGATCATCAGATGTATTCGAGTAAGTCTTCATCTTTCTTTTTTTTTTCCCACATACAGACTAACTGTGAAGACGGTACTCTGTAAAAGATTCGATTTTACTGTAAATCTGTCCCATATCAAAACTTTATGGAAAAGAAACTTTAGCTGAAAATACTGGGGTTATGTTCAGCTGCAGTGTGGACAAGCTTCATGTCCTAATTGGCCAAAGTGTGACCGCACATACAGAAACTTTAAACACGGAGCCCCCGATTCTTAACTTTAGTCTTTACTTTGCACAAAATCTAGGTAATGCATATGTAATCATGAAAATAAAGTTTGATTATAAATGGAGATAAATGATTATATAATGATATTATCAATTAGTTACGATGAGAAACAGACATGATATTTGAGAAATATTGCACAACTAGAACTGGTTCTGATGACCTTTTCCTCTATTTCAGTAAATGAGAAAGTCAATGGAAGCACACTCCCGATTTTTTTATTTTAGCTTGTTATGTTCATCTATCAAACTCAAACCACAATTGTAAAACTTTGAAGCTTTTTTTTTGCCGAGTACGCAGGATACCCGACGACCAAAACACTCATTGAATACTCATTTGGAAGTACAACGCATAGAATGTAGAAATAAGGAACACACATGTGTTGAGCTTAATAAATAAAAGAAAAGCTAGTCTGTCTGATGCCTCATATTTTACATACAATAACAGAAATGAAAAAATAAAGGGCAGAGATTGCAGCTGTTAACTCTTTGTAAAGCGCCGTGCCGTTAAGCAGCACAATATTGGCAGAAAAAGGGGCAAGCACAACTGCAATGGAAGGTCAGTGTGGGATTGGTAAATGTAAAATGGGCTGCAAGTTTCAGTCTTATGGTTTGATAAGGTGCAATGATGAGATCAGCGATTGCGAGTGGCAAATCTTTTTTTTTTTTTAAATTTTATTAATTTTATTGCAATCATTCCATACAAATCAATCAATTTTTACAAAAAGTAGGATTGAGAACAAGTCAACCCCCTGAGAGAGAGAGCAAGGCCAACGGAGTAAAACTTAAGGCTTGTAAACATACCTAAATTGATAAGTTTGATAAGCCAATAGAGATGAATGGAGAAGAAAAAGAAATACAGAAATAATTGCTTCCTCTGTGCTTTAAGAGCTTATTCTAAAATATTACTGATTAGATCCTGCCATGTCTGAGTATTTGATTTTTTCCAATTTCAAATAGTATAAAACATCGGTTAACCACTGACTTAAAAGAGGAGAGTGGCAAATCTGACATGCACCACAACAAAAAGTCGCATAATGTGACATTGACTTTAACCAGCTCACAGATTACGCATGTGTAACAAGGCAGATGCTAAAATTCAAAGCGTAATGGTTTGTGGTTCTTTAGCAAAGGTTAAAACAATTACCGAATCAGAGTGCCCATGAAGGAAAAATCCTCAAGAAGAAATGCAACCAGTTGAACAAAGACAAACATTTAATCTGAATTAAGGGAAAAACCTGACATACCTGTTGCGCATTGCTAAGCTGCCTTGATAGATCATCCTCCGTTTTTCTGAGCTTTTGTTCTAACAGCAGCTTCTCGTCCTGTCAAAACAAAATGTCTGGCAGATAAGGACACACAGACATCACAGATTAAATATCCAACTAACTATTGCATCAACTTGCTTAATCCAGTGTGGAAAAACAAAAAACAGATAAAAAAAAATATAGCTGCCTACCTTTATGCACTTTAGGCAACCTGCTAAGTATTTTTTAATTTCCACATCAGTGCCATGTAGAAATTTGAGGGAAAGATGCGTGAGGTGTTTGAAAGCATTTGTCTCAATAACATTTAGGTGGGAAGGAGAGTGGTCTAACACGGACAAAGGAGAGATTAATTGTAATAGAAACCTGATAGAAAAGAAAAACAGTGGAACAAAATTAGGTATTGGATATGATAACAAAAGAAAATTTACAGTAGGAGGTCAAGCACATTGCTAACAGTTGTCAAGAGACCTCCTGGATGTTTGAAAGGACTAGGATCTTATAGAAAGCATAAACCATGTATAAGTTTCCCCAAAGACAATATCACATCATTAAATAAAGATTACTTATAACCTTAAAATATATCATGTAGTTAGTGAAGGACTACGCAAAGTCATGACTTGGTATTGTATTCTCGCCATGACTTCTAATATTTCCAACAAATTTTGTCCATGATCATTTTATTCTGCTGGTCCATCAATATTTATTCACTGATCCAATACTCCATCTGCCAACACAGCATGCAATATCTTGGATACTTAAATTATTTGCCCAAAAATTATTCTAGAAGGCTCATTATGATAAAATTTATGATCCCATGTTACAATTATCTCAAACAAACCAATTGGGATACATATTATATAATGGCAGTAAAAAAGTTACATTTCCATTTTTAAATGTAATATGACCATTTAAATAAAAACAATGAAACAGAGACAAACATGCAAATTAAATTTTGGCCATGTGCATCAAACACCTACCTAGGATTTTCTTTATCTGCTTCCACAATGCATTGCTGTAACAAGTCTATAAATTTTTGTGGAAATGAAGAAAAGTCTACCAAGAGGCCCTGTTGAAGTTTTATACTGTGGAGCAAGCAAAAAATAAAATAAATAAAATGGCAACCAGATACACAGATACAGAATTACAGAACCAGAGGGGTAAAACAACAAAACAGTTATTTTGTTTTGTTTTTAGATAAATACACTTTGTATACCAACATACAATCATATCGATTTTTGGTTATTAATGAAGTCCAAAACAGACTTTAAACTATTTGAAGAAAGAAAAAGCACAAGTCTAGTAAAAGCAGGCACAGTGGCATCAATACCTGGAAAGAGACGTCAGTCTACCTTGGAAGAAGACACACTGCATTATGGGAATAAATTAACAATAACGACCCAGTCAGATAAGATTTCATCTCTGGTCCCTGCGTACTAAAGATTTCACAGAATGTGTTTATTTTTTTTAAAAAAATGAACGGTCCCAAATTCCAAAGTACCTACAGGACACGAACAGGATACACCGTAAATAAACTACGCCACTCTCATACAAATCACCCTAGAGCACATTTTTCTTCATAGACATACTGTGAATTTGTTTGAAAGCTCTCCCCAGAGAATAAATTAATCTAGATAATGTATACCAAGTCTAAGAATCAAAATGATTTGAATGCAAAATTAAAATTTGTACCTTTGAAAATCCTCTTCTGATATTACAAGACTGTAGAGAAAAAAAGGGTCTGTGTCATCTGTTAACCGTACTATCAAGTCCTGTAAAAAAATGAAAAAGAAAAATAAATGGTGGCCATGTGTTTGCTGGGTTAAATTTAACAATTACTATTACAAAGCCCTGTAGTAACTTACTTTCTTCCCCTTATGCAGTCATTAGGCCTTCCATAGGCATAGGAGTTATAGTGTGATGGCCTGGTGTACACAGTTTATCTTTACACCTCATTTTTATTATCTTATTTTACCTTCTATTCTCCTTTACATTGTGAGGGTCACTGCATTAGCAGGCTGAAACAGAGACTGTTGCTGAAGATCAAGAATTTTCATGCCATTTGAGCGCGGTATAATCCATGGGATATCAAATTCAAAATTTAGAGATCTCATTGGGTAACTGATGTTATTATACTATTTGAAATTGGAAAAAATTCTTAAATTCTCACAGGATCTGTGCAAAACTGTATTAAAACCTGACAGGATCTAATCAATGACATTTTAGAATAAGCTTTTAAAGCACTGAGGAAGCAGATTCTCTCCCCATTTCTTTTTATTCTCCATTCATCTTTATTCACTTTTTAATTCATTCATTTACTTATTTCTACTAGCTTTGAATTTTACTCTGCTGGCCATGCTCTCCTTCTCGGGGGTGGGGGTTGATTTGTTTTCGATCCTATTTTTGTTAAAATTGATCTATTTGTATGGAATGTTGTGTGATTACAATAAAATCAAAATTAAAAAAACAAATTAGAGATCTCAAAACACATTTCAAGATATCTTTACAGGATATCCTGGTCACTTTCATATGTGTAATGTATTTTACAATATCTCAAATGCATTTGGGGATATCTTGAGACGTGTGTGCTCTTTCAGATATCCAAAATGCAACTCCAGATATTGCAAAATGACTTCAATGGGACCTCCTGTCATTTTAATATATCTCTGAGATATTTTGAATTTCATAAAGCTTATTTTAAGACACCTCTAAATGCACTTGAGATATCAGAAAATGGTCTGGACATTAACTCAAATATAATCAAGATATCTTCACATTAACTTGCAGCTAAAATATATATTTAACGACAGTACCTCAAATTCAGTTTCTGATATCTTAAAAGGCATTTGTATTTAAAGATAGCCTCAAATTGTATTTCAGGATATCTGAAATTCATTAAGGTATCCGGAAAAAAAATATTTAAAGTTATTTAAAGAAAACTGAATATCTTTTTCAGTTTAAAATACAATTAAAGACACCTCAGATGCATTTACGTACTATATCTCTCAAAATAGCTTCCTGACCATTCTGAGATTATCCAAAATGCATTTCAAGAAACCTCAAAATGTAGAGGAATTGATTTCCGAAGTATGTTAAAATAAACAGGATATCTCATACGAAAAGAATAGGAAATTTTAAAGAAAGCGATTCTTAGAAATACAATGCTTATAATGCTAATTTGAGACATCCAAAAATGTGTCAGATATTATGGGATGTCTATGGAAGAGGATGATCCGCTGTGACAACCCCTAATGGGAGCAGCCGAAAGAAGAAGATATTATGAGATGTCAAAAAATATTGCAGATATCTGAAAACACTCAGGAGCTAATTTTCAGAAGTCTTTGTTTGAGTATCAGATGTCTGAAAAGCTGAACTGCATTTAAGATACCAGAAATCAATCTGGAGATGAATCTAAATGCTTCCATGTAAGTAAGGTGAACAAACTTCCTATATTTTTTTTTTATTTCAGTCATTACCTAAAGTGCTTAGAGGAAGTCCCCAACAGTGGTGTAGATAAATCGAAGGGACACCCAAGCCTGTCCTGTACCTAAAGTATTGTTGTGTATGTACAATCTTCTCATCAAACTCCATTCCCTCCACTCTCACGCTCACTGATTTCTTAACTTCTTTATCTGTAATTGCTCAGACTGGATTAAACAAATCATACATATAAACCATGAACACATTCTTGTTTCTCACACTAAGCCTGAAACTACACCCCTGGCATTTTGTACGGCACGAACACATTCATAGCTCTCTATCCTTCCATTTTCAACAGACACTAACCCCGGACATGATGTCAGTGTATCACAGGATATCTCCAAACGTGAAGATATCACCCACACTCACTCATATTTTGAGTGAGCCTAACAATTAAAAAAAGAACATTTCATTGAAAGAAACTCCTTGTAATGTTTTCTTCCAGGAATCAACCAATCAATCAGAGGTCATTTAGTTTACATAAACTACTAACAAACATTTGTCCTTTAGCAATGAATGTGAAGAGTGGTTAATCAGTTCTGACTTCTTACATTTAATAAAATATATTTTAAAAAATTATGAAATATCATTACCACAAAAAAAAAAAAATACTACAAAGCAAAGACTGCAGAAGTAACAAGCAGGTGAAACAACCTTATATAAATTGTTAAATCTCTCTGCACAGCCAGATTACCTGGAAACTTCTAAAGACCTTTTCAAGGTTAATGTGACTGGCATTCTAATTATGTGCAAATATATTCGGCACTGGCGCTGCCTCAAAGCACAACCAACCTACCAGCTTCAATTAATGGCTTACCATTCTGCATAAAAGGTAAATCCCATTAAACAGTTAGGTGACCACAGTAGTAAATTTGGATTCAATCTTTAAACTTCTTTAGAATTAATGGCCAGAGTCTGAAAATCTCAAAAATATGTCATGAGGATATTTTATTTAGGATATTCTCACATCATGCCTAATAAAATAACAGAAGACACAGCCCGACGTCTTGCTCTAAGCATGTAACAAATTTGATACACTTGAGCAAGACCAAGTCATATTTGTGTTATAGACTGCTTACATATGGATGAAAGTTAATAATAAATTCAAATCATAAGATGAATTACAGTTTTAAATTCATGATGTTTGGCCGGTGTAGTAATTACTTTAGGGTTTGAAATTAAAAAAGATAATTCATCATAGATGGAAGAAAAGAGGATTTTGAAAAGAATTGGCATTGTACTATCAAGCACAATATTCAATTCTGATTCCCATATTCACTCACTGTAAATAATAAGTAGATTACTACAAGATAGAAAAGCCATTCATTTCAAGGCAATTTACTTCAGTAAACCTCAACAGCAGCCATTGAGCCCTGCTTTGACATTGAATATATAGGACAGGGATGCTAACCCATGTCAACTCAAACACATTCAATGCTGGTTGCAAGTCAGCTGCTCCTGGATTTCTTATCCATACTTTATTACGTAAAGATTTGGAATCGGGGCACCAACAAACCAAAAAGGGTTGTGTATTTGTGTGTTGCATCATCAATAAAAAAAGAATAATGACTTGAACGTTCTGATGTGTATAGGGTGGTCCAGATCTAATTATACAGATCCAGATCGTCTGGATGACAATTTATGTGGGGACGATTCCAGTTCGGCACGAAGGCGATTCTTCACGTCGTCAGTTTGCACACTTCTTGATGGTCCGGGGTTTTTTGGGCGATTTTCTATAGCGTTATAGCGTAATGAAAATTGCATAATTAGATCTGGACCACCCTATATGTTTGTTACTTTTAATAAGCATCCATCCATCCATCCATCTTCTAACCCGCTGAATCCGAATACAGGGTCACGGGGGTCTGCTGGAGCCAATCCCAGCCAACACAGGGCACAAGGCAGGAACTGCAGTTAAATGAAATTGTTTTATTACTCTACACAAACTGCATTAGTCTTATCCATCCTCTCACCACAGGCACATGAGTGAATAGATGATTAGAGGGTTTGGGCCTGTTTCTCCTGTAAGCTAAGAAATTGTCATGTATGAAAATCCCAAGTGTCTTGTTCTGAGACATTTATGCACCCATTGCCAGGAAGAACTTACACTACTATATTCAAAAACCCTTATACTTTCATTCTTGTCTATTCTCCCTCTGAACTGCACACACAGTCCATTGTTATAAATCAGCCTGATTTAAGATGTACTCTATCCACAGCCTGTATGAGCTACCACTGGTTGAGAGAATCTAATAAGGCGAGCACTGTGTGTAGTTATATTCTGTGGCAAATTTTTCGGCCTTCTTGCATAAATCAATATAGAAATCTGTGATAAATATAATGTTTACATGAAAAGCATGCAGAAACCTAACATTTCACAACATTTGGAATGATACTCACTTTTTTGTGGATTGGGTTTGTCGTCAGTTGTAATTCAATGCAGACTCTAATATTTGTCCTTCTGAAAAACAGACATTAACATACACATTACTTATTGAATACATCTTCCACATTATTCTTCCAAGCAGTAGATCATAATACAGATAAACACAAGGCATCTGCTTATAGCATCCATCTGTAAGCTTAAATGAACAATTTTTCCAGAACAAGCCTGATAATTCTCCATTTTCTTCAGAAGCTTTTACAAAAATGTAATGAACCTTTAGTAATTTCAATGAAACTGGAAAGAAGTAGCTGACACAGAAAAGATTTGGATACACATTTAGTCTTAATCCGTCAATTACAATTCATGAAGAAAGAGTCCAGAAATAAAGTCAGGTGGTGGTTTCAAGTTCCCAAAGTCGCCATTTCTAAATGCACTACGCTGTGATGGAACTTGAATTTCTTGTGTCATTTTGGCAAAATTAACTTGTAAACATCGCCGCATACTGCGGTGGGTTGCCGCCCTGTCCGGGTTTGTTCCTGCCTTGCACCCTGTGTTGGCTGGGATTGGCTCCAGCAAACCCCCGTGACCCTGTGTTAGGATATAGCAGGTTCGACAATGACTGACTGACATCTCCACATACCCATGAGTGTTTATGTTTACAAGTGTACTGAAAAGAAAACCCACAGGGATCAACCTTACATATTCCCTTCACAATTGAATTACTTTTACCATACCTCCCGTTAGTCTCAAACTGTTTAGAATTAATCTACATCATTCCTAAAGTCTTTCCCTCATCACACACCATATGTTGGAATCATAAAGTAAGATCCTCCGAATATAAAGTACATTAAATGTGTTTTTCAGTAATGGCCTCATAAACACACTACACTGCTTAAACATAACTTAATTTCTGAATTAATTTCCACTCAAAGATCAATAAAGCACTCTTTATCAAACACAGAGTCCTCACCATGTAAAGTGTAATTATTTTAACTTTTTTTTGGTACAAGGTTGCTACTTGTGTACTGTGATAAGTCCACTTAGACTCCATTTTCTAATAAGGTGTACTTTCAAGTTCCATGGCACCAATGCAAAACCTTTCCTTTAAATATTTCTGTTACACATCTGCCTAAAATAGTTTTTAGATGCATAAGGTTTGCCCACAAAGGCTACAGATTTTTACTCTATTATTTCTTAATTAGAAGCTAATTCTCACTTTTTTTTTTTTTAATGAGACTAGTTGTTTAATTAAGTGATGTGTTGGTGCTTCACTTTGCCCAATAAGACTAATCTAATATTGTAGTTGATGTTCTCCTGAAGAAAGTGTCCACATATTTTGTGGACTGGCATACTGACATTTCTCAGTCCTTTATCATGTAGTTTTACTTAAGTGTTTTTCGAAATAACAAAAATACAGTATTTGCATGAAAAATAGTTTTCTAAATAAGACATTGTCTGAAAAAAAACCTGCATCTACTGCTGCCTTGAAGGACCCCCTACTTACAAATATCTCCCAATTTACCAAATTAATGTTCATCAGCAAATACAGAACAATCACTTTTATATACACTAATAAATAAAAATAGATAGAGGTGTGTGTGTGTATATATATATATATATATATATATATATATATATATATAATGTAAAAGGAACAACAGTCCACGCACTTGCATCTGACCTCCATTTTGGTTGTAGCTAAGATGGATCAGAGTTCATTAGAAAAATGCTGTAGTCACCTTCTAGCTTCCAGGACCTGTCAGATCTGTTTACCTCCACATATTAACGTGACGAGTTACAAAATTCTGTTTAACACTCATAACTTTCCACTGCATGTATCCATCCATGTACCCACAAGATCTTTTTTCTAAACCACTCATCTGGTTTAGGGCATGGCAGACTGAAATGATCCATTTTTTCTTTTCTCACATTAGAGTTGCAAGACATAGCAAGTGAGCACTTTGGAATTTCCTGGACTTCCGCATATTACTGATAAAATGGGTTCCGATCTTCACCCAAGTCAGAATTCTAGACAAGCACAATCTGACTTAACTAAAACACACACACAGATGTACTTTTCATGTCTTTACTGAGCACTTTGAGTAAATCATTCAAAGTGCAGAATGGAGAGACTAAATAAACCCTCAATTTTAATATCCTGTACATCTTCCTTTAGCAGTAGCAATACCCGCCAAACTTTTCCTTGTAGTTGCTTCTAAGACTTGAACTCCACCGAGGATGAATTTTGGACTCCACTGGTTGCGTGTTATTAATTAAGTCAGACTGTGCGTGTCCGCAACTGTGATTTCAATGAGGATCAGACCACATTTTATTAACAACAAATTCAGATAATTCCAAAGGGTTCACTTACGTTTTCTTGCACCTTTATCTGAAGAACTCTTTTGACCTTCACACATGCCTAAGATTCTTTACATGTGTTCACACGTGAATGGAACCTTAACAGTGGCAATTCTAGTGACAAACTGAATAAGTTATAGTCTCATCAGCTACTCTTTAAAACCTGGCGATTAAATTACTGCGTAACAACCTGTTTAGTCCAGGTCTACAGAAAGCCAATTCTACCTTCGGTAGGAAATAATCAATCTCAGGGCACAAATCCAAAAATAAAAGGGAAATCTGGATGGGAAATAAGCTCATTCCCCAAAATGAAACTGACATCTGACAAGACTGGGTCAACAGGAAAGTCTGTCTGTCCAGATGTCTGTACATAAAACCCCTCTAGTTAAGGGTGCACTCACACCATAATTACAAATGAAATGTTCACTTTTGTGATGAAAATCTAACAGACATACGCAGCTGTGAGGAAACATCCTTAATGACTGATGTGCCTGGTTTAAGGGACAAATTTTAGCTCAGACAGAGTACTTAACCAACTCTCTTTTTATGCAACTGGAGCTTCCAGTGTGAGCTCTTCCTACTAGACACCCTCGACAGTGAAGGGCAACAGCCACAGCCATTACAGCCACAAGAGAACTCCTTTGACTCAAGTTACTAATCCGGCTTCTGACAATGAGGGTGTCTTTTTCACAGCGTGTTCACTTCACTTCCAGCTTTGCTGAACCACCAGACAATATTTTAATTATCAGATAGATTTTTTTTTTAAGCTACACAACTTGTCAACTGGGCCCAGTCACTTTTACGGTATTGAAATTTACTGTACAGCCTGTGCCCAAGTGTATAACTGGCTAAAAACAGCAACATAAGGAAGGCATTCACTGCAGTTAATCCTTCTTAACACTGAGAGCCATTGTCTATAATAAGTTATTACTTCAGTCAGCGACATATTTTGGTGACCGAAGGGCTAAGTAAACAATGCAAGGCAACAGCAGCCTGGCTCCAAAAGAGATCAAAGTTTCTACCTAAAAGCAAAAGACAGTCTACATAAAAATGTAATTATTAAAAATAATAATAATGATATAGAAAAATGTGAAAATATTTTTAAATCATAGTCTGGTATAGCTTGCTTGTCCATAAACAAAGCTACAGCAGCCATTCTAGAATTCAAAATATCCAAAATGTCTTGACACAGTATAACAAAAGCATTTAAGCCATGAATGAGGAAAGTGGTGTATTTAAAGGGATCTCGTGTTACAAATAACATTATTAATAAAAAGTGTTTCACTTTAGATGCTTAGCCAGTAAACCGTATGCAAATCTAGTAGCACAGGTGCATTTCAAGACTCAATACAAAATAAACGTTTTTATTGATTTTGTACTTAACACATAGCTTCCTCCTCCATCGACATGTTTATCTTGGCTTCAGAAAATCCACCTGAGTGCTCTCAAGTCTTCTGAGGTATTCAAATGAGAAGAGTGCCTACGAAGGCCCTTATGCTTTTGTGCAGAACAGGTATGTTTGGGCGAGTGTTGCTGGCACAGTAACGTCAACCTTAAATAACCGACAGCATTCCTATTAGTGAGGGATACGTAGATTACAGACCACCCTGGTTATATGCTGACATAATCCCATTGATTAGCTATTTCAGACCACTGAAGAAGATTCCAGACCTGCTCCACAAGACTCGCTGACAAAAGGAAACCTTTGCATACTTCACTGGAAATGTGCAAAAAGGCCAATCTGGGATTTGTCAGCTCTCACATATTGTTTTCACCTGCGCATACTCATACATTTACAAAGTATATGCGATGTTCATCCACTAGTTCAGGAGCATAACAGTCTCACGCTCAAAACATTCAACTGGGGGGTTACATTGGGGCAAGGAATATTTCTTTGGCTAACCTACACGGCAGTTCCTGCAACCTCTAATACAAGTCCCAGTAGGCGAGTGGTTGTCACAGAACACAGCTTTAATGTGGCACTCTCATGAATTCCACAATTTCACTTCTTTATATTTCTCCTACATACCACCTTTAAGTTTTCCACCAGAGTTTAGAATTATCTATTTATTATACATGAAACCCAGCGTTTTTTCCCTAACGGTCTACATTGCCTGCATAGCAATTTATTATATTGCGGACATTTGATGCGAACATTACCTACTGAAAAACTCAAATGTAGATTGAGCCACCTCTCTTGATCATGTCCTACCGAAACTCGTTGAACTTAGTGCCACGCATGCAGCTCTTGTAAAAGCTGTACAAGACCCTGTTAGGGTTGGCCAGAACACATACACTAGTTTTGCCGTCTCCACAGGGACTACCTATTGAGAAGATACTCCTCACAGCACCCTTAAATACCAGATAGCACACATTTGTGGATAACCCTTCTTTCAGAGCCTGACTGCAGTTCTCTCAGACACTTACAATTGAACAGAATCTCCAAGCTCTCCTGCTAGCTATCTACCACACATTTTATGCCACAGGTCTTGTCCCTCATCCAGAAGAATAATGAGGTGTGCATTTCTACCAGACTTACATGACCATCTGAGAAATAAAAGTTTGGCATAGATAAGCTTTCCCACAATGTCATTCCCTACCTAAGGACTTTTAGCACGAAACTGCGCACCACTTGGATCAATTTCTTTCACAGTAAACTTATATTTGTCGACATAAGCTACCTAGTAATTACAGTCTCTGCACACACCTTCATAGGCAATGCCTTTACATGGCCCACCATGAATCAGTTTTATGGCACCATTAACAGTATAGTTCATTGCAAGGTCCTTAACATTGCTAAAACCAATACAATGCACTATGCCATTTAACAACTGAATCACAGACACATAAAAAGGGCGAGTGACCACTGATACAAACCTTTCAGCTGCACCTCAAGACGATCCTACAGTTAAAAATCAACCGGCACACAAGTTCCACAGCAGTACTCTTGTTTAACAATTCACACAAAACTACTACAGTAACAGCCATACCTACTGGTCATGTACAACATGGAGTTAAAAATGACCAA
Organism: Polypterus senegalus; assembly: GCF_016835505.1. Classification (NCBI taxonomy): domain Eukaryota; kingdom Metazoa; phylum Chordata; class Cladistia; order Polypteriformes; family Polypteridae; genus Polypterus; species Polypterus senegalus. The sequence continues at coordinate 165,434,198 of NC_053163.1, forward strand.
GCCATACCATCCACTGTAGCAAAGAAGGTACACCTAAGAATAAAGATCCACACTACTAGGTCCACCTGTGGTAAACTCTTTTTTTTTTAAACATACAATATTTCCATTACAACACTCTGCCCCCAGATCACATTGATGTCCCCATGTGGAAGTGACAAAGACATACAAATACCTTGGGGTGGATCTGAATGACAGGCTTGAGTGGAGTACAAACACACAGGCCATCTACAGTATATACAAGAAGGGTCGGACTTGCCACTATTTCCCAAGGAGGTTGAGGTTGTTTGGTGTATGCAGGCCACTCTTGTATGTTTGCTGCCAGTCTGTAGTTGCTACGCGGTAGTGTGCTGGGGACATGGTATTAGTGAAGGTGGTGCCAACAAATTAAGTAAACTGATTAAAAAGGAGAGATCAAGGATAGAGAGGGAATTAGGCTGGACTCACTAGAGGAAGTGACAGAAAAGACAGTCACTGAGGAACGCTGCTTACTATCCTGAACAATGACTCTCAATCCCTGTATGAGGTTCTGGCTAAACAGAGGAGCACATTTAGTAACAGACTACAGTAAGACAACCGCATTGCTCCAGAGATCACCATGTGAGATCATTTCTACCCCCAGCCAGCTCTATAATGAGTCACCCCTTAACCAAGGTGGTACTGTGCCCTCTGTGTGCCGAATGGTAATGCGCTGGTCTAGTAGACATCTTTACAAACAATGACAAAATGTGCAATATACTGTGCAAAAGACTGACATCCTGTACTGTGAGATTATGTGCAATTCTAATCACTTTACACTTAGTAAACTCCTACACAATGTTAAATAATTCATGTTATATGTGTAGTTGTACTTTGTTAGCATACCTAAGTTTATTCTAAATTTTTGTTATGTATATTTGTGCCTTTTTTGTCTGCTGCAGTAACCCATCAATTTCCATCAGTATAAATCAAGTTTATTTCTGTCTGTCTGTCTATTACAAGCAACATGACTAACACACAGTTACCTTCTCTAAAGCTCCTTGATCCCTGGCACATTTAAAAAAAAAAAAACTATGTAACTCTTTCACTATTCCTTAGATTCTGCCACCTCTGCAGTGATAAGGTTATTCCTTCCTGTAATGAAGCACTCAGAATGAGGAGTTTCTACAATGATAGACGTTTCCCTTACGTTCTGGACAGGTTGGTCAATCAAGCCAGGGGCAAACCTGTAAACATTCACACTAAAAGGAACCCCACTTGCATCCTGCTGGCCCCCCCATTCCACCTTAACACTCCCTCTCTACCACTAGTCATTAAACAAAATGTCCCCATTTTGAAGACCGATCCTTCCATAGAAGCTTTTTTCCTTGATCTCCTTACATCAATTGCCTAACCTACACAAACTTCTTTTCTGCAGCTCACTTCACAGAGGAGGGCCACATTCCTCACCAGACACTTCCAGCTGTAACAGGAGACAAAGTGTCACTTGCCAATATGTCACTAGTAAAACCCATACATCTGGCCCCTCTGGTAAATTCAAAATGAAACAATGAGCCTCATTCCAGTTTAAAAATCTTACTACATTTTTTGAAGGAAGTGTCTAGCAACATGCAGAATTGAAACAGGGAGACGGCTAGCAGGCTGCTTCAAACAGCATGTCTGAGCCGTTAAAATCAAAGACCTTACAAAGCTTCCTTTACTGCTGCACAGATTTCTGTTTGCTTTCACAGGATTTCAAAGACATTTTTCAAAATAAAAATGGATGCAGGTCGGTTCATTCTCAACCTGGGATTATTTCTCCAAGTCTTAACGACCGACTAACTTTTCATTCTTCCCCTTCATATCCGCACCAATTCCTCTTTCTTCTGCCGACTTTATCCCCTCCTAAATATTTTACCTGCTTTTCCTTTTTCATGAAGGCTATACAGCCAAAACAATTTTTTCCTTTTCTTTTCAGTGTGGAGATAACCTTTAACTTTTTACTTCCACACATACAGCCTTCCATTAGATCACTCTTAACTGCCCTTCAAGACATGTCTGAGGTTAGAAATTTGTGTCGTACTGTTTCTGATGCAACAATGCCCACCTGTGCTTTACCATTACTTACATTAACACACTCTTACATGGCACGCACTTAAATTATGAATAACAATCTTTGCATAAAAACAAACGTCCAGTGCATCAGACTAACGTAACTCCCTTGGCCTATCTTACCTTTACAATGTTCACCTACAGCTACTCCAGCACACGCCTGCTCCTGCTGCACCCTGACGTGCACCACACTGCCAAGCTTGGATTAAAGATTTCCGGAACAAACTTTGCTACGAAACACTCATAAATGCCCCACCAGGCTGACCTTCAGTTACCCAGTTCTTGTTCCGCCTGGTGGCCTGTTGTCTTACGGTTAAAATTTTCTACAAACGCCTTCCATTTTGCCCCTCTGTCTCACCGAACACTTTCCATTTCCATCCATGTTCCATAAGCAGATATACCGCGCTTACCCCTCTACCCCGGCTCTAAAATGTCCAGCTGGCCCTCCCTCCCTCCCTCCCTGCCCGTCTGTCTTGTCGCACACCTGTCGAGCTCCCCTCGCTTGCCTCGACTGGACTCCCTTGGGACGCCTACCTGTCCTCGCAGTCTTTACACTTGATCTGCAACTGCAGCGTTTGGTTGAAAAGAGTTTCGGTCATGGTGAGCTCATATTCCTGAGCGAGAACTTTCTTTTGACTTTCTCTCGTTGTTATATAATCTTCATGTAATGAAAAAATATCCCTTTGGCCGTATGCTGGATATCCTTGCGCAGAGGCCCGTTTTGACTTTGGCGCTTCGCTCGAGCGAACAGCCGTTACAGGAAAAAGCCGGAAGCCGGAAAATGCGTCAAGGGGGCGGGGTCACACAAGCGCGGCTTCCTCTGTTTTTCTTTCCGTCACCCTGACAACGTCAACCTCGCGCTTGACATCCGGTGCGTCGAAAAGATTCTCATGGCAACGACCTCAGGGCGCGAAGCTATCCTCACCTGGCCCAGTTTGACCGTGCTGCCGGGGACAGGTATGAAGAGCCGTTTGGAAGTGAAGGGAAAAGCAAACAAAAAGCTAGAAAGAAACGGCGAAAAGGTTTGGAAGGAGCAGAAGTGCGAGCAGTCTGCGCTGATAAGTGCTTTCACGTGACGTGATTGCTACATATGAATAGACCAATTTGTGAAGCCTCGGGGCGTTATCGTTTTAAAGTTCTGATATTACCGTTACTTTTATTTTATTAAATTTTTTTATAATTTTAACATTTTGTAATATTACCTATTTCTTATGTCTGATGCAGTTAAATAACACTGCAGCTTCATCATTCCATAGTCCTGGAATCAAATGGTTTCTGTGAGGATCTGGAGATCTTTGTAGGATTTCATCCTAATATTGTGCCTGTTAGGGTCTCCCTAAGATGGATATGAAGTTTATACCTTATATAGAGGAATATACAGCATTTTTTATTTTTCTTGTTTTGGACAAAATTAAATTTGTCTGTGATGATTTTACTTAATCCATATCAGTAAACAAAGGTGGAGGCATGCTGTGCTCCATTTGAACTGGAAACTCGGAATTTATGAGTTCCAAGTCAGAATTTTCAACTGGAATGCCCACACACGTTGGATTTCCTATTCAAAAACTTGGGACTGGTCTGTTGTCCAGGTTTATCCGATTTAAGATTATAACATCAATCCAAAATGGCGACATACACCATAAACTTTAGTAAAAGATAGATAGAACTTTATTTGTCCCCAGTGGGGAAATTTGGCCTTTTACAGAAGATCTTTAAATAAAAGCTGTAGTATTATACTGTTTGCTAGCACTTCTGTCTATTTGCGTCTTATTAAATCATACACACAGTATTGTCCAATTTCTATCTGTGGACACATTGCTGCAGTGTTTTGATGCACAAAATACCACATAGGGCATTGTTATCAGCTGTTATGTATTCTGAATGAGCAAGTACAACAACAGTCTTCCTGGAGACATCCATAATGGTTTTCTGAATGTTTTACTGGAACGTGGGCGACTCAAGTGTGGTGTCATTCCCAGCTCCGACATCCAGCTTCTGAGTAAATGTATTACAGTGGCCGCCTTCAGTGCAAGACTTTAAAGTTCATCCTTTACATTTACCTCTTGATACTACAAATGCATAATCGTTAAGAGAGAGTAACTGACAAAACTAGAAACCCTAGGAAAATAGCAGCAAAGTCATATACGCTTACCAGTCAAAACACACCCAGAAATAGATAGATCAATAGATAGATACTTTATTAATCCCAAGGGGAAATTCCCATACTCCAGCAGCAGCATACTGATAAAAAAACAATATTAAATTAAAGAGTGATAACAATGCAGGTGTAACAGACAATAACTTTGTATAATGTTTACGTTTACCCCCCCAGGGTGGAATTGAAGAGTCTCATAGTGTGGGGTCTCCTCAGTCTGTCAGTGGAGCAGGATGGTGACAGCAGTCTGTCGCTGAAGCTGCTCCTCTGTCTGGAGATGATCCTGTTCAGTGGATTCTCCATGATTGACAGGAGTCTGTCTGCTCAGCGCCCGTCGCTCTGCCACGGATGTCAAACTGTCCAGCTCCGTGCCTACAATAGAGCCTGCCTTCCTCACCAGTTTGTTCCTCTTCTTTATGCTGCCTCCCAGCACACCACCACGTAGAAGAGGGCGCTCGCCACAACCGTCTGATAGAACATCTGCAGCATCTTATTGCAGATGTTGAAGGACGCCAGTCTTCTAATGAAGTATAGTCGGCTCTGACCTCTCTTACACAGAGCATCAGTATCGGCAGTCCAGTCCAGTTTATCATCCAGCTGCACTCCCAGGTATTTATAGGTCTGCACCCTCTGCACAGTCACCTCTGATGATCACGGGGTCCATGAGGGGTCTGGGCCTCCTAAAATTCACCACCAGTTCCTTGGTTTTGCTGGTGTTCAGTTGTAAGTGGTTTGAGTCGCACCATTTAACAAAGTCCTTCATTAGGTTCCTATACTCCTCCTGATGCAGCCCACGATAGCAGTGTCGTCAGCGAACTTTTGCACATTCATGTTTTTGATAAAAATTAACCTTTTTATTAAGATACCATTTAATTGTTTTAAAAATATAGCCAATATGTTACAACTTTTCATTTCTGTGTATTCATTTCTCAGCATATTGCAATGATAGAAGACATTTGCATTTATTTATTTATTTGGCAGGCGCTACTGTGCAAAGCAACTTACAAAGGAGGTTAACATAATCAAGTAAAATTAGGCTAGGACATCCATCATCTGCAATATTCCTTAAATGGATAAATGCCCTCCTACTAGTCTTGTGAATGTGAAATTTAAAGTTTTAGGTCAGAGGCCATGATTACGTCTAAATTGTTTACTTCTGCCTTGACTTTTAGTGCTGAGGGATCAAGTTTATTTCTAACACCCTCATTATTTCCACTTTTACCGACTATGATTTCTGTTTTTTTTTTTTTTTCCTTATTTAACTTGAGGAAATTGCTACTAGTCCATTCAAAAATAAAAGTTTAGACATTGGATCGGAAACCCAGAGTGTCAGATTTATCGAGTGCTATAGATAAGTAATGCTGTGGTAGTTCACCTTCTGTTTCGATATAATTTGACCTAATGAGAGCATGTAGATTGAAAATAACAGGCAGATAAACTGCAATTATTGTTAACCTTTTTAGCAAAGTTTCTGAGGTGGGGATCTGCTTGTGACAATTGTACTTAAACTGTCTCAGTAAACAAGGGTAGAGATTGTTGTCACTGCAAGACTTTAAAGTTCATCTTATTTTTTCAAAAGAAGGCAGCCTTCCATTAATCCACTAAATTTACCTACACATGCATAATGATTATGAGAGAGAAACTTAGAAAACCAGGAACCTTACAAAAATTACAGCATATACACTACCTATAAAAGTCTAGAACCATCTGGAAATGTTCATCTTTTTGATAGAAAGTGAAAGCTTTTTTTTATGAAGATATAATTAAATTGATTTTGAAATATAGCCAAGACATTACTAGTGTTTCTAAAGTCTATTTGTTCCATGAAATGATGGACATTTAATTTATTATTCACATATTATAATAATATTATTATGGGTTAGGGTTAGGGTTAGGCATGTTCTCCCTGTGTCTGTGTGGGTTTCCTCCGGGTACTCCGGTTTTCTCCCACAGTCCAAAGACATGCAGGTTACGTGCATTGGCGATTCTAAATTGTCCCTAGTGTGTGTGCCCTGCGGTGGGCTGGCGCCCTGCCTGGGGTTTGTTTCCTATCCTTGCGCCCTGTGGTTGGCTCCAGCAGACCCTCGTGACCCTGTGTTAGGATATAGCAGGTTGGACAATAGATGGATGGATGGATGGATGTATTATTATTGTTAATATTATTGTTATATATTAGAAAATAAAGGGGAAGGCCAAGGTGCACAACTGCATGAGAGGAGAACAACATCAGAGTGCGTTGCGTGAGAAACAAAAGCCTTGCAGGTCCTCAGCTGGCATCTTGCTTAAATGCATGCCAAATACCAATGTCATCTGTAACAGAGAAAAGGCTGGCCTAAGTGGCAGAGTTTCTTACAAAAACTCATATCTGAAACTGGCAAATGAAAAGAAAAGTTCAAAATGAGCAAAAGAAGACAGACATTGGATGGAAGATGACTGGGAAAGCGCAGCATGGTCAGCATTCTGGAGTCGCCTTTTCACTGTTGCAGATGACATTTTATCTCACCAGCCTATCGCCCGCATATATATTTAGTGACAGGTTGTGCAATGTGCAGATAATTGTTGGAATTCAGCGTAGGACTACATGTTCAAGAGAGAAAGTGGTTTATTAGAGCAGAAACGTTCTTAAGGCTATTGAGGAAAACATGTGGTAACCAGGGGGCAATGGCTCGTGGAGTAGCTTGTCAAGCCAGTTCCTCCTAACGACTAGATGGGGAATAAAAGATACAGTCGGGGAATATGGGAGTGTAGCAATCTGTGGACTCAACCCTTCACATACAGGGTGGTCTTCAGTGGTGCGATAGCTCCAGGGAACACCAGAGTGCATTCTGCTGGAGGAGCCAGAGGTCTTTGACTGATTCCATAAATGAGTTTGGGGTGTCACACACGTGTGCATGGGAGGCAGCTAAAGGGCCGGAATGAGAGTGATTCCATACCAGACCAGGGCATGGCCGAGTGCACTAACTCTTTCCCTTGCTTTTCTGCTGATCAGTTTGGGGAAATTCCGCCTGACCCCAATGACGTCACATCCGGTCCCAGTCTCTAAGACATCACTTCCAGTTCCGGACCCTATGACGACGTCATTAACCCCAACTCCCCTTTAAAGCCACCAGAGAATCAGTTCTGTCTTGGACTCGAACCTGTACCCATCGTTCTTGCTTGAAACCCAATTTGCAGCCAGGGAATAGTATGCAGTTGGCTGCCCCAAACCTTTTTGATGTCTCCAGTCATTTCTTGTGACAGAGGATAAATGGCATCATCACCCTCTGACATTCTAATTGTTTTTGAGGTGATTTTTGGGCATTGCTCGCTGACAGACGCACATTTATTTGGGAGAATAAGACGTGAGGCATCAGAATTTTCCTTTGTTTCTCTGTTTTTTCTTCTTTGGTATTATACAGTGGATTCAGAAAGTATGGAGACCCCCTGTACTTTCTGCACACTTTATTGTGGTGTAGATTTCATTCTAAATGGATACATTTGCCAATTTTCCCCATCAATTTACACTCAATAAACCAGAATGAAAATGTGAAAATATCTTGAAAGGTTTGCAAATTCATCCCTAATCAAAAACTGAAATCTTTCATTCAGAGAAATACTTCAAAAACTTAAGGGTTGGTGGCAGGATTGTCACTCCACCTCACACTGCCCCATTCCATTTGAACTCGTGTGGTGCTGACGTGTCACCTACTGCTTGGCTGCATTTGGGTCCTAAATTGGGATCCTGAGGTGGTTCGTCATGTGGTGGGTGCAGCAACGCGCTGTATCAGTGCATGCGCCCAACATCTTCCTCCTCCTCCTCCTCCTCCTTAATTCGGTACTTTCTAGATACCCTTTTGGCAGCATTTCAGCTTTTCAAGCTTTGCATCCCTGGATTTGGGCAGTTTATCCCATTCTTCCAGGCAGATCCTCTCAAGGTCTGTTAGATTGGATGGGAAGGGTCTGTAAACTGCCATCTTCGGGTCTCTACACACACATTCTACTGGGCTTTGGCCGGACCGCTCAAGGACAGTCAGAGATTTGTCATGAAGCCACTCCAGTGTTTTCTTGGCTTCGGTTTCATTGACATGCTGAAAGGTGAATCATCTCCCCAGCCTGAGGTTGCCTGCACTCTGGGGCAAGCTTTCTTCAAAGACCTCTCCCTATTTGGCAGCATTCATCTCTTCCTCAGTTCTCACTAGTCTCTGTATCCCTGCATTCTCATAGCGTGATGCTGCCACCACCATGCTTCATTATAGGGATGGTATTTGGAAGGTCTGCGGTGGGCTGCCGCCCTGTCCAGTGTTTGTTTCCTGCCTTGCACCCTGTGTTGGCTGGGATTGGCTCCAGCAGGCCCCCGTGACCCTGTGTTAGGATATAGTGGGTTGGATAATGGATGGATGGATATTTGGCAGTTGATGAGCACAGCGTGGTCTTCACCAAACATAGTAAACATTAGAACAATCTGGACGAGAACAGGCCATTCAACCCAACAAAGCTCACCAGTCCTATCCACATAATTCCTCTATAAAAACATCACGTCGAGTTTTGAAAGTTCCTAAAGTCTTACTGTCTACCACGCTCCTTTGGTAGTTTATTCCAATTGGCTATGGTTCTCTGTGTAAAGAAATGTTTGTGCAGAATTTACCCTTAACAAGTTTCCAACTGTGTCCACGTGTTCTTGATGAACTAGTTTTAAAGTCACCGTCTCGATCCACTGCACTGATTCCCTTCATAATTTTAAACACTTCACTCTGGTCTCCTCTTCATCTTCTTTTGCTTAAACTGTAAAGGCTCAGCTCTTTTCATCTTTCCTCATCACTCATCCCCTGTAGCCCTGAATTAGCCTCGTCCCTCTTCTCTTGTGCTGTTATGTCCTTTTTGTAGCCTGGAGATCAAAACTGCACACAGGACTCCAGATGAGGCCTCACCAGTGAGTTACAAAGTCTGAGCAGACCCTCCTGTGACTTGTACTCCATACACCAAGGCGCCATATAACCTGACAGTCTGTTAGCCATCTTAACGCCTTCTAAACACAGTCTGGAAGTAGACAGTGTGCCAGATAGGGGGCGAGTCGTCCCCTTGAACCCTCAGATCAGACGCCAGACACCAGATAAAAGTCCAAATGTTGACTTTATTATAATAAATGTGAACAAGCACCTCCACCTCCACAATTCTCAATAAATCACAGTAATACACAAACCTCCAACTCCCAGACACGTTGTCACCCTTCCTCCCAACTCAGATCAACTCGCTGGGGTTTCCCATAATCCTTTTATAGTCCTTGACCCAGAAGTGCTTCTTATCCCTCAGTCCATTTGACTATATTAACACTTCCGGGTCAGGTAAAACTCTTCTTTTCTTCAGCCTGGAAGTACTTTATTTCTTCCGTCCTCGTGACTGGGAAGTACTTCCAGGCTATACTGAAGATATAAATTGTTGAGCCTCCCTGCAGCGTCCCCTGGAGGCCCCCATGGTATCCAGCAGGGCTGTGATGTAAAACTTCACTGTCCATAATGCCCTGCTGGAACTCAGGGCACCTCCATGTTGCAAGAAGGGCTCCACCTGGTGGCATGGGGGTATTGGCCAGGATGAACTGCCGGCCATATACCACAACAGCTTAGAGTCCACTACGACTCATAAATTCTTCTCATAAGGTGGACTCTCGATTTTCCGACTGCCCGTTGTGTACTTAAACCTAACATTTTTACTTCCTATGTATGTAATACTTTACATTTACTGACATTAAATTTCATTTGCCACAAAGTGCTTGGAGTTTCCCCCCCAAAGAGTTTTCTCCTAAGATCAGAGAATCTCTAAACTATCAAATACCTGTCAGTGAAGAGCGGCTTCCATCAAGCCACTCAACAATAAATGCTTGATTGATGGAATGCTGCTAAGATGGCCGTCTGTCTGACAGGTTTGTCATCTCAACGGAGGACTTCTGAAGCTCTGCTAGAGTGACCATTGGGTTCTTGGACATTTCCCCAACCAAGAATCTTTTTGCCCCATCACTCAGTTTGGCTGCATGGCCAGCTCTAGAAAGAGTCCTGGTGTTTCCAAACTTCCTCCATTTCACAATTACTGAGGCCACTATACCCCTGGGAACACTGAAGGCTTTACAAATGGGTGCATCCCCTTGTTCTGATCTGTGCCTCACCACAGTTTGATTGTGGAGATCTACAGAAGGTTCATAGAACTTCACAACTTGGTTTTTGTCCTGATGTGCAATGTGAATTGTGGGACCTTCTATACACAGGACCACAGCACCTTTCTAACTGATGTCCAGTCAGTTCAATCTGCCACAGGCGGACTCCAAATTCTAGACACATCACAAGGAGTATAAAAGCAGGGAGAACAATTTGGAGTGCAACAGGAATGTTCTGATTACTTCTAGGAATAACAGCTTTTAAAAAATTTGCAAACTTTTCTGAAAACTTGTTGGGCAAGATGGCAAATTTTATCCACAACAGCAACAACATTTATTTCTAGAGTACGATTTTATGTAGCTCAAAGTGCTTTACAAGATGAAGAAAGAAAAAAGAAAAATATAAAAATAAGATTTAACAATGCTAAGTAACAAAGAATACAGTAAGGTCTGATGGCCAGGAGGACAGAAAAAAAAAATCTGCAGGGGTTCCGAGGCCACGAGACCACCCAGGCCACCTAACATAAATGATCTCAATCAGTCCTCATGGTTTTCAGGCTTCACGTGTAAGAATTAGATGATGATGGCCATGTGGACCTCTGGCCTTCAATCTATCAATGGAGGGACTGCATGGTGCTTTGATCAGGTGGTGGGGACACAGAAAAAAACGGGAAAAAAACTGCAGAGAGAGTAGGGGTTAGTATGGATCGTGGAGCCACGATAAAAATGATAATTAAATGCATATGCAGAATATCAGGGTTACACTACAATGAAGCTATGAGAAAGCCATGTTACAGTAGCAGTTGTTTAAAGTGCTCCACCATATCAGCCTGGCGACTTTCCATCACTCAGCTATTCCAGATTTGAGGTGCATAACAGCAGAAGGCCACCTCACCACTTCTTTTAAGTTTAGCTCCTGGAATTCTAAGCAGACCCTAATTTGAAGATCTAAGGTTACGACTTGCAGTGAAAGGTGACAGGCATTCAGAGATAAAAGGATGGAGCAGATTATTGACGGCTTTGTAAACCATCAGCAGTATTTGAAAGTCAATTCTAAATGGCACTGGTCACCAGTGTAGTGATGCTCAGACTGGTGTGATGTGATGTGCTGGGATTTTTTTTTTTTCCTAGTTAAGATTCTGGCAGCTCCATTCTGCATAACCGACTGATGTCTTTTTTGGGTGGTCCTGAAAGGAGTGCGTTACAGTAATCTAGCCGACTGAAAACAAAAGCGTGAACACATTTTTCAGCATCTTGCAAAGTTATAAGGGATCTAAAAAATGCTTTCCTAGTGATCTCATTAATATGTGATTTAAAATTCAGGTCGCAGTCAATAATTACCCCTTAATTCTTTACCTCTGTCTTGACTTTTAAGCTTAATGGATCAAGTTTATTTCAAATACCCTCACTGTATCCATTTTTGCCAATCACTAAGATGTCTGTTTTCTCCTTATTTAGTTTGAGAACATTCCTACTCATCCATTCAGAAACACAAGGAAGACATTGGGGTCAGTGAACCAAGAGAGTCGGGGTCATCAGGCGCTGTTGATAAATCCAGCTGTGTGTCTTCAGCTTAGCTGTGGTAGCTCACATTAGGCCTTGAGATAATCTGACCTCATGGAGGCATGGAGATGGAAAAGCGCAGCACAGTAAGGAGTGCAGAAAGTGAAGGGGTCTGAATAGTTTCTGAATCCGCTGTACCCCTTTGTTTAAATCTGTCTCCTTTTTTAATACAACATACTCAAACCTGCCTAATCCAATCAAGAGTCATGCAGGCCCAAACCTAAGACCTTAAACAGTGTCAGACAGAACACTCATCCACCGCTCACACACACGCGCTGTTTACAACAACAACAACATTTATTTCAAGAGCACATCTTCATACAAATGATGGAGCTCAAAGTGCTTTACAGGATGAAGAAAGAGAAAAAAGACCATTATAAAAATAAGATTAGGCAATACTGATTAACATAGAATAAAAGTAAGGTCCGGTGGTCAGGGAGGACAGAAAAAAACAAAATCTGCAGGGGTACCAAGGCCATGAGACCACCTGGCCAGCCCCCACTAGGCATTCTACAACACATCAATGATCTCAATTAGTCCTCATGGTTTTCAGGCTTCACATGGTAGAACTTGATGATGAGGGTCATGTGGACTTCTGGCCTTCAATCCATCAATGTAAGGACAGCACGGTGCTTTGATCGAGTAGTGGAGACGCAGATTGCCATCACAGATCACATGTAGGGGTTATTACAGATTTCTGAGCCACTATGAATGATAATAAAAATTAAATGCAGATACAGAATATCAGGGTTAAACTAAAATGAAGCTATGAGAACGTTTAGAGTCTCCAGTTAACCTAATTCACACATCTATGGAGACATAGGAGGAAAATACAGAGAACATGCTAACTTCTCACACACAGCAACAGCATTTGAGCCCAGGAGGCAGGAAGCACGAAGCAACCATACTGTGCCACTTCTTGTTTTGATATGAAGAGCATTATTTGTATTGATCATCCTGTTTCCATTCAGGTTGGCACACAGACAGTATCAGTGGCCCATTTCTGGGCATCGCACCAAACTCCAGAATATGGCAAATGTTTATGTACACTAAACGCCTGTCCAGCACGTCGCTCTCGGGAAGGAGGCCAACAGAAATTTGACAAGTTATGTTGAAGCCAGCAGAAAAGCAGCAAGCCAAAGTAAACCATTGACGTGTTATCTCGAAAGTTCAAAAATGTCAGCTGTCAGCGCTTTTATTCTTTTGGTTTACTTTAGGCTATGGATGTGTTTTATACACTTGAGCAAAAACTACCGTTGGCCAGCAAAACGGACACCCGCCACACAAACAATCAAAGGGCCTCAGCCAGGAGTCTCCAACGCCTGCTCCAAGGGGCCCCCAGGGTTGGGCTTTCCATCCAGGTGTGTTGTTGAAATGTTGACTTAGTGGGAAGGGATCTCCTGGAAGTTCACTGTGTTTTGTTTTAAAGTTGAATTCCTCAGGAGTGTTCATGTTTACCAAGCAGAAGTGTCCTTCTGGGGGGATTTGCTCTCATTTATTGAAATGCCAGCAACAATATTACTTTTGCTTATTGTCTAAAATAATATAACGTTCTCAGACTTTCTTAATCCAGTGCAGAGTTTCAGGGGACTGAGCACATCCTGATGTAACAAGTCCGAAACCCACTATGGACACGGTTGTTGTGCTTTCTAGTCAAAGATATGGCTAAAGAGGTGTGACGTCTCCAAAAAGCTTTGTAGGCCTGCCCAGAAATGAACTTATACTATATCGGCAAAAATATCGGGACCCCCCTCCAAATTATTGAATTCAGATGTTCCAATCACTCTCATGGCCACAGGTGTATAACATCGAGCACTGAGGCATGCAGACTACTGGCTTCTACAAACATTTGTGAAAGAATGGCTCGCTCTCAGGAGCTCAGTGAATTCAAGCCTGGTACCGTGATAGGATGCCACCTGTGCCATTCATGAAGTTACCTCATTACTAAATATCCATCCATTATCCAACCTGCTATATCCTAACTACAGGGTCACAGGGGTCTGCTGGAGCCAATCCCAGCTAACACAGGGCACAAGGCAGGAAACAACTCCGGGCAGGGCGCCAGCCCACCACAGGGTGTGCACACACACACACCTACACACCAAGCACACACTAGGGACAATTTAGAATCGCCAATGCACCTAACCTGCATGTCTTTGGACTGTGGTAGGAAACCCAGGAAGTGAACCCGGGTCTCCTAACTGCGAGGCTACTCACTGCGCCACCATGCTGCCCGCTACTAAATATTCCATGGTCAACTCTTAGTGGTATTATAACAAAGTGGAAGCAATTGGGAACAACAGCAACTCTGCCACGAAGTGGTAGGCCACGTAAATTCACAGAGCGGGGACAGCGCAGGCTGAGGTGTGTAGAAGTCGCCAACTCTCTGTAGATTCAATAAGCTACAGACCTCCAAAAGCTCAGTACAGTGTAGAGAGAGTCATGGAGTGGGTTTCCATGGCCGAGCAGCTTCAGCCAAGCCTGATATCTCCAAGTGCAATGCAAAGCGTCGGATGTAGTGGTGTAAAGCCCACCGACCGCCACTGGACTCTAGAGCATTGAAGATGCGTCCTCTGGAGTGACAAATCACGCAATCCGATGAATGAGTCGGGGTTTGGTGTTTGCCAGGAGAACGGTACATGCCTGACTGCATTGTGCCAAGTGTAAAGTTTGGTGGTGGGGGGATTGTGGCGTGGGGTTGCGCTTGGCCCCTTAGTTGGTCATGAGGCGTCTAGCTATTCTATGTCTATGGTCTAAACCAGTGTTTCCCAAACTCGGTCCTGGGGACCCCTGTGGCAGCAGGTTTTTGATCCAACCAGCTTCTTTTTTTAATTGAACTCCTGGGCTAATTAAGTGAACTGATATTTCCCAAGTTCTGTGTTTAGGGAACTAATATAGAAATTAGAAAACTAAGTTTGCGAAAAAAAAATATTAAAATGTACCAAGCAGTTATATAGGAATGTTTTTTGTTTTCTTTTTAACAGTATTTTCATCTTGATTTTCATTCTACTTTTCTAGGTGTTCTAATTGTTTATTTAATCCATTATTTACTAATTAGTGGGTCTGACTCTAAAGTAGTTGTAGCCTTTGATTATTCAGTGTTGTTTGCCTGGGTGTCTGATCTGCTTGTTTTAAATTGTCATTATTAAGATACAACGAATGGGGAAAAACTGCACAGAGAAAGGGCAAAGTATAATGAAATCAACAAAAGAGAGTTAAGCATTTAAATCTATAGCAAAAGCACAAATATTTATAAATGTCTTATAAATGTAAAAATCATGCTGCTGTGCTTTTCTCAATGTCGAATAAAAGAAAAAAAAATACCAGCTAATTAAATGAAATCAGTGTTATCAGGTGTTGTCACTGATTAAGAATCCGGTTGGAACAAAAACCTGCAGCCACAGGGGGTCCCCAGGACCGAGTTTGGGAAACACTGGTCTAAACTGTCGTTGTTGGAATAAAGAGATCACGCGCGCCCTCGAGCGGAATGTAGTAAAAAAATAAATAAAAGGTTCATTCTCTGTGCATGCTGATCTGTGATCGACTTCTCAAAAAGCTTCGCTTTCGTCCACAACAACAGAAGTTTGAGTCTGGGTTGACTGTGCCTCGGCTTTTCAATTTGTCGAAAGCCTTTACGTTGAATACGCACCTCCGTCACTCACAACTAACAACTGAGCGCATCGTACAAACTGGACGGCGGCGGCGCGCGGCCGCGGTTGAGGAGGAACTGCGCAGTAGTGGGCGATACCAATTAAGAGTGAACGGATAATATTTATTTTTTTATCTTGGAATACGCTTCATACGCTTGCACCATTTTAAAGAATACTTAATTCCATACAAGGTTTGATATCTTCCACGAAATGCGTTCTATTTTTTCCAATTGTATTCTGTAGGTTTTATTCTTACCAACCCCCCCCTGTTCTTTAAAGTTCACTCAGCCCACGGCCAGACCGTTCAGTGCAAACATGGCGAAGGAAGTGGCGGACGGGGTGCACGTGCCCCTTCCCGGAAGATGCAGCTTTTACGTGGACAGAAAAAAACGTTTCTGCAAAATGATCGTTGCGCATGGGAAGACTGTCTGCGGAGAACACATGAGCGCCGTACGTGTGCGTGGGTACAGCGAGAATACTGAGTTGTCCTTTACGGGGTTCTCAGCCGTTTGGGACGGTGGTCCTCAAGTTCACTTCTAATGGGGTCCTTGTAGCGTACGGGTTTTTGTCCTAATCAGTTTCTTCTTTTAATAGGGCACCATCCTTCATATGGAGCAAGCTGATGTTTAATATTTCTATTAATTTTTATTTTTTGTATAAGTGCAGATGTTACATACTAGATATGCTAAATGCTTACTGAATGAAACCGGGGTTCGTGTGTGCTAGATGGACTTCACACCTCTTGCTTTTTAATATTCTTCTAGATATTCAAGCCACTATGCACAGGTCCCTCCATTTAATTTCCTGTCCAGTAAATGTTTCCATAGAAACATGGAGTTCTGCACAAAGCTTGCATGCAGTTTTTGACTCCCTTGCATCAGGGCCGACTTAACAGCATGATAGGCCCCCTGGCAAAGCAGTGCACTGGGGGTCCCTACCTGCGCAACCACTCAGCAAGTCACAACATACATAGACTAGCGTTGGCCCACCAGGCCTTTGCCCGGCGTGCCCATGCGTTAAGACGGCCCAGTTTAGCATCCCACCTCCACTCCAAAAAAGGCCCCGAGAAGAGCGCGTGTGACTTTCAAGCAGTTTTAGGACATCGACACTAACCGTTTCACCAAATCTCTCCAAGATGTTAAATGAATGAAGCCATCGACGAGCACACTTCAACTTTTTATCTGCTTTTCTTAGTGAGGGTTGTAAACATGTAATACACACAGTAAATTAGAAATTATGTTCATAAGGAGAAGTTGCATGTGCAGAAGGAACACCGGATAAAGAAATGCCAAACGTTTGCATTAAACTTGAATGTTTGTATTTCTCTAAACCAGGGGAGTCAAACTCTGTTCCTGGTGGGCCGCAGTGGCTGCAGGTTCCATTCTAGCCGTCTTCTTAATTAGTGACCTAATTAACTTATTTTGCTGTAGTTTTGATTAACTTGACTCGGGCCCCTGAGTTGTTTCTCTTTCCTTATTAGCAGCCAAACAATAATGAAACACAAAACAAGCCACCCCGTGACCACCTCACCCCTGCCCACCACACAGTATCAGAAAATAAAGAAAGGTGAAGGTCTCAGTAAGGCTGATCTCTCAGGTCACCAGAACATCTCGACGGTGTTCTTAGAAAAAACAGAAAATCAACAGTTTTGGAAGATGTCTGCTGTGGCAGAATGAGAGCAGCAACAAGCCATGGAATTAAATAACGGGTTTAATTAACAGCGAGAATGGGCTTCTCATTAAGAAACTGGTTGGCGTGAAATTGGTTGGAGTTTGAAGCCCCAAGTTAGCTTGGCTCGTTTCATGTCTCATTTCTGTTTGCCTGTCATTTAATGAAAAGAATCAATTCAGAGGACTGGATCCTTAAAAACAGGGTTATGAAATTGAAGGGAAAAGGAGTTAATTAGCAAGGAAAACTGGTCACTGATTAGGAAACGGGTTGGAATGTAAACTTGCAGCCCTCCAGACCTGGAGTTCGACACCCCTGCTCTAAACTGTTAGGATTGAGGCCTTACTCTATGCTATACTATTGTACATTTGTGTGTTTGACTTCTGATTGGGACTTTATTTTAATTTAATTAATTTTATTGTAATCATTCCATACAAATCGATCAATTTTTACAAAAAAATAGGATTAAAAACAAGTCGACCCCCACCCCTGAGAGAGAGAGCATGGCCGACGGGTTGAAACTTAGGGCTTGTAAACATATAATTGATGGCTTTAATAGGGCAATAGAGATGAATGGAGAAGAAAAAGAAATGAGATAATTGCTTCCTCGGTGCTTTAAGAGCTTATTCTAAAATATTAGTGATTAGATCCTGCCAGGTTTTGAAAAAATTCTGTACAGATCCTCTAACTGAATATTTGATTTTTTCCAATTTCTTAATAGTATATAAAACATTCAGTTTCCCACTGACTTAAAAGAGGAAAGTTAGGTTTCTTCTAGTTTAGTGTAGTGAAGGCAATGCGATTGCAGTTTGTTTGCCCTTCTCCACTTTAAGCCCATCTGGAAGAACCCCAGACACAGCCGTTAGAGGTTTAGGAGGGATTGGGACACCAAGGCTGTCTGAAAGGTAATTAAAAATTTTGGTCCAGAATGATGTTAATTTGGTGCAGGCCCAGAACATGTGACCCAGTGAGGCTGGGACTTGATTGCAGTGTTTGCAGGTTGGATCTCGCCCTGGAAACATTTTGGACAGTTTTAGGCGAGACAGATGTGCTCGATATATATAATTTTGAGTTGAATAATTGTATGCTTTGCGCACATGGAGCTTGAGTGAAGTCTCTGCATTGCTACCTTCCACTCCATTCGTGCGGGGGGCCTGCTTGGAACATCTCATTTTTTCAAAGTAAACGCTTCGGACCCCGCGGGACACTCAGTCAAGAGCATTGAGGGGGTGGGACAGGTGTTAGCTCGCCTCACGGTGGACCGCCATTTTTGTTTATTTATTTGTGTTGGCTCTTCCAAGTGAAAATGTAAAGATTACTTCATATGCCCTTGTTGTACCAGGCTAAATCGTACAATCCCAGCCATTCTTTCAAGAATCATGGTGTCGCTCCCAAATCGGTTACGTGGCAGCCATCTTTGAGGGTGTGTTCAGATTCTTACTCGAATGTCATTACAGCTGCATTACCACCCCTGTACTGGCATCACTGTCCCTGCGTTCATTCCATTCAGAACTCTTATCCTCTCAATCCAAGCCGCCGATGGCACAGCCCGTCATTACGTCTGTGACCTTGTCAGGCCATTTGTTCCCTTGTGTTCTCTCTGCTCTGCTGGCTCTTTCACCCTGCAGCAATTCCAAACTTCGGTCCATGGGGAGGGAGCTTTACCTGCAGTGCCCGGCCAGTAGCCGTCAGAGACACATTGATTTGAATGTTTCAAAAAGCATACTTATTTAATTTAAGGTTTGCTCTTCTTTTACTTAGATTTTTGTCTGCCTATTTTTTTGTTGTATACGTATTTGTTGAATACTGGTTTTCATTTTGTTATTTGCTACACAGTTGTTTTGATTTGGGAAAATGGTTCAAGGGGTTCTTTAGAATAAGTGGGCAAAAATCAGAGAGAAGAGGTCCGATACTTCCATAAAATGTACTTATTCAATTATAACATATAAATACATATGAATAGTATAACGCAATAACAATAGGTTATAGAAATAAATATATATGCTTAAAGAGACAAACTTATACTTACAATAACATACATACAGTAACATACATCAAAAGACCCAGAGCCATCATCCTAGACCAGTAGACTGAGGGAGCCCGCATGTCAGTCTCGTCAGAGGATCAACCCCGTGTGCCTTTTATCATGTACCGGGCGGTATGCATCTTTCCCCACGGTTGAGCGTCCAAAGAAACTGAGGGCGGAACCTTCCCTTATATACTAATTAGGTGTCCTTGCCCAAAAGCGGCTTACGTGGAAGCAGTGTATGCAGAAGTGATCAATTTCAGCCTACCCCCTCCTTCCACGGGACACGGCGCTATTTTTCTTCTACTCGGCCTTGAGACTAGTGCCTGATACCAGAAGACACAGTAATATGCTTACATGTGAAAAAAGCCTCTCGAAGTGAAAAACAACTCCTTACATAGCCTTGGCTGTATCTTTAGAACATTCCCGGCTGTTTTTCCCAAAACATTAGTCTCGGTAGCTGATTCTGCGCTGAAGCGGCCAACGCCCATCTGCTCTCTTGATTCCCCCTCCCTCTCTTTATTTCACCTTTGCTTTTTACAGAGAAAAATCCTTCCATTACAACAGTTTATACTTTTGTTATGCTTTTTGTAGCACTTTGGGGTTATGAAAACCATGTGAACAAGTATTTCAGTTTTTACATCTATAAAAATATTTTGTATTTCAATGGATGTAGTGAGCCCGATATCATCTTGCAGGCTAAAGAGCAATGTACAAAATACACTGTCAAATTTTGCAACTGTGCCAAAGTTTAGAAATGTTTAGTTAAGTAATATTTTTTCTGTGCCATGCAAGTTTACACTTTAAATGATCTGGATATTCTTAGATGTGAGCGTAAAGCAAGTATGCTCGCAACTGCTTGTTAGGACTCTTCAAAGACTACAGAATCACGGCAGCATCAGAAGACACTCAGAATTGTGTGGACTGTTAAATGTTGCTCGGTTAAACGTTTGCAGCGAGCAGAAGAGCCACCACTTGACGTTTTTCTCGTGCTGAGCAGAGCGAGCCTGTTGGAGCCGTGTGCATCGTGAACAGGAGACGCCGCAGCCCTTCCCAGATGTTACAGCTGGTAGGTCATACTTTGCTTTTTTGGATAATTGAGTTTTCCTTCATTTTTATTTTCCAGAAAGAAGAAGGCAACAGAAAACGAATTCCGTGCCCATTAGATCCAAAACAGTAAGTATTAATAAATCGTAATCTGCCTTTACAACCGGCTACAAATAACAGGAGTGAGAGGTTATGTATTTAAACCGAATTCACAAAGTACCAGCACTCACCTTGAGGTACCAGTTACCATACAGTTCAGAGGACTGGGCCACTTCTTCTTATGCTTGTCTTCCATTTATATTCTGACTCTTCTATTACAATACAAGCACACAATTGTAAACAAAGGTATGAAAAAAAATTCCACATCCCATCCGGTAAGGCACATTATCCTCCATATTCTTTTGGCTGCTCCTGTTAGGGGTCTCCACAGCGGATCATCTTTTTCCCTCTCTTCCTGTCCTCGTCATCTTGTTCTGTCACACTCATCACCTGCATGTCCTCTCTCACCACATCCATAAACCTCCTCTTTGGCCTTCCTCTTCTCCTCTCCCCTGGCAGCTCTATCCATTGCACCCTTCTCCCAATATACCCCTCATCTCTCCTCTGCACATGTTCAAACCAACACCATCTCGCCTCTCTGACTTTGTCTCCCACCCGTCCATCCTGAGCTGACCCTCTAATGTCGTCATTTCTAATCCTGTCCATCCTCGTCACACCCAATGCAAATCTTAGCATCTTTAACTCTGCCACCTCCAGCTCTGTCTCCTGTGCCACCGTCTCCAGCCCATGTAACATAGCTGGTCTCACTACCGTCGTGTAGACCTTCCCTGTCACTCTTGCTGATACCCGTCTGTCACAAACCACTCCTGATACTCTTCTCCACCCATTCCACCCTACCTGCGCTCTCTTCTTCACCTTCTCTTCCACACTCCCCATTACTCTGTACTGTTGTTCCCACGTATTTAAACTCATCCACCTTTGTCAACCCTTCATCCTCACCACTCCACTGACCTCACTCTCGTTCACATTCATGTATTCTGTCGTGGTGGTCCTACTGACCTTCAGTCCTCTCCTCTCATATCTCCACCTCTCCAGGGTCTCCTCAACCTGCTCCCTACCTTCGCTACAGATCACAATATATACTTTATAAGTAGCTTCCGATTGATTTTACCATCTCTGTCTCTTATGTGTGTCTTATTCTTGATATCACTTTGTTCCAAAATACCCTGAAAGAAACGTGCTGCCTACGCTACCGAGTTAGGCACTGACTGCTTCTTTTCTCGCCCGTCCTGTAGCACGGTGTTTGAAGACAAACTTGAAAAGCATCTTAAGAAGTGTAATTCCCGGGAGAAGCCAAAACCCGTAAGCCATTTTTAAACATACTAATATTTACATGTTTTTCTCGCAGTCTTTCTATTTTACATCCTCCTGTTTTTAATTTCAAAAAAAGAGATTATGTACTTTGAATGCTCATTCTACAGGTTTACTTCATTCAGAATATTAACGCAGGTCAGGAGGCCAATGCTGACGCTGATTTTAAGCAGGTCAGTTTACAAGTGCTGCCTCAGTTTGCGATCATAAAACAAGCTAAATAAGACTAACGGTTAGCTATCAACCTTTTTTTCAGATTCCCTTGGCCTCGCGATCTAAGGAGGATCTGGCCTCTTTCATTAAAACGCTGAAGCAAGTGACAGCTGGTAGGTCACCATGTGTGGTCAGTGGCCACTGGCTTGTGTTTAACTTTTTGTTAGGAATTTCTGCTTCATATAAAGCTTAGCAAGTAGTCATTGAATGTATTCTCTGTATGCATTATTTTTTACTTCTTCTTTATCAAATTTCTTTAAGCAGATTAGGGTCTGATCTAAAAAATCAGGATCTAAACTAGAGTGGGGTTGTCTGCCATCCGATATCCTTGGTAATGACAAGATGCCAATCCATAGGAGAAATTTATATTTTGAATCTTGTGTGTGTATATCTGCTTGTATATCTCTCTATTATAAAAAAAAATCCTGGAAAGGAAAAGCAGGGCGACGAGACGTGATCTTCTCAGAAGACACTTAAAAGACCCGCAAGACGCAAACAATATCAAATAAGAGCACGGCCGGCAAAACACTCAGTCGTGTAAAGGCACGTACCACACACACATTCCGTGCTCTCAGCACATATAAAGCGGATAAGGACAATACGTTCTGATGAAACGTCAATGACTAAGGAAAGAAGAAAGAGCAGCGCGGAGAAAAGAGACCCAAAAGCGTTGGAGAGAAAAAAAGGCAGAGAAGGGATTATGAAAGCAGTGGAATTGGAAAGGCTCAAACAAACGATGGCGCGATACACACACAGAAAGGTACAGAATATGAAAGCAGTAAAATACAAAAGTATTGTAGCGTCCCAGCCAGGTTGAAGCCTTTTTGGTTTTAAGTGACCGTTAGGTCCGATTGAGGGAGGGCGGAGTACAGCATAGAAGGCTGATTGATGCGGTAAGGGGGTGTGCGAGACCCTGGGGTTGAGGGGTTGTTAGAAAGTTGTGTTTGGGGTATGAAGTTGGTGATTGTTCAAGTAAAACCTTTGTGACACTTTATTACGTCAGTCGCTATGGTATGAAAAAAAGACAGTAAAGATCGCATTAGCGCAAACAAAAGGAAATGAATCATCAGGACCAGGTGTGATCGGGAAAAAATATCAGGACAAAGCGAGATCAGAAATAAAAGGCAAAGAGCAGAAAACAAAGTCTTTTCGCCTTCGCATCATTCAATGCACAAAACGTAGATTTACACAATAATAGATCATACGCTATGAGAATCTGTGGTCCTGCAAAAGTTAAAGCAACGACAAGTTGAATTTCAAAGAAAACACAATTCGGTCAGGTGTATATTTATGATCACGGAGAAGCGAGGCAGATTTTAACAGGCGACAAGACAGGTAATGTATATATTCTACGAATAACATGAGTCACCAAAGGAGATCTTGATATGCCATTCGTATTAAAATGTTTACAGCTTCCTGTGAGAATAGCATTGGCTATGACAATCAACAAATCACAAACATTAGAAAACGTCAAATTATTTATTAGAGAAACTGAAACAATATTCACTCGCGGGCAGTTATACGTTGCGTTGTCACAATGCGTCTCCAAAAACGGAGTCAAAATTCAATACGATCTTGAAGAAAAGGTAATTCCAAATATTGTTTTTAATGAAGCTTTAATGTAAAAGTGCAAATAATTAAATTGAAACAATTCCACAGAAAAAAAAAATCTTTTAAAAATTGTATATCTGATTAACCCAACACGGGGGTTGGCAAGCGAAGCGAGTATTAGACAAATATAAATGAATGCTGTGTGTGTATGGAGCAGTCTCTACCGTCTCATAAATGGTTGTGGACTTTTTAAACATTCCCTTTCTGTTATAGCAAATAATTAAGGCGCATACCTTTTTGTTTATTTATATAAAGCTAGTAAATGTCATTGGTGTAAATAGTATATGGAAGACAAATAGATTAAGGGATATTTTAACCCTGCTTGTAACGTGTACCAGGCAATTATTAAAAAGAAAAAATAGTTCCAACTTGTCAGTTATTCCATTTCTTGTCAAATTAAAGAGGTGAACAATTTAAAACAAAATAGTAGATTATTCGTTTACTCTGTTTCTGAATACAAAAATGTTTAGGATGGATAAACTTTAGTGACAAAACAAAACACGTATGTGTAGGAAAAAGTGCATAAAGTGACATTTCCGTAGACTCGAGCTTTAGTTCTGTTCATTTTATTTAACTGGATTGATGTTACTAGACCTCGCTGTGACGGACTGATGCCCGGACATTAGCACAGTTCTTTTAAAAGTTGGAAGTTATTTCCAATGTAAAATACTAGAAGCACAGTGATTTTTTTTTTTGAGAAAAAATCCATCCATCCATCTATCCATCCATTATCCAACCTAACTACAGGGTCACGGGGGGTCTGCCGGAGCCAATCCCAGCCAACACAGGGCGCAAGGCAGGAAACAAACCCCGGGCAGGGCACACACGCACACACACTAGGGACAATTTTGGATCGCCAATGCACCTAACCTGCATGTCTTTGGACTGTGGGAGGAAACCCAGGCAGACACGAGGAGAACATGCAAACACCGCGCAGGGAGGACCCGAGAAAAAATCGCTCTACTAAATTTTGCTTTACAGAGAATATGTTTTTGTTTTTGTTGTACATACTGGCCTGGATTGTTTTACTGGTAAAATTACAGCCTTATGTCAGTAGCACTAGGGCAGGGGTGGGCAAAGTCATTCCTGGAGGGCGGGTTTTTGTTCCAACCCAGTTGCTTAATTAGAAAACAATCCTTGCCAATAATTACATTTCATGGCTTGTTAGTGCTTTAACTCTGCTATGTCACGTCATTCTCATAGCCTAGATTTTTTTTTTTCCATTCTAAGGATATCATACAAATACTTTGAAGTGTAAAACGGGTGAGTAATTCTCAGTCCTTCACTTTTTTCTCTTCTCTTTCCTTCCAAGTATTTAATTAAACCAAATAGTGCACGATAAATACACACAGGTGTAAAGGGTAACAAGCAAAATGGATAACTGCTAGTTTCTTTTGTCATTTGCATCTTATTGTTAATAAGGAGTACTTAAAAACCAAGAATGCAGCTGTTTAAGACTTAAATAAGCAATAAGGGTTCAAAATCTTAATGAGTGAGACAACTAAAATGAAGCAGAAGTGTTTCTAGAGCAATAAGTGCTTCTTATTAAGCAACTGGGTTGGAACAAAAACCTGCAGCCACTGCGGCCCTCCAGGAATGACTTTGCTCACCCCTGCACTAGGGTGTTGTACCGTGTTAGCCATTGTGAATGTAGTGAGAAGTCAAACAAAATCCATCCATCCATCCATTTTCTAACCCGCTGAATCCGAATAGGGTCACGGGGGTCTGCTGGAGCCAATCCCAGCCAACATAGGGCACAAGGCAGGAACCAATCCTGGGCAGGGTGCCAACCCACCGCAGGACACACACAAACACCCACACACCAAGCACACACTAGGGCCAATTTAGAATTGCCAATCCACCTAACCTGCATGTCTTTGGATTGTGGGAGGAAACCGGAGCGCCCGGAGGAAACCCACGCAGACACGGGGAGAACATGCAAACTCCACGCAGGGAGGACCCGGGAAGTGAACCTGGGTCTCCTAACTGCAAGGCAGCAGCGCTACCACTGCGCCACCGTGCCGCCCGTCAAACAAAATGACACCATTTATTGGCTAACTAAAAAGATTCCAGTATGCAAGCTTTCACAGGGAACTCCAGTTTCTGTATTCCATCTCGCCTGAAGAAGGGGCCTGAGTTGCCTGGAAAGGTTGCATATTGTAATCTTTTTAGTTAGCCAATAAAAGGGGTCATTTTGCTTGACTTCTCACTACAGCCTTATGTAAGAAAAGTGGTCATGTAATGGACACATTGGATTTTTATTAATGTTGTCTCCTGTTTTTAATTTGTGTTTATGGTCTATATTAGAATAAATGCATGTTCAGAGTCTGTCTCAGATCTTGAAAGGTTGCATTTAAATTAGTGTTACAAATTCCTAACTTACTTTTTTTTTTTCTCTCTCTCCATCCCAAACATCTTCAGGATTAAATGGTGACTATACAGACCAGACCCTGTCCCACCCTGCTTTACAAGAAGCATTAAGTGATAACAAGAATGGAGATTCTGCTATTAAGCACTTGAAGCAGCAGGTAAGCCCACCGAGACCCTGCCTTGACATTTGAGCTTTATTTATATATAATCTATAGAGTGTTGGATGGCTCAGAATACAGAACTACGACAAGCTGAAAAGAAGCGGCGGGGTTGTAGCTCGACAGTACTCCCATTATCTCTGTGCAGTGTATTTCAGAAACAGTAAACCTCAGATTGCATAGTTAGACTTTTACTCTGTCCTAGTCAGAGCACACCAATGTTCCAGGTTTTCTGTGTTTAGTTTGATTTTTCCATTCTGTGAGTTTAATCTGTGCATTATCTCTAAAAAACATAAGACATCAAGATGTTTAAAATTCGGCTGAACTCCACATTTCTTTATTTTCATTCATTTTGCCAGTCTTTATATGGCATCTTTCACAAGTCTGCGGTTTTCTGGCACCCTGCCTGGGGTTTGTTTCCTGCCTTGCACCCTGTGTTGGCTGGGATTGGCTCCAGCAGACCCCCGTGTCCCTGTAGTTAGGATATAGCGGGTTGGAAAATGGATGGATGGATATTTGGCAGATGCTGAGCACAGCCTGGTCTTCACCAGACACAGTGAACATTAGAACAATCTGGACGAGAACAGGCCATTCAGCCCAACAAAGCTCACCAGTCCTATCCACTTAATTCCTCTAAAAAAAACATCACGTTGAGTTTTGAAAGTTCCTAAAGTCTTACTGTCTACCATGGATGGATGGATCTTTCACAAGTACTTATGGTGCTTTTCCACTGCATAGTACGGCACAGCACGGTTCAGTACAGCTCACCTTGGTTCGGCTCAGTTTGCGTTTCGACTGCAGTTTAGTACCGCTTTAGAGTGGGCGCGATTATTCACGTGTCGTTATAGTTGCGCCGCCTCTACTGCTCGCTCTTCATTTTTTAACTTGTCCCTACACTGTTTGTAAGTCCGATGGTAGCCATGTGCGCCCAAGAGCTTAGCGACCTCCTGAAAAACTTTTTCATTCCGCGTCACCCCATCCAGCTCTCGCTGATCCGCTCCTCGGCTACCAACGAGAGGAACGTCTGTACTTCCTCAATAGACCACGAAACAGTCATTTTTGGTTGAAACAAAATGGTGGGTCCGAACCTTCGCTGGCTGTGCTAAAAATCTAACAGGTCTGTTGTGTCTCGTGTCGCAAGTTCAATGACGCAGTAATGACGATTTTCTCCGGCCAATCAGTGACCAGCAGAGTTTACACGTCACGTTTTGGTAACGGTTCGGCGCGCTTGGAACCTCGGCTGAGGTGGTACTCTAAATAGGACCAGGTACTGTTCCCAGTGGAAAACCCCCCAAAAGTGAGCTGAACTGAACCGTGTCGTGTCGTGCCGTACTATGCAGTGGAAAAGCGCCTTAAGCAAGTCGCAGTAGCAGTTTTAATTACAATAAAATACAATAGGAAACGCTAGAAAAACTGAAAGCTCGAAATGGTCTGGCATTAAGGTAAGAATGCACACAGGACCCTCATGAAGGTATAAACTAATAGATTATTTAAATAAAAGCAAAGTTAGCATTAAGAAAGGTAAAGGTAACAAACCACTCTGAGTAAAAAAGATAGTAGACACGACATTGAATCTGATGTGCCTGATGAAGACCACACAGGCAAAATGCGCCGTTTCTTACCTTTTCTTTGTGGGATTTATCTTTGCAGATGCACCCAGACACAGCTCCTCACTAACTCCAAAGCTGGCACTGTAGGCTCAGTTTTGTCAGAATTCGTAACATTAATAATGTGTATTGTTGCTTTGCCAAAAAGACAAACGAAGGCAGTTCCAGCATACGTTAACCTATCATGTTGGCACTGAGCTAAAGGGGCCTGAACCACACACAGGATACCAGTTTGTTGTAAGTTGCACTCAAAGATACGCCAACAAGCGTCGTGTCTCAATAGCCTAACATGCCAGCCTGTGGAGTGTTGAGTGCAAACCAGAGTACCAGGAGAAAACCCACACTGGTGTGGCAGAGAACTGGCAGACTCTGTATGGACCACGACTATCCCAGGAATCCTGCTTATGTTCTTGGAGATGTGTGGCACCATTGCCAACACGACAGACCTGCTTATAGGGTCATTATTGCATTAAATTCTTTCTTTGGTGTGCTAATCTGAATACAACATGTTGCTCTTCTCCGGTGCCGTGATTAGTGAGTATAACAGAGTTATGTTGGGACTTCAGTCTCCCTTATCAGAATGCAGTTTACAATATTGTCCACCATCAGGAGACGTATTAATTTAGCAGATTTTAAAAGATGATTAGAAAACGGCAATAATAAAAGTAAATATGCACTTTGACCACTCAAGCCTAACAAATTATTAAAGGAGCTGTGGAACGTCCCGGGTTCATATAATAAGAATAATAACTTACACAACAGGCAAAGGAATAGAAAAAGAAGTAAGACATTTAACATGAACTTGTTAATCTAGTTTAGAGTTGCAGAGGGGCCAGAGTCTGTCCAGACAGCACTGGGCACAAGGTGGGAAACAGCCCTGCACAAAGCCCTGTCCACCACATGGCACACTCAGTACCACGCTGACATTGGACTGATTTAGAATCGCCAGTCATCCCTACATGCTCATCTTTATTGAGGACGGGCGGGTTTTAGGCTGAGCCGACGACATCAACTGGACGTGACATTTTTGACCCCAGGATGCTGGATCCTTATGAGACAGTAAAATTAATTACTGTGCCATATAAGAAAAATGTTATCCAGTATAAACCTACTGGGAAGGAAGTCACAGCAATTGGTTTCTTTTTGCTAAGCACCACCCTGCCACTGAAACACAGCAGCCCAAAACTGCAACCTTTATCTTCAGGTCAGTTTAAAAGTAGTTTACTCGGGTTGGCCATTTGCCCCAGAATTGCTTACTAGTTTTAATTTCATGTGTTTTCAGAAATAGGGCAGCACGGTGGCGCAGTGGGTAGCGCTGCTGCCTTGCAGTTAGGAGACCCTTAAGGGTTCGCTTCCCGGGTCCTCCCTACGTAGACTTTGCATGTTCTCCCCGTGTCTGCGTGGGTTTCCTCCCACAGTCCAAAGACATGCAGGTCAGGTGAATTGGCAATCCTAAATTGTCCCGAGTGTGTGCGTGTGTGCCCTGAGGTGGGCTGGCGCCTTGTGTTGGCTGGGATTGGCTCCAGCAGACCCCCATGACCCTGTATTAGGATATAGTGGGTTGGATAATGGATGGATGGATGTGTTTTCAGAAATGGTTCACTTTATGTGCTTCACGCCTTTTTACAGATGTTGCAGCTCATTTCATTTCACTGCTTTTTAATTGTCTGGGCTGGATTCATAGTACCCACTGTTACTGTCAAACCAATTTATCATAAACTGACCAGGGTTAGCAGGTTTCTACTTTCAATGTGGTTTGACAAGATTATTAATGTGAAATTAAAAGGCATGTCCTCCTGGTCGATATCTGACTGGTTTCTGGAGTGCTTCCTGTTAACCTGCTTGTCTTTATTGGGGAGCTTTCTGGTTTGAGTGAAAAATGGTGGACACACTTCAGCTACTGTGTAGTGCTAAGCTCTGTCGCCCTCCTCTTCCTCAGGCATCGCTTCTTGGAAACATGGACCGCTTGGGACTACTGGGTCCAGATAGGTGTTTTGTGGAATTTGGAGCTGGAAGAGGAAAGCTGTCCCATTGGGTGGACATTGCCTTGAGGGACGTTCGTAATGTTCACTTTCTTCTAGTGGAAAGGGCCACCACCCGGTTCAAGGTACAAGTTGCACATGCATTATTTTTAATTTATTTAATTTTTTTTTTTATGTATTGTGTCCCCAACAAGCAGTTGGGATGACAAACATATTTAAGGTGGAAAAAGGAAATATTTTTTGCTAACTACTTTTGTATTTCAGACTTGTTCAGTTCTTACATTTTGATTGCTAGATGATTCAAGTTCTGACTTTTGAAGTGATATTTTGAAGTGCAAAGAGACTAAAAGAGAACAAGGGTCATGCAGGACCTCTTGTGTGACTACAGTTTTTTTTAGGTGGTCAAAGCCCTGTGTCACTTATGAAGTTTGGAGACCACCATTGGGTTCTGGAGAGCCCTTAACTCCTCCTTGGTGTGTTTTGGTATCTTGTGTTCTGGTATCTGGTTGTCGATGTCCATGAATGACGCCAAGCTGGCGTGTGTGCGCCCATTCACCACAGCTGCATTTTGGGTTAGCTGTTTTCTCTCTTGCAGGTGGATGGAAAGCATCAGGGCAGCACTTCGGTGTTTGAGAGGCTGCAGGTGGACATTCAGCACCTTTGTTTAAGTAAGCATTGAGTGGAGGAAGACGGCCTGCTGATTTGCAGCACAACTTCTAGTGAAGTCCACACACCGGCTTCTCTTTTTGTATTTCAGGTAAGGTTCCCCTACTCGTGAAAGAGCGTCTTCCCGTGATTGGAATTGGGAAGCACCTGTGTGGCGCTGCTACAGGTTGGTTGGTTGGTTTTTTATTCGTTTTTCTTAATTCTCAAACACTTGTCTTAGTGGTTTTTTTTTTTTGTTAATTGGGAAGAGGTGAGGTGTTCTGAAATTCCTTTTGAAATCAATTGGTTGAGGTCATTTTGGATAAAATACTAGATATTCAAAAATATAACAGTTTGTCTGCAACAAAAACTACACTACTATTTTGTTAAGGCCAACAATTTCAGTTTCAGTTTTTGGTTGACCTCATGCAATCACATCAAAACAAATTTGTATTTATTTCAGGTAAAATCTTCATTATCTCTTACTAGCAGGAGTACCCGGCGTTGCCCAGGAATCAATTACCGGTGCCAAATGAAAGAAACAGAACATAGAAATAGAAGAAACAGTTTTGTGATTCACATTTTATTGTCTGGATTCTGTCTGCTGTGGTGTTTCAGACGCCCTTGAAATAGACTTTCTTGTGGCATCTGAAGTGGACCTTCCAATTCTACGTCTTTTTTACGGTGGCATGGGTATATTAGCGAAAAGAAGGACAATTATAATGTGTTACATGGTATTACGTGCAGAATACGCACCACAGTGAGATGAATTAACGTTATTTACAATACGTCGGAAAGCGAACAAATAGCAGCCGTCAGTCAGAAAGAGCAACTCTGAAATCGTACTGTGAGTCGGAAAGCGAGGAAAGAGCACCACAAATACGGAAAGCCAGTGAGAAAGAGTAGCACTAAAACTGTACTGGGAAAAATGGCGGGGAGGGGTGCTCTTTTTGTAAGGAGCGTCTGTGCTGAACCCTGATGCCATGTAATGGACGTTGGCGATGGTAACTACAGAGAGAAGGGACACACAACCGGTGCTGAGTTTGGGGAAAATGCTGGGGGAAGGATGCTGTCTTTTTAAGGCGAGTCGCTGTTCAAACGTGCTGCCACATAACGGACGCTGGCGAATGAAATACAACACTATCAGTACGTGTGGGAGTGAGACGTGCGGAAACGCGAGTGTGTCTGCCCGTCACGCGCACTGGGTCGTTCACGTTTTACATCCATACGGCAGTTCGCTTTCACCCGATCAAAGCAGTCGGCCTTCTCATACTTGGGACACTTTCGCCATCTGTTGGCAATTTAAAGAAACATGTGTAAAGAGCGACGCACAGAGACCAGAGCTGCCGCTAGATGGCGCCGCTGTGAACGTCTGTTGCAACGTGTGGCCATCTTGTCCATGATAAGTACGGGGACGTGTGCCAAACGTTGTGTCGGTGAAAAGGTGCCCTGTGGTTCACCACGAAACAGTTTTCCCAACCAAACATACCCCATGACCTCCTCCTGGTCACAAAGGAGCCCCATCCCCAGTTTGGTGCCGATCGGACACCCGGTGCAGATTTGTATGGCGGACAAACAAACACACATACATACATCGACTCTGCTTTATATGTTAGATAAAAGCAGATTATGAACATAATATGTATGCATAGGCCTTAAGATGGCATTATAAGCTTCAGAAAATCTGATAGTTACAGGTGTTTAACTGTTTGCTGTTTAATTATATGTGTATATAATACTGGAAACGTTGATTTTGTAGTCTTTTAAACAAAACATTCCAGTTTGGTGCTAATCATTCATATGGAGCAGAAGTCCTCGTCAATTCAAATCAGCAGTGAGACTTGAGCAAATGTTTATCCTTCCCTCCTTAAATGCCTCAAACTATCGACACATTGCACATTTTGCTTCTAATTTCCACCATTTTAAGGAGCATTTTTGTATAAGCAAACACCCCAGTAGTGACGCTTTTTTTATGCATAATGCCCGACTGTGAGTGACAGCCACTACGTATTCATCTACGTCAGAACTAGTTTGCTTTGTTCACAAGTAAAATGTGGACGTCACTAGTTGAAAATCCATCCAATCCATTATCCAACCCGCTGGTCACGGGGGTCCGCTGGAGCCAATCCCAGCCAACACAGGGTGCAAGGCAGGAAACAAACTCTAGGCAGGGTGCCAGCCCACCGCAGGGCACACACACACACACTAGGGACAATTTAGGGTCGCCAATGCACCTAACCTGCATGTCTTTGGACTGTGGGAAGTGACACGGGGAGAACATGCAAAGTCCACGCAGGGAGGACCCAGGATGCGAACCCAGTTCTCCATACTGCAAGGCAACTAGTTGAAACATTTTATTAAAATTCAGTTGAAAAGAAAAATCTTGTTTTTATTGATGTATTTGTTTGTATCTGTGGTGAGCAGAAAGGAGCGTTTCGGCAATGCGCCCAAAGAGGCAGCAGACCTAGAAAATACACAAATGGGCTTCAGAGAACTTGTTTGTCCCCTTAGAGTGTGTTTTGATGACTAATGTTAATTATTGAAGTAATTGTGTATATTATAATAGAATCTGGTGGTGTTTAAAGGAAAACCCATCAATTTTAGGAACTGGTGATTGGGTTTTCCAATGGTGAGTGTTTGCTTAATGAGGGTTTTTCTTTAGGAGCACTTTATGTTCGTAACGAAGGGAAGTCTACAGTATATAGAACACATGGTTTTTGAGACTTGCCAGAAAATCACCTTTGAGTGAATAATTTTATCTTATTGTTCATTCTCAGAAACTATGTGACTTTTGTATATCCATTGCCATTTTATAGAGCCCAGTTTCGTGAACTGTGGCATGCGGTTTGCCGTTCTTGGGTCGCGGCTCACTTTGTATTTAACATGAGTAGGTCCTGTACTGTTTGTGAAGTTTCTTGCTATGGGCTGCTGCAAGTTGTTTAAGCAATCGACGTTGCTCTGTTGTGACTCATTAGTGAATCTGCAAGTAGGATCCGACTGTCCTCTTTCTATGATGTCCAGCAGTTCAAGTAGGAGACAACTTTAGAAACGGGACTCGGTGAGGTTAGCTTTCCAAAGTGAGCTGTTTGGAATCGATTGATGGGGAGGCTGTGGAAGACAAACTGGCCTAATAATTTAGCACACAGAGTCAAGGATTTATTTACAATTCTACAAGTACGGGTGCATCTCAATAAATTAGAATATTTATTTCAGTAATGCAATTCAAAAAGTGAAACTCTTATATAGAATCATTACACACAGAGTGATGTATTTCAAGCGTTTATTTCTTTCCAATTTGCTGATTATGGCCTACAGGAAATGAAAACTCAAAAGTAAGCATCTCAGAAAATTAGAATATTACATAAACCAATAAAAAAAAGATTTTTAATACAGAAATGTCGGCCTACTGAAAGTCTGTCCATGTATGCACTCATACTGTAACTTGGTCAGAGCAACTTTTGCATGAATTACTGCATCAATGTGGCATGGCATGGCATCGAGGCGACAACTCTGTGGCACTGCTGAGGAGTTATGGAAGCCCAGGATGCTATGATCACGGCCTTCAGCTCATCTGCATTGTTGGCTCTGCTGTCTCTCATCTTCCTCTTCCTCATACATTCTCTAAGGGGTTTAGGTCAGGCGAGTTTGCTGGCCAATCAAGTACAGTGATACCACGATCATTAAACCAGGTATTGGTACTTTTGGCAGTGTGGGCAGGTGCCAAGTCCTGCTAGAAAATGAAATCGGCATCTCCATAAAGCTTGTCAGCAGAGCGAAGCATGAAGTGCTCTAAAATGTCCTGGTAGACAGCTGTACTGATTTTGGAGTTGATAAAACACAGTGGAACAACACCAGCAGATGACATGGCTCCCCAAATCATCACACTGGACCTCAGTCAACTTGGATTCTGTGCCTCTCCACTCTTCCTCCAGACTCAGACCTTGATTTCCAAATTGATCTGAAAAGAGGGCTTTGGACCACTGAGCTGTTAACAGTCCAGTCCGTTTTCTCCTTCGCCCAGGTAAGACGCTTTTGACGTGGTCTCTGGTTCAGGAGTGGCTTGACACGATGAATGCTATGACAGTTGTGGCCCACGTCCCCGATACACATGTCTGTCTGTGTGTGGTGACTCTTGAAGCACCGACTCCAGCCCCGGTCCACTCCTTGGGAATCTTCCTCCAAATTCTTCACAATCCTCTCAAGGCTGTGGTTCTTCCTGTTGCTTGTGCACCTTTTTGTGTCACATTTTTTCCTTCCACTTAACTTTCCATTAATATGCTTGGCTACTGCACTCTGTGAACAGCCAGCTTCTTTAGCAATGACCTTTTGTGGCTTCCCCTCCTTGTGCCGGGTCTCAATGACTGTCTTCTGGACGACTGTCAAGTCAGTGGTCTTCCCCATGATTGTGTGGCCTACTGAAGCAGACTGAAAGACCATTTAAAGGCCCAGGACACCTTTGCAGGTGTCTTGGGTTAATTAGCTGAGTGGAGTGTCACGCTAGGAGTCTACGATATTGAACTTTCTCACAATATTCTAATTTTCTGAGATACTGAATTTTGGGGTTTCATTAACTATAAACTACAATCGGCAAAATGGAAAGAAATAAACTTTTCGATGATATTCTAATTCATTGAGATGCACCTGTAGAAATGAGCACTGGACAGATTCCCCGATGTAATGCAGCAACATTCTTTTGGCTTAAGGGTGAATCACAAACTCGAGGACGTCCATGGAAATGAAGGGGAAGTGCATTTAAAACTGAAGTCAGGAAGCACTTCTCTACACAAAGAGATGTAGGACTCTGAAACAAACCACCGAGACACGCAGTTGAAACATAAACCTTGACAACCTTTATTTAACACTAGAATTACCAGAGCCTACAAAAAAACTCGTAGATCCGTCCTTCCTTAAAACGCTTCGCACCTCTCAGTTGGCGTCTTTTGTACTTTAAATGTGTTGATAAAGCAGCCTGCTGTCACATCCCCACACCGGTGCACAGTTTTCTCAGCTCAAGTCTCTTTACCTGCATGTCAGTTGCTTGGAGTTGTATAGAGTGAGAAGCCAAGCAAAATGACACCTTTTATAAATACTATATTGTTATTTGCAACACTTGCATTTCATGTGTGTTCGTGTCTACAACGATCTATGTAAACACCTTGTTAAAACAGAAGCGTGTTTCATGTTTTGGTAATAATTGACAAAATGTAGACATGAAGTTTTATATTGTGTGAAGCCTGAATTCCAAATATCAAAGAAACACTTCCACAAAAGGTACAAATATAACAGAACAAATGCGCTTCCATTCAAAAATATAACTACAGAAAAAGAACCAGCAATAGCATTTCGA
Organism: Polypterus senegalus; assembly: GCF_016835505.1. Classification (NCBI taxonomy): domain Eukaryota; kingdom Metazoa; phylum Chordata; class Cladistia; order Polypteriformes; family Polypteridae; genus Polypterus; species Polypterus senegalus. The sequence goes on from NC_053163.1 coordinate 165,469,802, forward strand.
CGTTTTCACAGAACTGAGATGGCACTGATTAAGATCACTAATGATCAGGCCTAATCACAATCCTTGTTCTTCTTGACCTCAGTGCTGCATTCGACACTGTCTGTCATTCCACCTTACTAAACAGGTTATCTGCACTCAGTATTTCTCACATCCCGTTAACTTGGTTTAAGTCGTATCTTACAGACAGAACTCAATTCATTCAGCTGGACACATGTACCTCTACTCCCACTCCCGTAGTATCTGGGGTTCCTCAAGGTTCTGTCCTTGGCCCCTTGCTGTTTATCATTTATCTGCTTCCTTTGGGTGTCATTTTTCGTAAATGGAAGATAAACTTTCATTGTTACGCAGATGATACCCAGTTATATATCTCAACTTCACCATCTGCATCGCTTCCACCATCCTCACTTACTGATTGCCTTGCTGAGATCAAGTCTTGGTTTTCTTCTAACTTCTTGCAGTTGAACTCCAATAAAACTGAGGTGCTTCTTATGGGCACAAAATCTGCAATTGCGAAGGCATCAAAGATCTCAGTATTAATAGACAACACATCTGTTACCTGCACAGATCAGATAAAAAGCCTTGGTGTAATTCTGGACAGCACGTTGTCTTTTCAGTCTCACATTAGTTCTGTTACCCGAGCAGCTTACTTCTACCTGCGTAACATTAATCGCCTGCGTCCATCTTTGTCAAATCACTCGACTGCTATTTCAGTCAACAGTTTGGTCACCTCCTGCCTGGACTATTGCAACTCACTTCTCTTTGGTCTGCCCCAAAAGTTACTACATAAACTTCAACTTGTTCAGAATTCGGCTGCTCGTATAATTACTAAAACACCCGACTCTGATCACATTACGCCTGTTATTCAGCAGCTTCATTGGCTGCCAATAAAGTTTAGGGTCAACTATAAAATTTTAGTCCTTACATATAAGGCTATTCATAATCTTGCCCCTACATACAGTTGTGTGAAAAACTATTTGCCCCCTTCCTGATTTCTTATTCTTTTGCATGTTTGTCACACAAAATGTTTCTGATCATCAAACACATTTAACCATTAGTCAAATATAACACAAGTAAACACAAAATGCAGTTTTTAAATGATGGTTTTTATTATTTAGGGAGAAAAAATCCAAACCTACATGGCCCTGTGTGAAAAAGTAATTGCCCCTGAACCTAATAACTGGTTGGGCCACCCTTAGCAGCAATAACTGCAATCAAGCGTTTATGATAACTTGCAGTGAGTCTTTTACAGGCTCTGGAGGAATTTTGGCCCACTCATCTTTGCAGAATTGTTGTAATTCAGCTTTATTTGAGGGTTTTCTAGCATGAAGCGCCTTTTTAAGGTCATGCCATAGCATCTCAATTGGATTCAGGTCAGGACTTTGACTAGGCCACTCCAAAGTCTTCATTTTGAGGTGGATTTGCTGGTGTGTTTTGGGTCATTGTCCTGTTGCAGCACCCAAGATCGCTTCAGCTTGAGTTGACGAACAGATGGCCGGACATTCTCCTTCAGGATTTTTGGTAGACAGTAGAATTCATGGTTCCATCTATCACAGCAAGCCTTCCAGGTCCTGAAGCAGCAAAACAACCCCAGACCATCACACTACCACCACCATATTTTACTGTTGGTATGATGTTCTTTTTCTGAAATGCTGTGTTCCTTTTACGCCAGATGTAACAGGACATTTGCCTTCCAAAAGTTCAACTTTTGTCTCATCAGTCCACAAGGTATTTTCCAAAAGTCTTGGCAATCATTGAGATGTTTCTTAGCAAAATTGAGACGAGCCCTAATGTTCTTTTTGCTTAACTGTGGTTTGCGTCTTGGAAATCTGCCACGCAGGCCGTTTTTGCCCAGTCTCTTTCTTATGGTGGAGTCGTGAACACTGACCTTAATTGAGGCAAGTGAGGCCTGCAGTTCTTTAGACGTTGTCCTGGGGTCTTTTGTGACCTCTCGGATGAGTCGTCTCTGCGCTCTTGGGGTAATTTTGGTCGGCCGGCCTGCCACTCCTGGGAAGGTTCACCACTGTTCCATGTTTTTGCCATTTGTGGATAATGGCTCTCACTGTGGTTCGCTGGAGTCCCAAAGCTTTAGAAATGGCTTTATAACCTTTACCAGACTGATAGATCTCAATGACTTCTGTTCTCATTTGTTCCTGAATTTCTTTGGATCTTGGCATGATGTCTAGCTTTTGAGGTGCTTTTGGTCGACTTCTCTGTGTCAGGCAGCTCCTATTGAAGTGATTTCTTGATTGAAACAGGTGTGGCAGTAATCAGGAAATTGAACTCAGGTGTGATACACCACAGTTAGGTGATTTTTAACAAGGGGGCAATTACTTTTTCACACAGGGCCATGTAGGTTTGGATTTTTTCTCCCTAAATAATAAAAACCATCATTTAAAAACTGGATTTTGTGTTTACTTGTGTTATATTTGACTAATAGTTAAATGTGTTTGATGATCAGAAACATTTTGTGTGACAAACATGCAAAAGAATAAGAAATCAGGAAGGGGGCAAATAGTTTTTCACACCATTGTATCTCTCACAGCTCCTACAAGTCACTAAACCCTCCCGTATGCTCAGATCCTCTTCTTCCATCAACTTAAATAATCCACCAGCACGTCTTGTCACGATGGGATATCCAGCGTTTAGCAGATCGGCACCCTCCTTATGGAACTCATTACCTGCCTACCTTAGGAACACGACTACCCTTCACCAATTTCAGGTTAATCTTAAAACTCATCTGTTCAAAATGGCTTATTCACTGTAATTGTTACTGGTGTTGTTTTATTTGGAGTTTAAATTCTTTAGTTATTGAATGTTTAATTTTTATCTGATTGTACAGTGACCTTGAGTTTTTTGAAAGGCGCTTCAAATAAAATGTAGTATTATTATTAGGGTGCGACATTGACACCACTTTGCTATGACCGCTTCGGTGGCACAGCGGTATCAACTGTTGACTGGTAATCTAAGCTTCACAGGTTCAATCCCGGACGAGTCCGTTTTGAGAAGTGAGCTGCTCGTATTCTTACTATTTTAGAATCAAAACATACATTTGATTTCAGTCTGTAACAGTCGGTGTAATTTATGATACTTGTAAAGGTTAGCTTTGTTTTTTTTTTTTTCATTTTATTTTTTATACCATCATACAATGCCACACTGGCATGATTCTGTCAAAGTCCATTACATGTCAAGCAAGCAGGTTTGCCACATCTGCTAAATTCTGCTTTCCAATGTTGCTTGGTTGTGGAGTTCTTTATCAATTGCCATCTCAAAGGTCAGTGGTGTACCTGCTTGTTCTGAGTCGGCCAATAACAATACAATAAATATACTGATTTATACTAAAATGATGGTTATTACTTCAATATTTCAACAGTCCCCGCCCCTTATCATCCATATTGAATCAATCAGTCAGTTCCACATGAGGAAAAGGAAGTGAAAGGTGAGAGTCTGTGAGGATTACCCTGTGTGGCCCACATGTAGCTGAAGAGCAACGAGAGCAAAGGAAGAAAATAAACTTGACAAAACAATACAATGAGAATAACGATAGTTCCTATAAAGAACGTGAAAGGTTTCTTCATCCAGTCTGTCTGCCAATGGCTATCAGAATCTGCGGGACGGTTTATGCAGTTCTTTTGTTGCAGAAAGGCTCACAGTAGATGTAACTTCTTAGAGGGACCGTCGGGCACATATGAGGGGGGACCCAAAAATAACGAACTGAAAAAAACAATTGTTTTAATAACTTTTACTTCCTGAAACTCCTTCAAACTCCTCTCCATGTGAATGACTACACTCGTCCCAACCGTTTTCCCACTGGTGGAAACATGTTTGGAATTGCTGAAGGAGGAACGTTGTGCAAGACCTGCAGCGATTTTTCTTTGACGTCCTCCACGGTACAAAAACGCTTTCCTTCAAGTTCTTTTTTTCATGTGCGAGACCAAGAGAAAGTGGCACGGAGCAAGCATCAGGCGGGTAGAGAAGGTGGCAAGAACTCCAAGACACACCAGTCAATTCAGAGATCTCTTCAGTAGTCCGACGATGATCTTCGTGAACTGCATTGCGAACCTTTTTTAAGATTTTCGTCATTCCTAATTGTGGAGGGTCGGCCAGATCTCAGTTGCTCTTCGAGTGACATTTCCCCTCGTTTGAAATGTGAGAACCACTCCGGTGACTTAAAGCTTCCTCTTTAAAAGCCATTTCAAGCATCACTACGGTTTCAGCAGCTGCTGCCCCCTAAGAGAAAACAAAATTGAACGCAGACTTGCTGTTCTTTGTGATGGGGAGTACTTTGAAGGAGGCTTACATTTCAGTAAGTAAAAATGATTAAAATTGTTCTTTTTTTTCTGGTTATTTTCGGGTATCCCCTCGTATGTGCAACACTGGCTTCCAAGCGCAGCCCACATTCCTCCCTTCCTTGATGTCCAGAATCGTTCAATTCTAAAGAGCGACAGTACGCATGGCAACCCGTTCAGCAGACATCTCACCGAGTCCTTCTGCAGGGTTGCAGTCCAGTTGTATTCAAGCGTCGTCACACCAGCGGACAGGAGTGTGACCGGCGTTACTGGAGATCTTCAACAGCCAAGCAGCATCTTAAACTCTATGATATGCAAAACTTCCACAATTGTAGTGGCAAGACAGTGTTAGCGTGCTGTCACAAACGGATCACTTTGTATAAAGTGTTGTCACAAAGTATTTGAGTGAAAATACGGACAAAGGAATGAAACAAAGCAGCCAACACACACACACACACACACACACACACGCGGATAGTGTACAGTTGTGCTTGAAAGTTTGGGAACCCTTTAGAATTTTCTAGATTTCCTCATAAATACGACCTCAAACGTCATCAGATTTTCACTCAAGTCCTAAAAGTAGATAAAGAGAAACCAGTTAAACAAATGAGACACAAATATTATACTTGGTCATTTATTTATTGAGGAAAATGATTGAATATTACATATTAGTGAGTGGCAGAAGTATGTGAACCTCAGTTGATCAGTTAGTCTGAAAGTGAAATTTGAGTCAATGGGATGCCAGTCAGGTGTGAGTGGGCACCCTGTGTGATTTAAAGAACAGGATCTATCAAAGTCTGCTCTTCACAACATGTTTGTGGAAGTGTATCATGGCATGAACAAAGGAGATTTCTGAGGACCTCACAAAAAGAGTTGTTGATGCTCATCAGGCTGTTAAAGGTTACAAAACCATCTCTGAAGAGTTTGGACTCCACCAATCCACAGTCAGACAGATTGTGTACAAATGGAGGACATTCAAGACCATTGTTACCCTCCCCAGGAGTGGTCGACCAACAAAGATCAGTCCAAGAGAAAGGCATACGTGTAATAGTCGGCGAGGTCACAAAGGACCCCAAGGTAACTTCTAAGCAACTGAAGGCCTCTCTCACATTGGCTAATGTTCATGTTCATGAGTCCACCATCAGGAGAACACTGAACAACAATGGTGTGCATGGCAGGGTTGCAAGGAGAAAGCCACTGCTCTCCAAAAAACATTGCTGCTCGTCTGCAGTTTGCTAAAGATCACGTGGACAAACCAGAAGGCTATTGGAAGAACGTTTTGTGGACGGATGAGACCAAAATAGAACTTTTGGTTTAAATGAAAAGCGTTATGTTTGGAGAAAGGAGAACACTGCATTCCAGCATAAGAACCTCATCCCATCTGTGAAACATGGTGGTGGGAGTATCAGGGTTTGGGCCTGTTGTGCTGCATCTGGGCCAAGACGGCTTGTCTTCATTGATGGAACAATGAATTCTGAATTATATCAGAGAATTCTAAAGGAAAATGTCAGGACATCTGTCCATGAACTGAATCTCAAGAGAAGGTGGGTCATGCAGCAAGACAACGACCCTCAGCACACAAGTCGTTCTAACAAAGAAGGTTAAAGAAGAATAAAGTGAATGTTCCGGAATAGCCAACTCAAAGTCCTGACCTTAATCCAGTCGAAATGTTGTGGAAGGACCTGAAGAGAGGAGTTCATGTGAGGAAACCCACCAACATCTCAGAGTTGAAGCTGTTCTGTACGGAGGAATGGGTGAAAATTCCTCCAAGCTGGTGTGCAGGAATGAACAGAAGTTACCGGAAACGTTTAGGGGGTCACAGCAGATACTGAAAGCAAAGGGTCACATACGTCTGCCACTCACTAATATGTAATATTCGATCATTTTCCTCAATAAATAAATGACCAAGTATAATATTTGTGTCTCATTTGTTTAACTGGTTTCTCTTTATCTACTTTTAGGACTTGAGTGAAAATCTGATGATGATGTTTGAGGTCATATTTATGAGGAAATATAGAAACTTCTAAAGGGTTCCCAAACTTTCAAGCACCACTGTACCTAAGCAGGACCGTACAGCTGAGTGCACAGTGAAATATTGATATGCAGTAGCAGCAAAAACGAAGCACACGTGGTGGTCGTTCATCTGCTGGGTTTGTGTTCAACTGCAGTCAAAGTCCCAGCTGTCAAAATCATGCCCTTTGTTGCTGTCGCCCACAGATCTTGCCCTGAGATGCCTGTTGAGAGACTGCCACGTTGCAGCTGGAGAACCATCTCCAAAGCGCACCAGGCGGGACTGTGGCTGCACCGATCCCCCCAGCCCCGCCACGCAGCCAGAGCAGTGCGTTTCTGGGGTTGCCATAGCCCTGTGCTGCCATCACCGATGTGACTGGAAACACTACGTCGGCCAGGAATTCTTCAAGTCTCGAGGACTGGGAGCGGAGGACTTTGGAGTTTTCCAACGCATGTCCAGCTGGGCCACTTGTGGCATGAGGGGCCAGGCGGAGGAATTCGAGGAGCATGACCAAGATGAGGAGAGTGTCCTGCGGGATGTGGAGGGGTGAGTACCAGCCAGAGCAGACTGTTGAATGTAAGTCCACAAGACAATGAATGTTTAATGGGGGCACCAAAACATATTTTGAGTCACTACAAGGTTTTTTCCCGACCCCGTAAAACCATTAACACCACTCACGAAGGAGCCATGGCTTGTCCTGCATTATAAGTCAATTAATTGTTGAAGTGTCTTATGTGATGATAAAATAGTGCGTGGATTTAAGATTCGCCTCTCCATCACTATAGCCTTCATATTGTGCAGATGCCACTGTATGGTGGATTCTACAGCAGACTCCTTTGGCCTGTCCTCTCTGCCACCACTTGTGTTAAAAACCTTGAGGCTCCCACTGTGAATCTCCATTCAGCCCCTGCCACTCGCTTTTGGGATCCCATGACACCTAGAGAAAGCCAGTGTTGTAGGCGCTGCAGGTTATGCCCCAGTTGCGGTGGACATTGCAGATGTGCTTCTGACACTCGGAATGTCCATATAGAAGGCCACCTCACTTTGACTCCATTAGAGGGGGTCCAGAAAGCAAATTTAGAAGTCAAAAAGCTCACAGTAGTGCCACTAGTATCCGTAGTCGCCCACCCCACAAGTCAGTATTTGTGTGACACTCTTGATGCCAAGACAAGAAGAATTAAAAGATTTGTTTTCAGAAAGTCCCCATGACCCCCATTTCCAGCTCCCTCTCCATGGATGGTATGATCGCCTAAACATTTAAAGAGTGTTGTGTGTCTTGTCTAGGATTTTGACACCAAGTGAGCGGGAGCACCTGGGCCGCCTCTGCAAGTTGCTCATTGACCAGGGCCGGGTCCAGTACCTGCGGGAGAGGGGCTACGATGCCAGTCTGATGTACTATACTAGCCCGGCGGTGTCACTGGAGAACGTCGTGCTCACGGCAGTGCCAGTCAGGGGGCAGGAGGCTGCTGCGGTACTCGCAGCTGATAACACAGACCTGGGAGTAATCTGAAGGACAGTCCTCTATCCTGCGGCGCTGTCAGCAGGAACACGCAGGCAAGTCGCTCTCATACTGGGAACTTGGTGGTCTGCTTTCTAAAAAATACAAGATTGGAGCTGAATTAGTGTGGCAGCACACAGACGCACGGCTCTGTTCAGAGCTCTAAATTCTCAGCGTCCGTCATCGGGAAGGCCAGTGAGAACACACATAAAGGGTATGTAGGCGCAACGCTGCCCACCTCTGCGTCTGGACTCCTGGATGTATGCCAACATGAACTCTCTTCCATACATCTCCCTGTCGTCCTCTTCCTCCTCCTCCTCCTCTTCTTTCTCTTCCCATGGAAGGCTTACCTGAATTTTCAGAGGATTGTCTCTGAAGTTTACAAACCTGTAAGCGTAAGCACATGACACGTCCGATTAGACTCGATGGGACCACCTTGCGGTGTTTTTTTTTATCTGGTTTTGTGTTGGTCAATTACAATAAAGCTTTGTGTCGCTTGTTTGTGAAACCAAAGCAATGTGTGCCCTTGGAACACAAGCTGCCTCCCCACAAGGCACTTGCCATTCTGATTGAGTGTACCACTTGTGGCCTGTACCTCAGATTGTCCATCTTCTCCATGCAGGTGGGGATGTCTTGCAGTTTGTTGCTGCTCAGGACGAGTGTGCCAAGGTTTGCCATCTCACTCACGCTTTCGGGAAGGCAGCAGATCTCATTCCGCTGCAGCCACAGGGTGTGAAGATTTTTCATCCTGTAGTTTCCAGACAATAATGGTGTCCCGTCAAGAGCTACCTTGCCATTAATAACCCGGTCTTAAGGTAACTGTGGTCAGGGTGGGTGGCCACTTACCTGTGAATGTCATGTGGCAGCTCTTGGATCTTGTTGCCTCCCATATCGAGCCACTCGAGGGCTGGCATGTCGAGCAGAGCTTCAGGGATGGCAGTGAACTGGTTAATGGACAGGTCCAGGTGCTGGAGGTTTCTCAGCTGACCTAACTTGAAATGGAAACAGAGGTGGCACCTGAATTCAACCCATAAACCAGACCGGTGGGCACAGTGGAATGAGGGGGATAATAATTACAGGAAGGGTAACTGGCACAATTACACCAGCCTCTGTGCCAATTGTGATGGTACTGGTAACTGGTCTGGAGGCCATTGGTTCAGATCCAGCCTTTCAAGTGTGGTGTCACTTGTTGGGGTTGTGGTAGTTCAGGCCCCCTCATCGCTGGTGGCCATGGTTTAAAAGCTCATTTTAGCAGACCCCAGAAACCTCTCGGCTGGAGTGCCTACTTTTCTGGCTTGGTGACTCCTTGCCCAGCTCTCTCCCATGATACTGCCCGTGTGCCCCACAACGTAACGTGTGCTAATTTACCTGCAGTGGCAGACGACTCAAATCTCGGTTCACCGCCAGCTCCAGCTTCTCCAGGCTCTGACAGCCCGCCAGTTCTTCTGGGACGTCCTGTAGCCGGTTGTAGCTGAGCAGGAGCTCCTGCAGTCTGGTGAGACGCCCTGTTGGGTCATGGAAGGCAAATTGAGGGTCAGTGTTAGGCTGGGGGTTGTGGGTAACGTTACACGACACGGGCGCTTGAGGACGCTGGTGCACTGACTATATGTGGCCTGTGTACTTAGAAAAGCAAATCTGGAGGATTCCACCAGGTGGCAGCGTGAGAAGTCATCACGGGGAGAAAACGACGTCCAGTTTCGCTCAGTTGTCAGTTGAAAGATGTTAAAATAAATTACTTACATTCTGATGGGTTGGAGAAAAAGAAAAACGGTATGCGAGACCTTCAAGGGTATCGCATCGTTGCGAAGGGAGATATGCGACGTTTGTATTGCCTGTGAGAGAAGTGGATGAAGAAAAGCACGACGACGACATTCACATGTTGGCATTTAAGTTTGATTTGCTTCACCACATCGAAACCCGCACGTTGATCCTCTTGGAGCCGCAATGCAGCCTGCCGTCACATGTTGATAGCCAACAACGTCACATACCAAAACCTGCACACGCACGCCACCCACATTCTTGCCGGTACTGCAACTTGCACACGCGTCGCGTTCATTTCTGATGAGGTGCTCAGCAGACGTGTCTAAAGAATGCTGGGAATGCGTGGCAGCCATGATGCGGGCGCCAAAGCGTTCTGAGCATCTCTATGGGACTGAACACTTCTAGTGACTCCGTTCATTTCTGCTTCATCACTTTGGTGATGTCGCTGAGGCAGTTTTTCTAAATTTTGTCATCGCTGTTCCAGATGTTCCTAATGTCGCGATGTCGTTACGTCTGCCCTACTTAAGAGGGTGGTGCAGTGTTGCTGGCATACAAGTTTTGGATTAAAATTACAAATCAGCTCTTGGGTGGTATCTTTAGTTAGTTATGGAACAGATGAAAGGGTCCAATAGAGCCTGGCAGAGGACCTCCAGCAGCAGAACCCTCTGCTGTGGTGCCACTTGGGGGCCTGTGGCTGGAGGTGGAAGTGTTTTGTGTCTCACAGTTTTGAGTTGATGTCCAGCTATTTACTGGTTTGGTCATCTGCATTTAGCGAGGTCATTCTTCACCCGTCATCGATGTTCTTCGGTTTGTCCTTCATTTGTCAGCTCCACTTCTTGATCCTTGAGCTTTTCTTTCTTTTTCAAATTAAACAAACTTCCCACTGCTCGTAACGGTCCTGGAGTGGTGACGGTTGGGTCTGGGATTCACCGCCTGTGTCCTCGTCCACCACTGGCCGCGCTGCACTGATGGTCAGCTGTTTGTCTCCCGTCCACAGGGGTTCACTGAGGGGCTCCCCGTCCAGCCGTGAGTGCCGAGGGTCTTCCCATCCAGAAAGGGGCACTAAGGTTCTTCCTGTTTAGAAGAGGGGTGTGAAATCCTTACCCTCACCCTCCACCTTCCCAGAAAGCAGTGGATGGTGCAAACCCCAAGAGATTCGCCAAATTGGTGCCCCTAAAAGGTCTTATCAGCCAATCGGAGTGAAGCAGGTTATAATAGGAGGAGTAAACAAGAGTGGAGTGGAGACCAGGTGTGTGATTGGCTAACTCAGAATTCACAGATCAGCTCCCCCCAACCTATTGATGCCATACTGGGAGAACTGGCACAAATCGGCTAGCAGACCTACCAGGCTGTCATAATAAGCGGGTCATGAGGCCGCAGAGTGCCACTTAGGCTGGCAGATTTCCTCTTCACCTGGAACACACTAGAGCCTGGCATATGCCAGTGGGTGTCACCTGCCTCTACTACAACCTGGCATGACGAAGACAAATCATCACTCATATGTTAAAGAGCCAAGGCTCCCGCTAAGATGCCTAGCCTGACTATACAGACATGGTGGTTGGCCAGATCAGTTGGGTGCCCACTGTAAGTTCTGGGGGGTGTGACCAAGTCCCCCGCTGCCTCCATCACATTTCCAAATCTTGTCTTTCTGTGGTTGATAACTGGGCTCCTTGGTGTCCCGCATATGTCCCTGGCCCAGTGTCCTTGTGCAGGGTGGTGAACTGATGCCCACATGCCTCTCCTAAACCCCCTCCCTATTTTCCGTGACTGTGGGTGGTGCACTGAACTGACCTATTTCAGGGGGGACCTCGGCAATGCTGTTCCTGGATAAGTTGAGCACCAGGAGGTTCTCAAAGTGGCCAATGAATGAGGGGACCCTCAGCAGGCCCGTCCTGTGCAGGTGCCACTCTTGCAGGTTGGTCAGTTGTACCATAGCAGCTGGAAGAACCTGCGGCCAAGGGATGCAAAAGAAGCACATTAGGACTTGCAGTCCGGTCTGATTCAATTATTAAAGTTGCCATTTTGTCACTTTGATACCCCCAGAGGTTCATTGGCTGATTTTTGGACATGTGATGGCTGGCACGGCTAACTGGAGTGTCAAGTTGGATTTCAAAGTTCATGAACTGTCTGTCAGGTCAAAGGTCATTTATGTCAGGGGTGTATCAATGTCTGGGCTAGAGACACACATGGGCACCTGGGCTGCATTTAGGCCAAGGATACTGGGTCATGGCGCCACCTGCAGTCTTGTTCATAATATGAAGGTGAGCCCAGTGCGTAACCCAAGGCTCCCTGCTGCCCCCAAATCTTCAGTAGAAACTGGGACAGAGGGGGACAGGCCTGGCAAAGCCAGTCCTCTGCAATTCCAACACATGGTGCTGTTTAAAGCTCTTGGAGGTGTAACCTGATAGTGGAAACACCACAGGAACTTAAGAGCACTGGTGGGCTTAAATTTGGGGGTATCACTGATGAATGAGGGGTCTATGAGGGAATCCCTGAAGATGGTCCAAGAGCAAAGACAAATATGAGAGCGGTACTGTCGTTCATGGGGTGGGCCGGGGGTCACTCTGATTTGTGTGAGGGCATCAAGGTGACAATCAGCTAATATTCAAAGGTGTGCAAGGACAGGAAGGCCAACCAGGGGGCACTTGGGTTTACATCAGTGACCCTAAAGTGACTAAGGCTGAGTGTCCATGGTGGCACATTGTGCCAGTTACTTCACTGGGCAGAAAAAAGAAACCGTGATCCTTAGATTGGAGTGTCATTCATCTGGCACTTAACAAAGAGGTGCCCACCCTGGCCAAGACTGTGGCTGCCCACTGCATACCTTCCATTCCTCCTTTTCGATTCTCAGGATCACTCGGCCCTCTTCGTTTAAGATCTTCTCCTTCAGCCTGGCCAGAATTATTCTGTCTTCCCAGACATGTGCTAACCTGTGGAAAAAAAAGTAAACCACAAGGCATGCCCTCCTTTTTAGTGCCAACCTTATCATTGAACAAGAGGAGGCTCAGTCAGGTGACGGGCGGAAATGCCCTTCAATATTATAATATGTGCAGTTCTCATTTTCACCAGTAGAGGGCAGCGTTCCTCCAACCATGACACTCTGATGGCACAGGAGAGACCCCTGCTGGCCAAAAGGTGAGTGAGCTGGAGGTTCAAGTCAACAGAATATGAAGGGCCGTCATTTGGGGTAAAGTTGGCACATTTAGCTTTTAACAAATTGATGCCATCATTTGCATTTATAATGAATTGCATCAGATCAAAGCTGGGGAGCCACCTGGCGCAGGTGACCATCAGCCTTTGTGTTGCGCCTTAGGAATCTCTAAAGCTCGTGTCTGGTTTATGTCTCACACGATTGTCACCCGTCACTGGGCACTAAGAGCCACCCCAAGGGCTCTTTGAATTGAGAATGAACTTTAAAATTTCCCAACCTCATCCTGGGTCACATCTCGTCCCGCCAGGTGGGCTCACCTACTGACCACTGCCTGCTCCCTGATCCTCTTCTCCTTCTGCAGTTCCTCTTTCTGCTTCCTGATCCTTCCCTCCCAGAGGACTTTAATGGAGGCCACAGAGCCCAGACACACCGCCACGTCAGCACTCAGCTCCATTTCTGCCTGGTTGACGATGTCTTCTTCATCGCCGGACCACCGGGGGCTCTGGGGAAACGGAATGAGGAGCGGCGTTAACCTGAGGGGGCGTCATTAAGCTTCTTCGTTTCGTCAACACCACTCGTTACGAACATGAATTTAAACAAGGTTGTTAAAGGCGCTATAAAATGGACGCCTGAGCTCCATTAGCCTCCGATCTGAGCGCAAGTGAAGAGATTTTGAGAGCGCCAGCTCCACACACACAGCCACTGGGGCAGGACTTGGACTGTGGAAGTGTCAGCTATGTGTGAACGGCAGGGTCACTCGAGACCCAGCAGACGACTTTCACCCATCTCTGATCTGCTTGCCCAGCACAGGGCTGTTATTTGATCCCAGGACTGTGACGCCGTCAGGCAGACTGCTGCACCACTCAGGACCAACACGTCACCCGCATGTCCACTTCAGGGCCGCAGTGAGGCGGAATCATTCCTGGCAGCACCGGGTCAGTGACGTGCGGTGAGGTTCATGGCTGGTGAGACGCCGACTCCTTCAGAGTCCGATTTACAAATCTGTGAGCCCCAAAGAGCAACTTATTCGCTAACCAATTGGCAGCCAGCATGGACACTGACTACTGGTTATGTTTCATATCTCATCAGCATTCTTTACACACACATACAGCAGGGAAGGCGCATATTTGGATATGAAGAAGGGCGAGTGAGAGCGGAGAGAGCGCATTTGCTCCTCACCCTTCGTGTGTTCTAAATTTGCCGTTGCGATTCCACAATTCAAATGAAAGTATAGAGTGGTGTATAAAAAAAGACGGGTTTCAATTTTGACCTTAACTGAAATATTTCGTTTTTTTAAAGCTTTTAATTCTGGTGTGTTAATTAAATTTATTGCAGACCGTGCAACAAAAGGATAACAGGGAAAACAACAGAATATTTTATTTAAGGTCAAAAGTTAGTTGTCTCTTAGTTTGAAGCAAACCTTTTAGCTCCGGCGTTGGTCTTCCGCTAATTATCACCTCCTGTTTTGACTGAAAAGTCCAATTTTGAGAAAAGCTTAGATATATAATCTTCCATTTTGGTAGTCAGTCCGAACAAAAAAATAAAAATAAACGGACCGCTGCGGTGCGCTTGACTCCGATATCGCTGACTTATTGGTTCGTAGAGCGTCTGCGCAGAAGAAGAGCAGCAACGAGCACCTGTTGGGCTCACATGCGCCCCCTTCTGGGCGCCACGGTACTGTCAGCCTCACCCTCCGCCTTTTCACTGCGGTTTTATGTCCGATCAGCAAGACTAAATATGCCCCACACCGTCATTAAAGATATTAGTCAGACTGTGGAAAGTATATAATAAACGTGTCTGCAAACATTATATTATATATCGAATCAATTTTCAACCTTCAAATATAAACTTAAAACCCATCTGTTTAAAATGGCCTTATCTCTATGATTACAGTGGCTTTGTTTGGTTTTAATTTTTATATTTTCTGATGTTTTAAGTTGTTTATCCATCCATCCATTATCCAACCCACTATCTATATAACCTAACGACAGGGTCATGGGGGTCTGCTGGAACCAATCCTAGCCAACACAGAGCAGGGCGCACACACTCGGGACAATTTAGGATCGCCAGTGCGCCTAATCTTTTGGACTGTGGGAGGAAACCCACGCAGACACGGGGAGAACGTGCAGACTCCACGCAGGGAGGACCCGAGAAGCGAACTCTCTTAATTGTGAGGCAGCAGCCACCGTGCTGCCCTTTTAATTTATTTATTGTTTTCGGCGACTTGTATAAATACAATGTATTTTTATTATTAATTATTATTATTATTAATGGCGACATAGAGAGAGACAGCAGCAGGCACGCACCAATCGCAGGCATCTGCCCCGTGTGTGAGGTGAGGGAGAGCGCAGTCCGAAGTGAAGGGAGGCTCGTCGCTGCTGCACCTCGCATTTCTCCCCGGCAATGCGCCAGTTCAGTGATTTTAACAATAAAAATTATCAAAATTATTGGAATCATACAGAAAACAAATTTATAGCACAGACCAGTGGGCAAATGTATGTTATGTTATAATAATTAGGTTTCTTACTTTTCATGATGCCTTCCCTGACCGCACATTCCTGCACAGGGTACAAGGCAGGACCCAACCCTGGAAGAGACGCCAACCCATTTCAGGGCACATTTGATAGAACTTTAGTTCTAAGTCCTTGGAATGCGAGAATAAAATGCACACGGGGAGAACATGGCAGGTCCATGCAGGTTAGGATGGGATTTGTGCCCAGGACTCTAAAACTGTCAGGCAACTTCTGTGCCACTCATGACTGACCTGTCGTCTTTCATCCACCCCTCCAGCTTCACATCTGCTGAGCTGTTGTTTAAACCCAGGACTCCGACGCCATCGGGCAGACGCAGTGACTGTTGTGCCACTCGGGACCAACACGTCACCACCCAGCCAATTCATCACCCGCTTGCCAACTTCAAGGCCACAGTGTGCCAATCCTAGCAGCACTGGGTACAAGGCAGGAACTGACCCTGGATGGGGCACACACTTGTTGGCACTGCCAGTCAGCAGGTCAGCTACCCTGATGATTTTTATTTTAAATTTCATTTACCGCCCCCTGATATCACACGGCTATTACTTTTTATTGCTGTAGTGTAATTTCATATAATTTGCCTGATTAATTTTATCAGTGTTAATAGTTTTAACTAAAAGCAGTAATAAAAGCTCCGAATCGTTCTCTATTAATATTATTATTATGGTATGCCAGATTATTTTCCTTTTCTGTTTGTAATGTATCCTCAAAATGCGATCAATAATTTTCAACAATCTCGGGGGCTTTACTGAATTTCTGTGATAGCTCACGTGGTGCGTCACAGCTGATGTCTGCCATTGTCACCTTTACATTCTGTATGGCTCTTTATTCATCCAGTTCGGGGTGGGGGAGTTTAAAGCAGTCAGTGATGGAAAATGAAAGGGCAGCCTTGTGCTTCAATATAGCGCCTCTCATGCTAAGCACAGCAGACCTTTCTACAGATGTTAACTACTGAGCAAAAGCAAGCGATTCGGAGTCAAGGGGTGGCTTTTCCACTGTGAACACCATTGCAAGGCGCTATATAGGTGATATGTAAGTACGTCTAGTTAAGCAGGGTCACCCAGAAAGTCTCCTGGGTTTTTAAGGTCAGCTACTGCACCACACAGTCTTCTGTCAGACTTTATTGGATATAGCGCCTTTTCATTGTACTTTGTTACCCATATTTCAGTTTTACGACCAGGGACTTGTAGTGGTGACGAATGAACCACAAACCGTTACATTGAAATGGACTCTCTTGGCCACTAGAGGGCGACGTCTTTTTTTTAATAAAGGTGACCTCGCTAGGGCGGACGGGCACAGCAGTTACGGTTGCAGAGTCCCATTTATTGGGGGTCATTGATCGAAAACGGGAGAATCACGTGGGTGTGTGAATAAGGCGTCCACGGTGGGTTCCTGCTTTACGGCCGAGGCTCACCGCGACTCGGAATCGATTAGGATGGGCACAGCATTAGGAAGCTGAGGCGGAATACAACGGACTTTATAGCGCCTTCCGTTAAAGCTGTAGTTAAGGACTCGAGCAGTATGACGGGCGGCCCTGCGACTCGTGCAGCGCTGCATCGCGGAGGACAACAAACCGAGAAGAAGCCAAAGAGGAGCCTTCTTACCGAACTCGTTCTGCGTTTAGCACGCTGGCCCGACCGTCATTCTTCACTTCGGACGTACGACAAGCCTGTGGTGTGGCGACATGTAACGCGACACCCCCATGTGGCTAATTTTAACCCGTGAGAGGGATAGAAAGAAATGTGGCCATCAGGTGACCGACATTCCCAAATGTGTCGCTCCTCCGCAATGACGCCGTGAGCGCAAATCCAACCTCGAAAGAAGTTGGTGGATCCCGCAGACACGAAGACCACCATTCCGTCATAGCAGCAAACTGAATAAAAAAAAAAAAGTTACCGACTATATTGGGGGATAAACCAGGACCCCCCGTGTGGACCGCCTTTCGTTTATTGAGTTTTCCAAATTTATTGTTCAAAGTGCAAAGCTGTTGTAGCGCATCGCGGTGATCAACAGAGGGCAGCAGCAGCCAACAAGTGAAGCCTTCCGCACTCCCGCGCCGGTATAAAAACGCGCAGCGCGTCACGTGACTGTCAGGCGGCGGCACCCAAGACTCGTGTCAGCTTCTCGGGCCACCTCGCGATGCCTCGTAATCTCCCAATGGAACGCGTTGTTATTTTGCATCAAAGAATGGGAGGAGAGGGGGCCGTCTTGGAGTTTTGAGTGCCCTAATATGATTGATTTATATGGGGTTGATTAAAGTGAGAGATGCCGTGCCTGATCCTCTGGTTGGATGGGATGTCACACTTGCTGACGTCGCCGGAGGACGATAGTAGATTACACGACCTCACCAACACCAACACCGACTTTCCTGCACCACTTCATATTAAAAAATGGAATGCAACCTGTAAGTAAAATAATTAAGTGAAGGGCGGCACAGCGATGCAGCTCTTATTCTGAGCTAACTGGCCCTGAGTTTGGGTCAGTGGGCCGTGGACTGGTGCCCACTTCAGAATTATCTCCTACTTCATGTGCATTGCTGCCAGTTCAGGCTCCTGCTGCTTTAGCTGATGTCACGTTACACGACTTCTAGTTGGAGGGGACATCAACCTCGGCGACTGTGGCTGTTGATCAAGGTTTCCATTGTGACGTCCTCAGAAAAAGAGATCAACAAGTGCTCCCCACACATCGCTTAGCGTCATTCATAATAACAGACTCCTAACCCTGTGTGCTCCCCATATTGTAAACCACCCTACACTACTGATTCTTCAGCAATGCATACCCTGCCCAACTCGGAGTGGCTGAATGTGTGTGCTGCGTTCACATGGGTTTGGACCACAATTGACTGGCGTGGCCATCGGGCGCCACATAATCCTGTCATGAAACGGGCCGGTGCATAAAACAGAGAGATGATAATCACGTAACAGAACAGAACATACTGGCACATTCATTCGGAAACATCTCGAGTCTCTGATATGTGGAAGGGGCCAATAGTTCACCATACGACAAAATCATCCAGGCAGAACTTAATACCACCTGGCATAACTACGATTGTAAGCTCTTCTTTTAGTGCAGCATCATGTCTAGAAGCGGGCACTGCCCACCTTACCTTGCACGTGTTGTGTGCAGCACAGTGTCCAGCAGATGGCGATAACAAACGGCCTGCTCAATAAAGAACATAGCGATGTACTCACTTGTAGTGTACTGGATGGCACTGACAAACCACTTTTTTGGTTCAAGAAAGTTTACGAGCCTTCTAGTTCACTATAGTGTCCAGTAGAGGGCGCTAGCAAACATCCTTTTTTTAAATTAAACAAATCAAAATAACATAGCAAGTCAAATACGTACAGTATATAGTAGCTACAAAAATAACCAACATTTCTTTTTCAATAACGCACAAGGGGCTGTTGTTCAAGTGTAGTCTTGTGTCCAGTAGAGGGCACTAACAAACTGCCCAGTTTAATAAATTGCGTAGCACTCTGCACACTTAGGGTCCATTTCAATGTAACGGTTTGTGGTTCATTCGTCACTACTACAAGTCCCTGGTCGTAAAACTGAAATATGGGTAACAAAGTACAATGAAAAGGCGCTATATCCAATAAAGTCTGACAGAAGACTGTGTGGTGCAGTAGCTGACCTTAAAAACCCAGGAGACTTTCTGGGTGACCCTGCTTAACTAGACGTACTTACATATCACCTATAGGCACCTATATAGCGCCTTGCAATGGTGTTCACAGTAGAAAAGCCACCCCTTGACTCCGAATCGCTTGCTTTTGCTCAGTAGTTAACATCTGTAGAAAGGTCTGCTGTGCTCAGCATGAGAGGCGCTATATTGAAGCACAAGGCTGCCCTTTCATTTTCCATCACTGACTGCTTTGCCCCCCCCCGAATTGGATGAATAAGGCGCCATACAGAATGTAAAGGTGACAATGGCAGACATCAGCTGTGACGCACCACATGAGCCACTCAATTCATCAGCCCTGCTATCACAGAAATTCAGTAAAGCCCCCGAGATCGTTGAAAGGCGCTATATTGATCACATTTTGAGGATAAATTACAAACAGAAAACCCATCGGCAAGGAAAATAATCTGGCATACCATAATAATAATATTAATAGAGAACGAATCGGAGCTTTTATTACTGCTTT
This sequence comes from Polypterus senegalus, assembly GCF_016835505.1. Classification (NCBI taxonomy): domain Eukaryota; kingdom Metazoa; phylum Chordata; class Cladistia; order Polypteriformes; family Polypteridae; genus Polypterus; species Polypterus senegalus. The sequence goes on from NC_053163.1 coordinate 165,489,185, forward strand.
TAGTTAAAACTATTAACACTAATAAAATGAAATCAGCCAAATGATATGAAATTACACTCCAGCAATAAAAAGTAATAGCCGTGTGATATCAGGGGGCGGTAAATGCACACTTAGGGTGGAGCACAGGGCCCAGAAGACACTGACAGGGTACCTGGCACACAGGTAGGTTCAAATCCCACTGTGTGGCCTTCGAGGAAGTCACTTCACCCGCCTGTGCTCCAACTGGAAAAAGAAATGTACTGTCTATAATTTATACAGTGCCTTTCATGTCTATCTATGGTGTAGGCAATGCAGCATAGTAATTAAGGCCACTACTACTAGGACACTGTGTGACTCAGAGCAAGCCACTTCATCTGCCTGTGCTCCAATTGGAAAAAAAAAGGGAAATGTAACCATCTATTATTAATGTTTTGCCTTTCACATCCCACATTCCATCTATTATATAGTGCCTTTCATATATACAGTATATATAGACCCTGAGATTGTGGGTTTAAATCCGGCTACTGACACTGTCTGGCTACAAATAAATGACTTCCCCTGCCTGTGTTCCAACTAGAAAAGGAAATATAATCATCCCTACTTTATATAGTGCCTTTCATATCTATGGTATAGGCAATATGGCATACTAGTTAAAGATTTGGCCTACAGTCCCTGCAGCTGTGGGTTCAAATCCTGCCACTGACACTGTATGACCCTGAGCAAATCACTTCACCTTTCTGTGCTCCAACTGGAAAAAAAAAGTCTCAAAAGTTGTAAGTTGTTTTAGCTAAACGCGTCAGACAGATGAGTAATAATGAAGTGTTTAGCATTAACGGGCTACCAGGGAAGTGCTGTGACGTCACTAACACCACGCGACTTTCAGGTGAAGGGCTGCGCACAACTGCAGTGCAACAGTCTAGGAAAGGGCTCACGTGTTGTAATACAGCAGAATGGCCAGCAGAGGGCGAGGAACTGCTCCTGTTTCAATGAAGCGGTTAGCACTGTGCAGGCTTGGTGTAGTGCGGCACTGTGGCCAGCAGAGGGCATTAACAGCCTACCAGCGAAGCTTTGAGAGTGAAGAACACAAATCAGAGGCGTCACTTTGGGTTTTTATTTTTAGCTTTATTGTTTTAAGTACTCTGAGCAGAATGAAGCAGAAAAGACAGCCAGCGGCCTCTCAGTCCAGCTGCAGACAACGGCGGCCCGGGTTCAGTGCAACCCCCACCACTCAACTGCTTTATCAAAACCAACAGTTTGGTAAATGCGCAGGAATTTGCCACTTTTTATGCCGTGCTTCGTTTCAAGAGCCATCAATGATTCTAGAAATGTATTCATTTCCCACAAATTGAATAAGTGGATTACAAAATCGTCCAGAGCTGGCGTTCCACATACCCCATCCCAGATGTCCAAAACTGAATTCAGGTGTGAACTTCTGGAGCCTCCCAAAACGTTTGCAAATTCCCAACGATCGTATTCCAAGGACAAGTCGATGATGCCACCTTTTGACGATTCCTGCCACTTGTGCCAGTTATGTTTGTTGACATTTTTCACCTCAAGTCAAGGCGCTATATGAGCTGTGCCTTAACATCTCTTGGCTTTCCTCTAGAGATACATTAGCACAGATTTAGCTCTGCTGCCCGTGACACGGACCTCTGGGCTGCTTGTGGCTCTCTAAGCGCGTGGTGACCGCAGCGCAGTGGCCATTAAATGCGTGCCCAGGCTGCCCTAATCACCAGACCCCTGCACCATGCGTGGATGTGCGCTGTTCTAACTACAAATGCTGTGGCTAACCGTGTGAGACCCCTGTGGGCTCCACAACTAACTATGGAGTCTACCTGCACAGGCACAAGGGCCGAGTCTACTTGCAGTGACGGATACAGAGATGACCAGCAAGGGAGCTGTGCCCCTGTCCGGCCTGCCCTACTGGTCAGTTAAACCCCAAACCCCCCAGAATATCCACTGGTCAGCTCACCTCTACCTAGGGGTCCGTCTCAGCGCCTACTCGTGGTAAACTGCGTACACTACACACAGCGCATACAGAGAGCCATTCTGAAAGGCGCACTCGACGAAGCCATCGGCCGCCCCGCTCCACATGCCTCGGCTGCAGCAGCGCACCTCCGCCCGCGGCACCGAGCCCAGCACCACAAAGCACACGATCTTATAGCGCTCGTGGTAGAGAGCCCGCACCGCCGTTTTGATCCGCTCAGCAAGCTCCAGAGCCAGCGCGGAACAGCCGTCAGCCTCGTACTCGACCCCCCGGAGACGCTCTTCCAGGAGCGGCATCACCGCCGCCCGGGTCCGCTCAGCTGAGAAGCGCCGCTCGGCCGGCGGCAGGTGTCCCGCTCCACCCGCGCCTACCTCGGCGCCCCTGTCCCGCTGCTTGCGGTGTCCGCCGACGTGCCTTCGTTTGACGTCCTGGGGTCTCCTCGCTGCAGTTCCTGTCAGAGTCTGGCGGGTCTTCGGCTGCCTCACTGGTGGGCTGGGACGCTGCATGGTGGACTGTGTAACTTCGTGATGGGCGCCGCTGGCAGACTTGTAAGCAAAAGAAGGAAAAAACAACAACAAAAAAAAAATTTAAAGATGATGTCATCATCCGGGTCCTACCAGTGATGTCCTCATTATATATATATATATATAAATGAAAATTAACATCCTGGGTGGCGTGGTATCCCTTGAGGGTTGGTTTCTGTCTTTCCCTGCAGTGGATTACCTAAAAAGGGGGGCAATGGCGGGTCGTGGGGCAGCAGGATGGATGGAAGGATGAACACAGTGACTGCTGCAGCTCAGCCCACCCAGCGGACATTAGTGACGTTATTAAGGTGTTTGTTTCAAGGGTGGCTCATCCAAAGTTGTTTAAAACCGCTAAAAATCACAATTTTGCATTGGCATCAAACACCAACAGGAAATTGTAAAAGTTACCGATTACTTTTGACACGCATAGCTATAGATATACATACACATACATATATAGATATACAGTACAGTACATATAGATAAGCTCACTGAACAAAAACAAACGAGTGAGCACCCATATAAGAGGTAATGCCCACCTCAGACACCCACAGAGGGCACCCCAGTATGAATACTGTTCTACAAACTGCTGTGCTGGGCCACGTGTGTTGGCTTCTCTTTGTGAAAAATGGCAAAATGGTTGGCAGAAAGGGGTGATGGCGCTCAGCCAGGCCAAAGGGCATAGCAAACAGGATGTTGCCCACTTTGCAGGTGCGTCAAACCGCACAGTCCTGCAGCGGGTCTTCCAGCAGTGGCATACAAATGATTGTCACCAAAGCGGCGGTACTCAGAGACGGGGGGCCGACACCATGTGTCACACAGTGTGACAGCAAATAGTTCCTACATGTGTTCCAACTTTTGTTGATTACTTACAAACCGTCTGCTTGTGCAAAAGCAGTGTTGGGACAAACAGTTACTTTCTGCACTTCATCTCCAGAATGAACACAGAATGGCTACGCCAGTCCTCCATGAGCACAACTGGCACAGAGCTGGCATTCTGTGCGTTTGGCAGGAAGGACATTCGAAAGCCTTCTCGTATCTGGACTGGCCTGCAAAATCCTCAGATTTAAATCTCATAGAAAATCTGTGAGACTATTTGGAGGAACGATTGAAATGCCAGTGGAGCCATCCGAGCAATCTGGGCTGAACTGGAGAATTTGGTGCTGGAAGAACTCATGAAAATTGATGTCACCTACATTCACAAACTTGGACAAAATTGTAGATGTTCTTTGGTCTCATGGAGGAGTTACCGTTAGAAAAGATTCCTTGCGCGATGCTCAATGATTAACCCTCACTATACAACCCGAAAAACTGCCAGAAAAAAGGGAGACAAAACTGTTTACTGCATGGCGTGTCTGCTCCAACACGTACATTTTTCCACGCACGTCCACAGGTTCAAGCACAGGGACTGCATTAAGATCTGAACGGGCCACACTTTGCACTTCTTCATTTCATATAAAAGGTTACAGTTCCTGTTGTGCAGTGGGAACAAAACACACACAAGTAGCCCAGCCAAAGTTTCTGTGGCACGTAAACACCTTTTATTGAACGAGCGTGACCTTTGACTGATGGGCATCCAGTCCAGGCCTGGTTCTTTGCCTTAATATTGTTCTGTGCTGCGGTTTCCTGGGGAAGCAACCTGAGCTCAAAAGAAGCACAACGCCTGAACAAATTTATAAGAAAGACCTCCTCCATCACGGGGTGAACCCTGGACACCCTGGAAGCTGCTGTGGAAAAGAGGATGGTGGCAAAATTGGATGCCATCATGAAATATCACCACCATCCCCCTCCAGGAGGTGCTGTCTTGGAGCATTTTTAGTCAAAAGGCTCATTCAGCCAAGGTGTGCCAAGAAAGGCCCATGGGGGTCTTTTCTGTCCACTGCTATCAGGCAATTTAATGCATTCTCCCTTTGCCCAATACTAAATACTGGTATTCTTTAATTTCAATTTCTGCATAATATACCTTATCGATCAATTGGCTAGCGCTGCCACCTCGCAGTTAGGAGACCTGGGTTCGCTTCTCGGGTCCTCCCTGCATGGAGTTTCCATGTTCTCTCTGTGTCTGCGTGGGTTTCCTCCCACAGTCCAAAGACATGCAGGTTAGGTGGATTGGCCACTCTAAATTGTCCCTAGTGTGTGGGTGTCCTGCAGTGGGCAGGCGCCCTGCCCAGGGTTTGTTTCCTGCCTTGCGCCCTGTGTTGTCTGGTATTGGCTCCGGCAGAGACCCCCGTGACCCTGTAGTTAGGATATAGCGGGTTGGATAATGGATGGATGATTGATTGGCTGTATTATTTGTCCTACAAGTCTGTATCCTTGTTTTTTTTTTATGCATCTGCTGCCTTGTTCGTCTAATTTTCCCCGAGATTAACACAGTGTATCTAACTGAATCGTGAATGGAATAATGTGACACAACCTGTAATATCAAAGCTAGGAGTATAAATGATTACATCGGGTACCTTTCGTGAGTGTTTCTTTCCTCCTTCGTTTTGTCAGCCCGGTGTACCTGCAGGAGTTCGCCCGGCTCGGTGCTCTCTGCTCTCGTCTGCGTTTGGCTTTCAGAGAGCGCGTTTTTCTGTTACTCCCTGGCGTGCACTTTAATTAATTTTCCGATTCTTTTCACACGTACAGTAATCTTAATCGACAGGCTGCAAACTCTGCAACTTCTGTCACGCACTCGCCATGTGCGCAATGCACACGAAACGCGTCAGACAAACGTGCGAGAAGAAAAGAAAAGAAAAAAAAAAAAAACAGTCCTCTGGTGCCACCTGGTAATATGGCTACCTATTCCAGGAGATGATGTGTGGCACCACTCCCTGTGGGCACAATGACGGAATTAAGGACTGGCGGCGTCCGCACGCAAACTAAACGAACAAAAAGTGCACCGACTACAAAATGCAAAGCAACGGAGAGCGGGAGAGGCGAATTCAATCATTTATTTACGAGATCGACGATGTGTTTGGCAGGTATAACACACACGCTATCCAGGTTATAAAGAACCGAGCAACAGCTTAGCACACCAACTCATTGCACAACGAGCTGGTCTGTGATGTGCCACCCATGCCCAGTCTTGTCCTGTCCTGTCATCGCCCATTCCCACCCGCTCAAGTTTAAAGACCACCAAACACCGGCGCCTCACCTGCTCGCTCGCGTGTCTCTGCTCCTCCGAGTCACGAATCGCGCCCAGCTCTCCGCGCCCTCCCTCGGCAGCCTGGCGAGTGACGCGCTCTCTCCGAACACCGGGACAGCCAATGAGCGGCGAGGCGGGTAGAATTGAGACGCACTCATTAGCATAACAGCCTGTTGGCGGCGGATCAGACGTCGCGCATGCGCGATGCGCATTTTTGGCCCACTTGTCCGGGAGTTGGACGCCTGCGGGCGCGCTTTTCCCCGACAGAATGGCGGAACGCTTCAAAGTAATCCGATAATGACACGTAAGAAAGATCTAAAGAATACCCTGCATTCCTCTTTACCGCAGTAACAAATTGCAGTAGAAAGACTTTCAAATGTCATGCTGGGGTGAAACTAAATTATGAAAGACAAGGCGAGGCCTGGAAGGATAAGCGTCGGGGTATTGGCAGTGAAGTCAGGTGGAAAAAAAAAAAAAAGGAAAGGCAGAGCCAAATGGAGTTGCAGTACCTGCTGAGATGAACTGGCCCTTGGGATTAATAGGACAAACCTGCCATACTCACTGTCTATGTAGCGCTGTCAAACCATAAACTATAAAAAGAGTGAGCGCTGGAGTGAGAGAGAGAGACAGAGACACGACGTGATTGGTCCAAGCTGCATCCTCTATACACCTAACTGTCCAATCAGTTGATCACACTACTAACTCTCGCCCACCACACACCAATGATCACATGAAAAATGTGCGAGGGGAGAGTTAGTAACCAAAAAAGCGATGTATGCACAAGGGCCTGCAGTGGGTCAGCGTGTAGAAGTGGTCAGTACAATGTCATTTGTTCTTGCACATCTCCTCAGAATGGTTGACAAAAATCCAGCACAAAGAATTATTAGCATACTAGTTGTGCTACGGCGGCACGGTGGCGCAGTGGTAGCGCTGCTGCCTCGCAGTTAGGAGACCCAGGTTCACTTCCCAGGTCCTCCCTGCGTGGAGTTTGCATGTTCTCCCCGTGTCTGCGTGGGTTTCCTCCAGGCGCTCCGGTTTCCTCCCACAATCCAAAGACATGCAGGTTAGGTGGATTGGCGATTCTAAATTGGCCCTAGTATGTGCTTGGTGTGTTTGTGTGTGTCCTGCGGTGGGTTGGCACCCTGCCCAGGGTTGGTTCCTGCCTTGTGCTCTGTGTTGGCTGGGATTGGCTCCAGCAGACCCCCGTGACCCTGTATTCGGATTCAGCGGGTTAGAAAATGGATGGATGGATGGATGGATAGTTGTGCTACCCATCTAACTAACCAGTATAGACCTCAAGATTAACATTTGCAGTGCACTATTTATTGGAATGTAGTACATGTAGGATGCATTGCATTTTCCATTCTAACAGATGGCGCATCACAAACATTTATGGTAAAAAAAAAAAAAATGCATTACTACAAATGTTTGTGATACCCCACCTACCTGTTGGAGTGACAAAAATGTAATGCATAACACATTCATTTCCACACTTTTCTTCCATATTTCCTGTGGCTGGCACACGAGAGACAGTGACTTAGACTGTCAGTGCCTGATCAGCATGCCCCTTGTGTTAAGACTTGGTGACTTTCACATTCCACCGACAAGAACAGCAGCTGCTGAATTGTGAACAGTGATTAAGTGGCAAATGTCTTTTTTTGTTCCTCCTAGCCAAGAAGCTACATGAACTTTTTCATGGTGATACGGTCGTACAGTGTTGTATGTATTAGTTTCCCTATCCATCCCTCCATTATCCAACCCGTTATATCCTAACTACAGGGTCATGGGGTCTGGTGGAGCCAATCACAGCCAACACAGGGTACAAGACAGGAAACAAACTCCAGGCAGAGCGCCAGCCCACCGCAGGGCACACACACCCACGGGACAATTTAGAATCGCCAATGCACCTAGCCTACATGTCTTTGGACTGTGGGAGGATCAGTTTCCCTATCTTACAGGCCGAGTGGTGGCTCAGATGCTAGGGGTCTGCAGTGGCACTCGGAAGGTTGCCGGTTCGAATCCCATAAAATGCCAATAGGGACTCAGCTCTGTTGGGCCCTTAACCTGTAATTGCTGAGCACTCTGAGTAGTGAGGAAAGCGCTATATAAATGCAAAGAATTATTATTATTATCATTTGTGTGAAAGTCTGAAAACACATTGTCATCCCTATCGCTCGATTCAGCTAATGGTTCAGTTTATTGTAGAACTTGCTTTACTGCGTCTCATTTACAAGATGTTTTGTTTGAAAGCCCCACCCCACTCATGAATATTGACGAGTTACTTCAGAGTGGCAAAGCATAGAAGTATTAATGATTTTTGTGCAACACAATGCGATTTTCTCCACTAGAGGGCAGCAGAGTTGTGTCCCATGAGTTATTTGGGCTTTATGCTGTGAGGTGGATCATTACATGTCACCCCGAGTCTGACTGGGGCTTAACTATAATTACATAGAATTCCATACAAGTCCAAATCACACCAAGGAAGTTACAAAATAATCAAATAAATAATAAAAAAAAGTAATAAAATTAAAAACAAAAGAAAACAAACACTCTGTAAATAACATACTGAGTTCATAGTGGACATATATATGCAGGATACTTTTATAAAGGTCCTCCCAAAATGAACTAAAGGATCAGTGTGTGCAACTTGGTCACCAGTGAGACACACGGAGTGGACATGAAGAGAAACAGAAGCAGGCGCGAGTCCTTAACTCAGTTAGTTTATTGAGAGCTCAGATTAAATGAAGACAGCAGTTTTCTCGGTCACTCACTGCACAATATTGTGTATGCGGTTTTATTTTATTTTTGTTCCCCTTGTTCTCTGTCCAACCATCAACAATACAATTCCCTCATGTCCAACTCCAAATAAATAACCGAGAGGCTAACGAGGATTGTGCATCTGAGATCCCGGCACTTCTAGTCCAGGGCTGGCATCACGTCCTCACTTGTGCTCTAGTCTGGCGCTACCAGAATGAAAAGTGTTATCGTCAACAGGCACACGTCTTGATGGGCCACCGTTCAAGAATCCCAGTGGAAGGAGACAAAACAAAAAAACACAAAAAGGACAAGAAAAACAATCAGACGCCTGCTGAGCAAACCTCCAGGGGCGAAGGGATGGATGGCAGCCTTCACTTCAGGTCCATGAGCATGGCGGCAGGGTTCTCCAAGTACGACTTCCACAGATTGGAGAAGCGGGACATTGTGGCTCCGTCGATGATCCTGTGGTCGGCTGACCAGCTCACGTTCATCAGGTGGGCTTTCACGACGTCGCCTCTCTCGTTGAATCTCGGGAGAACCTGTGGGAGAAACAGAAAGGCTACCTCACCGTGCCACTGGAGCAGGTCGACTGCTGCACCCCCTCTAGAATCGAACACGAGATCCTCAAACCCCCTCAACCCTAATTTAGCATCACGGGAGGGCAGAACGGATATTTGACATGAAACTAAATACATAAATACACATAGAAACTGTTAAACGTCAAATATAGTCATTAAATGTCACTCCGAGTCGGACTTGGGCTTAACTACGATTACATTGAATTCAGAGTCCAAATCACACAAAGGAGGAAAAAAAATAAAGTGATCAAATAAAAAAATAACTAAATAATAAGTGACCTTAAATAATTAGATATGTCACTAAATAGGTTTTTGTTGCTTACATCTTTGTTTTTAATTATTTCATCATGTATTTGTTTCAGAGATACCACATGCACAAATAAATGTGTTGTAGAATGTGACAATAAACAAATAAATGAAAATTATATGAGCTTAAATGTGTCATGAAATGTACATTTTTATGGCTTTCATCTTTGTCTGTCATTCTTTTAAACCCACTTATTCTGAGCAGGGAGCCTTTCCCAGCATGCACTGGGTGCACCCGCCCATACCCACACAGGTGGTAGACCAATTTTACTTATTTGTTTCTTCATTTACTTTGGTGGCACCACACGCAACATGAAAAGCCACTTGAGATGAAAACGGTTCTCATCACCCGTCAAAGTCGCGAGGGTGGGCTCTAGCGAGTGCTGGCTTCTGATTGGCGAATCATAGGTAAGACAGGACACTCACCGTCACAACTTTGCACTTTCCCATGAGCCACGGGATTTCCAAGGTGTGCCAAGCGCCCATTCGGAGTTGTGACAGTGTAGGCCTGCTGCCGGGGGGACAGACACCAAACGGGACTCTGGTCCGGGGCCCTAACGGAAGGGGGCCCCTTCATGCTTGATTTCTTTTTATGCCGATGTTGTGCGCGTAGATATATATTCGGACATTTATTACAAGTTACATGTAATAGAAAAGTTAAATCATTTAGCTTACAACAATACAAGTGCGTGTTTTAATAGCCGCACGTTCCACGCCAGTAGATATCATGCTCGTGTCGTGTAAAGCACGCTTGTCAAAGGGGACATTTCGATCATTTTGTATACGTATTTGAAGGTTTTGGCATGTGGGGACCCGGTGGAAGGCAGAGGGGCTCACACGTACCCAGTTGTCAGGGGCCCAAATATTTCTGGCGGCAGGCCTGGACATTGGGCATCAGTGTCACCATGAGTTGGCCAGAATTTGTGCACAAAGTGTCTACGAAGCTCCATCATCATCATCCTCTCAGAAGTCTGCGTCTGACAGGTCTGCCTGTAAATGCAGTGCTTAATGGCTGAAGACTTACATGCGCTCACTCTTCTGACCAATCAAAACACAGGAACCGCTAGTCCCCACCCTCTCTACTTTGACAGGTGACAATGACAGTTTTCATTTTATTGCGCATTTCATGTTGCTGAAATATATGAAGAAATAATTAAATGAATCCAGTAATCATGAAACATTTAATTATAATTAAACTTCACCTTTTGTTTGTTGTCACGTTTAGTGGTAGATTTGTCTGCAGTATTTAATTTTGTCAAAATGTTCCTCCATAGATGTAAGATGAAATGTGCACTGAAATAAGCGGCGGTTTTACCTGTCAAAGTGGAGAGGGCGGGCTCTAGTGAGTGCTGGCTTTCGATTGGTGAATTGTCGGTAAAGTGCTCAAGAATTGGTTATTGAACCACAGGACCCTCAACAAGATAAAGCAAAGCGCCTTTTAAAAACTCTGGGCATCCGGGGAGAATACGAGAGCAAAAAGAAGTCGACCAGAATTATTACCTGAAGAGGTGACTTTAATTCATCACCCTCGTAGGAGTCTGCAGTAAACGTGGAGGCCGGAAGTTTACGTTCACACGACCAACGATTGACCAATCAAAACGCAGCACTCGCTAGAATTCTGGTCAACTTTTTCTTGCACTTGTATCCACACAATCATTAAAGCAGGTGCTTTGCTTTATCCTGTTGAGGCCTGTGGTTCAGTAAGCGCCTCTTAAGCACTTCACTGACGATTCACCAATCAAAACGCAGCACTAGCTAGAGCCCGCCCTCTCAAGTTTGAGGGCTGATAATGTCGTATTTTACGTTGTGTGTGGCGCCACTGAAGGAGATAATTAAACAAACACTAAAGAGATAAGCAACAAAGACATTTAACTTTTATTGTTACATTCCACAATGCCAGTGTCTATCTGCATTTTTATTTAATTCCATAACTGCAGTGGGCTGGCGCCTTGCCCGGTGTTTGTTTCCTGCCTTGTGCATTATGTTGGCCGGGATTGGCTCCAGCAGACCCCCATGATCCTGTAGTTAGGGTATAGCGGGTTGGATAATGGATGGATGGATATTCCTCCATAACTCAGAGCCCTCTCTGAAGGCAGTGGGCACAAAGCAGGAACAAACACTGAATGGGCATCAGTCTGGCACAATCAGACTTGCACGACCAGTTTAGAGTCGCCATCTAACCAAAGGTGCATGGGATGTGGAAGAGGGAGGACACCCACACTGGTCCTCCAAACACTCCCGCGTTTAGCACAATATTTCATAGCCATCGCAGTTCCTACAGCCATGTGGCGTGTTTTCCCCGAGGGTGATCAGCTCGTAAGATCCGCCCGAGTGGCTGGACCAGGCCAAGGGGTCGCCCACATAACACCGGGCAGCGGCAGATAGAGGGTCATTTCCAGAGGGCAGGACTGGACTGGTCTGCCTGGGGGGGCTGCCAACCGGGATCCCGAGTTGTTTTGACGTGTAGTGGGTGCGGCAACACGCTGTACCAGTGCATGCCCCCCAACAGTTCCTGCATGGTCCAGTACACCAAAGATGTGTTAAAAGTGAAGGGGGACACGCTGACGCCATTACCATTTCTTTTCAAAGTTGAAGGTTGACTTAAACAATGAAGAAATGCAGACTTGTGCCCCCCATCCCTATCTTATTTTACCGGACGTCATGGTGTGGGCTGTGGGTGGGTGGCACTGCCTCACTGATCCAGGATCCCAAGTTCAGATCCTACGCTTGGTTGTTTCTGACACACATTCTGGCCATGTCTGTGTGGGCGCTGCTCTGCTTGGCGATTCTGAATCGGATCCAGTGTGAGTGTGCGTGCAGGACTGCATCCAGGGACATATTGACACATCGTTCAGCAATGTTTCCCACCTTAAGCTCGGCACTGCCAGGACTGGAACTATGAACTGAATGTGGGAGTCGTGCTGCATTATTCTGTTCACATGAGGGCAACACTGAGTCACGGATAATACCCGCTGACAAAGCCATTATTGGTCAATCTCTGCCACCCAGTCTGCGGACAGCAGCATAACATGGGACAAGAATCCCACCACAAAGGAGTGACCTTCACTTTGTCACCTTTAAAGAGGTCATACTTACTGCCATGACCCTCCCTCCTAGCTGCTGCTCCTCCTCCTCCATTAGACTCTTCATCCTTATGCGACTTACAGACTCCCTTCCATTCTGAAGCTACCTCAAGTCTGGCAGCACCAGGCTGCAGGACTGACATTTACAATTCGACGGTAACATTTTACTTCAGCTGCCACTGGCTGTGCCACAAACCTGAATTTTTCCAAGTGCTCCAATCGCCACCTCAGGGGGCAGAATCACTGCCTTAGCGTAAGTCCCGCCAATCTAGGATTAGACAAGAAAAGAGCAAAATCAGAGAAGGGCTTTGCTTAATTCAAATGCAGTTGATATTTCGTTTCAGTGATGGGTGAGTAGGGCAGCTGTCCTCTCCATGCCAGACGTTAACTGGGAGGGAGAGCATAGGGTCTTTTTCCCAGCCGCACCTTCGTCTTTGTGAATTTCCCCTTGGGATTAATAAAGTATCCATCTATCTATCTATCTATCTGTGAAGATGCCGCAGCAGAAAATCTCAAGAAACCAAATTAACGGTCGTCAAAAATGCAAGGCGGTTTACGTGACCCCAATCTAAATCAGATGACTGCGCTCTTAACCCTGGGTTAGTACTGTCTGTGATCCCCACTGGCCTGCCAGACCCCTAATTACCAAACTGTGATGTCCCCCAGTGAGCTGACATAACCGTCGACGACCCCATTCTGTCCTCACCTTTGCCGCTTCAAAATCCACCCATCATGTGGGTCACATGCCCTGCTAAACGTTACAATTTGGGTACAGACGCATTTGTACTATATGGCCAAATCAGCCCGGGATGGTTTTAAATGTTACTTCCATACAATAATAACAATTGTTTGCATTTATATGGCGCTTTTCTCACTACTCAATGCGCTCAGCAATTGCAGGTTAAGAGCCCAACAGAGCAGAGTCCCTATTGGCATTTACGGGATTCGGACCGGCAACCTTCCGATTGCCAGTGCAGATCCCTAGCCTCAGAGCCACCACTCCGACCTTGCCTTTCTCAGCATTCACTATTAAAAGTACTTTACAACATAAAAAGTACTTTATAATATAATGCTCACTATAAAAATAAAAAAATAAAAAAAATGAGGTTCCACTCCTGTCCCCCAGGGTCACGCATCACCGGGCACAAATTTGAGGCTGTAGAGCCATCAGACTCTCTGCTGTCACTTTACCTTGTGGACGTTTCTTTCCCTCATATACCCCACACCCCTCGAGGTTGGCACTGCTACTTCTAGTCTAATCACCAGTTGTACCTCCGCAGGGTGCCATCTACCCATGCCTACTGTCAATAAATGATTCCTGCTTCTGCAAATTTATTTAACGCGAGCTCCGTCATGGGCTTCTTACAGATCCGATGTTGGACACGGTGAACGTCCCTCCAGTCAAGTCATTCGTCCCCAGCTGTCCACTGGCTCCTAAAGCTTGAAGGCGGTTCAGTTCTGCTGCAATGTCAAAGACGCTTAAGAGCTGGACGTTCTTCACATTCGGTACGATGAGCCCCTGCTGCGTGTCCATTGCCAGGCCAATGTTGTGTGATGCCTGCGCGAAAGATAAGGGTGTTAGGAGCAAAGCAGAAAGAGGAGGGCAGCCAGGGTGGAGTACAGAATCCCCAAATCAAGAAACACATCCACCTTAGCGGCAAGCAAACGTTCCTCGAAAAATGTGGCCGTTAAGCAAACTTCGTTTTTCATTTATTTTTAGTTTTTAATTTTTAGAAACATTCTTTTTACAGCTTATTTACTTTGTTTATAAAAATAAACTGTTGGAACACTTAGGTTGGCAGTAAAAATAATCATTTGGAGGAATGTGTGTACAGAATGGCGGCACGGTGGCGCAGTGGGTAGCGCCGCTGCCTCGCAGTTAGGAGACCCGGGTTCGCTTCCGGGGTCCTCCCTGCGTCCCACAGTCCAAAGACATGCAGGTTGGGTGCACTGGCGATTCTAAATTGTCCCGTGTGTGTGCTTGGTGTGTGTGTGTGCCCTGCCTGGGATTTGTTTCCTGCCTTGCGCCCTGTGTTGTCTGGGATTGGCTCCAGCAGACCCCGTGACTCTGTAGTTAGGATATAGGGAGCTGGATAATGGATGGATTGATGGATGTGTATGGAATTTGGAGAATGGTGATGGACTTTCAAAGAGATTGAATACTTTTGTAAGGCACTATATATTCTACCTCTAAATGTTATGACTATTACTAGATTACCTGCTCATCAATTTTTTAAACCTTTTTGCTTTTTGTTTTGACCATTCAGCTTTATCAGTCTGTGAGAAAAAATAATCTTTCTTTGACTCGCTGAGGAAGTTCTTTGTTTTGAGAAAATGTCTAGCAGCGGGTGGTGAAGCTCCTAGATAAACACCGCCTGGTGTGCTTTACAAAAGACGTTCTAAAAAGCAACAGACAACCCCACAACTGCGGGTCCGCTCAACCCAACGACTTCTGAATTGGTGCCCTCGGTATCCTTCCACCCTCCAAACTCCTGTGTGCTCCAAGTGGCACCCGGGGAAGTTAAAAGCTCAACTACCGAGGGCACTTTGGCTAACTGCTGGGTTCGTCGCTGTCACATTTCCACTGAACCCGATGTGGCCCGTGTGCTGAATGAATCTTTAATACATTATTTGAGCCTCGATTGTCTGCTCTTCTCGTCGTTGCTGCCGCACTTTAAACACATCTGCTTTCCATCGTGCATTTCTCCGCACTGAATCTGGTCAGTTCATGGAGTCTGCGCCTTCTGCCGGACAGCACCATTAACGAAACCTTGACTAAATATTGAGACGTCACACAATACAGTAGAACCTCTGGTCACAAACGTTTCCGAACACGTACAAATCGGGTTACGATCAAAAAGTTTGCCAAAATTGCGCATCTGTTCACCACCACACGCTCTGGTGGCAAACAAAAACACTGGCGGCCAGTTTCCCTTCTGGTTTGTACGCGCCAATGATTTCCCATTTTCTCCGCCAGAACTCAACTCATGTTGTTTAGGGTTAGTTTTTGTAGAAATTACGGATTTTTTAAACTTAAATTTTTTTTCCCTGCACTTAAAACGAGCGGTTCGTAAGGGTCTAGCACAGACTCTTGCAAGGTTCGTTTTCTCAGAGTTATTTAATGTTTTCATTTAGTTTACTATTACACTGTGCATTCTATGGTATAATTAACTGTTTTTGGTCTCAAAAATCTTAAAAAAATATATTTACATATAGTTTGTACGGTCTGGAATGGATTAATTATATTTACATACAATCTTATGGGGAAATTACATTCGAGTTTTGGAGTGAATTATGGTCGTGACCAGAGGTACCTGCGCTCAGACCCCAAGGGGTATACGAAAACTACGAGAAATTGTATAAGGCGACATAAAGAACCAAAAAGGGCCTAAATCTCACTAGCCTGTTAAATATGGGCATCATTTAAGTAGCACTGTATTGCTTAGAACTCTCAACACCGGGCACCTTCCACACCACTTGGTGCCCAGTGTGGACAAGTCTGACTTACAGTGAAAAACTGCAGAGGCAGTAAACTGACTGACTGACCAAACCCACCTTGTAAGTGATGTTCTGGCAGCTTTCATCCACTGAAGCATTCAGAATCGGGAAGTGCAGCAAACCCAGGGAGGCGGCCTGCAAAGATCAAAGAGCTCACATTATGGAGAGAAGGCCGCAGCGAAGCTCAGTCGATGTTCAGTATGTCATCAGGGTTACACCTTTACACCTAACTTGCTTAAAAATTCTTTCTTGTACAACAGATTTCATTTCTGCTTATTTCCGTATATACTCGTGGATAAGCTTGATTTGACCGTAAAATTTCTGGTATTTTATAATGTCGGTTGTATAAGTCGAATGTGGAAAACTCCTGCTATTGGTCCAAGAGATTACGATATGCTAACGCCCACCTGAGGGAGTAACCACGGGGCACACGGCCTTTGTTTTCTATGTATTGTGCCTACGTGACCACACAGTAATACCCAAACTATTCCAAAGCGATGTTTGCACTGATTTGGTTTTTTTTGTATCACACACCTTTATCGTAAGAGCATCCCTTATCTACGATGGAGTGTTCGATCAAAAAAAAATATGATGCTGGTAACTGTGCTGGCAACAAAATTCGATGCGAGATTGGAGAAGGAAAGAAGATGTAAATAAATAAATAAACTAATAAATAACATTTAGGTGTTGCATTTTTGAACAGCTGTATAAGTCGGGGTCTGATTTTATGATCGATTTTTCGGGTTTCAAAACCCAACTCATACGTGAGTATATACGGTATACGGTTGTTACATTGCGTGTTTCTATATTTTATTACTAGCTGCTCCCCACAGCTCTGCCCGCGTAGAAGTGAAACAGGACAAACTTTAAAAATTCAATACACAAAAAGGTATCGCTAGCTAAGTGGAGGCGAGGTGCACACCAACACGCAGCGGTTGACCGAATCCCCTCGCCTGACGTCCTCGGCCCGCAGCGCGTCTCTCGGATTAGTGTGAATACACCACTCCTGCAAACAAACTGTGATTCTTAGTGCAATGAGAGAAGTCGCAAAATCAACCGGAGTGTTCCAGCAAATTCTAGAAAAAAAAAAAAACGTGATCTAAATCCGTTAAGTAGTTCTCTCGTTTGCTAGCTAAGCGGATGTAAGATACGCTCTGAGGCTGGCACGTGAGTGAGGAGGTCCCTGCCCCTCAGCCCGCTGTGGGTCTCTCATGCAAATAAATCAGAACTGCAAGCGAACTCTGATACTCCGCGCGATGAGAGAAGTCGCAAAATCAACCGGAATGTTCCAGCAAATTCTAGAAAACAAAACGTGATCTAAATCCGTTAAGTAGTTCTCTCATGCAACGCAGACAGACAGACAGACGTTGGATTTTACATATATGGAGATACCTTCAGGATATAAGAAAATTAGGAATAAAAAAAATATAAAAGGGAGAACAAAAAACAACCTGGCAAGCAAAAAAAAAAAAGACATGGAATGTGGTACATAAAGAAATCGGGACAACAGCATAAAAACATGCCACATTAAAAATGACAAAAGAAAAAGGGACATCCTAAAATCCCAGTTGAAGAACAACTTGTCAAGCAGACCAGCAGCCCTTTTAGCGCCCGGCTGACCATTTCTATGTTTGTGCGTTTCTACATTCGCACGGTGGGCCACTGATGAAACACGTCAAAGGTCAAACCATCGGTCTACCCCAACGTTGTGTTCTTCCATGACGTCTGAACCTCAGATAATCCTGAAAGTGATCTCTCTGATAAAGAGAAGAATTCACCAGCCACAATGCTCACTCGTCTTCACTCTGTGCCAATACAAGCAGATTAGTGGCACTAAAGAGGGCGGGCAACAGCCTGGGATTCACAAAGCAAGTCTTGTCAAACAAGCTACCTGAAGCTGAGGGGTAGAACATTAGCCGACTTTCTCCGCTTCTCTAGTGCTTGTAAGTCTCAGCCCAGACTCTCTGGAGAGGAGAATGGAATGCCAAAGCAGGAAGAACAGGTGGTACCTTTATGAAGAAGGGCATGTAGGAGAGCTTGACACCCCGGGACTCCGACAATGACTTTAGTTCCTGGCGCAGCTGAACAAGCCTGGTCAGGTCCACCTCATCGCAGTAACCAAAGTGGGGTATCTTTAGGGCAGCAGTCATCGTTTTCACCATTGCCTTCTGGAAACCTAGAAGTGAGTAAAACCGAGATCAAAAGGTGGCACACGTCAAGACTTGGCCAGACTCCTCAGTAAATGACACTTAGTGGTACACCGTTGCACAATGACGAGTATAACGGGTCGGCTCTAAGAGAGGTCCATGAACAGACTGTAATTACAGTGTAATAACCCTGTACGCTGTCTGCTAATACCCTGTAGCCACAATATAGCCAGTGGTCCAAGGGGGTATTTTCCGTATGTCACTTAAATCATCCGAGATCAGGTGCCTCATCTTGGATGAGTTAATGCCGGTGAAACTCATCCGGGATAAGTCGGTTTTACAAACGCAGCTGTGTAGTAGATTAGTCTCGCTGGATCTAATCATCCGAGATGAATGCGTGCGTGCGCGGATTGAAAAGCCCGTATATATCGAGTCTAGATGATCAGCAAGTCTGTGATTGGCTGCAACAAAATGACAAAAGAACGGGTGCATTTTTTTCGCACAAACAGAACAGGACCATTTACTCGAAGGTTATGAAGAATTTAACATGCACAAGGGGTAACACTGCAAAAGCAGCCCAAACCAGAAAAGATGGCCGACAAATTAAATGCGTAAGTAGTGTGCGCTGTTGCATTTCCTATGTGTCTGATTAGTTATTATTTCAAATGTCAGAATTCCAGATCAAACCTGAGCACAAGGAGAACATGGGAACGGGTTAAAGTGAAGTACAAGAATATACTTCAAACTGGTAAATATTAGTATGTAACTATTTAAAGAATTGTTGACATAAAGAGTCATATATAATATAAAAAAAAACATTAATTTTAATGCTAATAAGGTGGCAGACAAGAAAAAAAAGAGGTGGAGGTCCACGCATTCCAGACCTAACCCCTGCAGAAGAATTGGCTCTCCAGCAAAATGCCCATCGCCCTGTTTCTGAGGGCATTCCAGTGGAAACTCCTCCTCAGAACCAGTGGCAGGATGCAGTGGTCACGTCATTTCAGGTAAAGGATGGTCAATGTATATATTTGTCCTCAATGTGTGCCATAGGTACAGTGCATCCGGAAAGTATTCACAGCACATCATCACTTTTTCCACATTTTGTTGTGTTACAGCCTTATTCCAAAATGGATTAAATTCATTTTTTTCCTCAGAATTCTACACACAACACCCCATAATAACAACATGAAAAAAGTTTACTTGAGGTTTTTGAAAATTTATTAAAAATAAAAAATAAAATGAAACGGAATAAAGTAATGCTATAAGGAAACGATATGGCAAAGTGCTGCCGCTGGTCCATTTACGGCATACTGTTACCATGCCACGTAGCTTACCTTTCAGTGGCTCAGTCCTGTCCTTTCCTGTAAACACGGGCTTTACGGAAACGGGAGTGGGCTTCAACGGAGCCTTGTCGTGTGGCTGTGGGGCAGCTGGTGTGGGTCTGGGTGGTGGAGGCACTATTTCAGGAGTGGGGGGCAGAATGGCACCCGTCTGCTTCGACAGGTAGTTGAGAATATCTTCTTTAAGGATGCGGCCATCCCTGCCACTGCCGACCACTTCGCTCAGCTTAATCTGTGAAGGAAATAAGAAAAGATCACATGAGCGGCCATTTTGATTTCACTTTACTGATTTGATATTTTTCAAATAGGGCAGCACGGTGGTGCAGTGGGTAGCTCTGCTGCCTCGCAGTTAGGAGACCCAGGTTTGCTTCCCGGGTCCTCCCTGTGTCTGCGTGGGTTTCCTCCCACAGTCCAAAGACATGCAGGTCAAGTGCATTGGCGATTCTAAATTGTCCCTAGTGTGTGATTGGTGTGCCCTGCAGTGGGCTGGCGCCCTGCCCGGGGTTTGTTTCCTGCCTTGCGCCCTTGTGTTGGCTGGGATTGGCTCCAGCAGTCCCCCGTGGCCCTGTAGTTAGCATATAGTGGGTTGGATAATGGATGGATATTTTTGAAATATCTATTTGAGTGAATTGATTAAAAAAAAAAAACCTTTGAATGAACTGCACAATACATTATTATATTTATTGAATTATATATTCAAAATGCTGGTAATTTGTGTTGTGTAAAATTGTGCTGTTTGAAAGCACAAGAATCAAACCCCATAGCCACAACATTAAAAGCACCTGCCGAATATTGTGTAGGTCCCCCTCGTGCCAACCCGTTGAGGCATTGACTCCACAAGACCTCTGAAGGTGTCCTAACCCGGAGACGTTAGCAGCAGATCCTTTAGGTTTTGTCATTTGTGAGGTGGGGTCTCCATGGATCGGACTTGTTCTTCCGGCGCATCCCAAAGATGCTGATGAAGTTGGGAGCAAAATCAGCACCCTGAACTCTTTGTCGTGTTCTTCAAACCATTCCTTAACTTTTTCTGGAGTGTCTCAAGTGCATTATCATGAAGGGGCATACGTGGTCTGCAGTAACCTGTAGGTAGGTGGCACGTGTCAAAGTAACATCAGCATGAGTGCCTGCAGAACACTGCCCAGAGCATCACACTGCCTCTGTCAGCTTACCTTCTTCCAACAGCACATCCTGTTGTAATCTCTTACCCAGGTAAATGGCGCACACACACCTGGCCATCCACTTGATCTAAAAGAATGCTACCTTCTTCCATTCTTCCCTGGCTCACTTCTGATGTTCACACGTCCATTATAGGCAGTTCAGGAGGTGGATAAGGGTCAGCATGGGCACACTGACCGGTCTGCGCCAGCACAGCAAGCTGCGTGATGCACCAGGTGTTGTGACACTTTTCTCTCACGGCCAGCATTAGGTGTTCCAGCAGTCTGTGCCACAGTAGCTCTGCTGTGGGACCGGACCAGATGGGCTAGCCTTCACCGTCCCACACACGTCAATAAGCCTCGGCCGCACGCATGACACTGCCATTCAAGTCTGTGCAAAAAGTGAAGTACCCCTTTGGCTGTAATAGCCGTCACATTAGCATTTCCCGATGACCGTCTCAAGTTTTGTTCAGCTGTGTGATGAAATTTGAGAAAGTCCTGCTTACACATCCTCTGTCAAATCCTCCCACAGCCACGGGCTTTGACTTGGCCCTTCCAGAACTCCCCATTTTGTCTTTCCTTTCAACTGTTCCTTGTTGGAATAAAGGAGAGGTGTGGTGGCAGATTGGTGGCCCCGAGGCTAGGGATCTGTGCTGGCTATTGGAAGGTTGCCGGTTTGAATCCTGTAAAATGCCAAAGGTGACTCTACTCCATTGGGCCCCTTGAGCGAGACCCATAACCTGCAATTGCTCCGTCCTGGGTATGACGTTAATCTGCATGTCAGCCCTCTAACCTGCAGGGAAAAACCTGGGGGGTGTTGGCACAAATGGCACTCCAGCCACCATAAAAAACCTGAACTAGTGTGGTGCTGAGGTGTCACCCATCACATGGCTGCACTCGGGTCATAATCTGGGGTCCCGAGTTGGTTTGTCATGTGGTGGGTCCTAACCTCTCTCCTGCTCTTGTTGGATTGACTGGTATGTTTAGGGTTATTTTCATGCTGCAAGAGCTTAAATCTTCCGACAGGTGGTCTCAATTTATCCTAAAACGCCCTCTGGTACAATAAAGAATTCATAATGGACTCTGTCATGGTGTGCTGCCCAGGCCCTCATGCAGCAAAGCTGCACATTTCCACCACCAAGCTTTACAGCTGGTATCCAGCTCTTCTGGTCAAATGTTGTCTTTGCTTTTCACCAGGCATGTCTTCTGGTACTGTGGTCGAATAACCGTCTTATGTTTTCTCTCCAGAGCACAGTGCTCCAGGGGTCCTGGACCTTGCCTGGGTGTTTATGGGCAGACTTTAGGCTTGTCCTGATGTGATTTCTGCTTTCCTCCCATGTAGATCTAACTCGTGCAGCCTCTTTCTAATGGCAGACTCGTGCACTTTGACAACACCAGTGACAAGAGCTACCTGGAGGTCCCATGATGAAATCCCGGGGTTCTTAAGAGACGTCATTCTGCATCTTGGGCTAAACTTACTGTGTGTGGGGGTTTGGTTTGGCCAAGGTGGCCATGGTTTGAAATCTTCTCCATTTGCAGATGATCTTGCTGACAGCGGACTGGTTGATCTCCAGTTGTTTAGAGACCTCCCAGACTCCTAGGCATCTAGAACCTTCCTTTGATCTCAGAATGATGATAATACACGCTTCAACCCAAACTTAACGGCTGAGGTTTAAATAAGACGAGCTCATTGAAGGTTCTCTGTGATGATATTCTGGTCATCTGCACCCGATTCTACATCAAGTTGTGGTATTTGAGGTACTGATAAAGGGAGGGGTGGACTTAGGCCGGGTTTATACTTCACGTGACGCGATGCGGCGCATGCTCCAGCGCTTTACTGTTTATAGTTGAGAGCGTACTTAACGTAAATCTGGAGGAATCCACCAGGTGGCAGTGCGAGATATCATCAAGGTGAGAACAGGTTCAGCTTCGCTGTGTTGTGAATTGCCTGGAACAGCCATTAAATTCTGATGACACCTTACCACAATATCTCTGAAAAAAGGATGTTTAATGATTAAATCCATCAATCCAGGGATGTGTCCATTCCAGCATGCATTGGGCACGAGGCAGAAACACTCCTTGGATGGGGCATCACCTCATCGCATGGTGGACACAAGCACTCACATACACACTGGCGTCATTTTAGTGTCACCAAATCTGCATATCTTTGGAAGGAAACCAAGTAGGAAAACATGTCAACTCCAGGCAGGGAATACCAGCGACGGGACTCCCGGCGAGACAGCAGTGCTACCGCTCTGCTACCATGTCACCCCCTCGTGTGTAATTATTAACAGCATTCATTACTTAAACGAAATGATTTATCTGTAAAATGTAACATACACACCTTAACGCATTTCATCATGAATGTCATGTCAAGTATAAATCTAAGGATTCTAAATGTGCAGAGAGTTGGAACATCAGCCATTTAACATGTTCTGTGTGGCGATTGCTGCTGTCAGGTCGGGAGGAAGGCACAAAAGATGGTATGTGAGCCTTTTAAAACGTATCGTGTCATTACGATGGGGAATATGTGACACTTGAATATGAAAGCACCACGAATGTTTTTGTATGTCGGCATTTTGCTTCACTACACTGAACCATTCATGAAACATCGAAGCGCGCACATCGATCTTGTAGGATCCGCATAGCGGCTTTCTGTCACATGTACTGTAGATAATAAACAGAGACTCTGACGTCACACTCCAACTTTTAGAACACTGCACCCCCCCAACATTTTGCTGGTCCTGCAACTTGCACATGCGTCGCGTTCGTTTCCGAGGACCTGCTCAGAGGACGCGTCAAATGAACGCTGGGAACGTGTGGCAGCCACGATACGGGCGGGTCCGCGTACTGAGCGTGAAGTATAAACGAGCCCTTGTGCTTTCCACATGTGGAATCACCATTTATGTTTATTTAAATTATACAATGGACTACACAATGTAAATGTGGCATTATGTTTGCTAGATCACCTTTATATAAAGATACTGCTTGAGTGAAGTTCAAATCTGGGCATGTCCACATATGTTAAAAAAGGAAAACAAAAAAACATTTCTTTGGGTGAATTTACTCCTTCAGCTGCACCTCACATTGCACCCTTCAACACAAGAACTGCTGTTAACGTGATACGAACTGGCGGCCAGTCTACTCCTAGACAGAACGTTCAGGTGAAAGGTTGCTGCTCTTGTACAATTTGCAAGATGGACGCCTCTACAGCAGGTCATATGAGCCTGAGCTCACATTCTCTGCTTATCTTTAATCTTCTTTATCTTCTTTAATAGGTTTGATCACCCTAACCCACTCTCACCTCAGAGTACAGCATCCTCCACCCATCCATCTGCTGATCCCAGCATAGGTGAGACATCCTCACCCACAATTACAGCCGCCCATGTGAGCAAAGCAGCGGGTCCAGATGGAGTATCGCCACGACTGCTGAAGGCCTGTGCACTGGAGCTGGGGAGTCCTCTACAGTAAATCTTCAACCTGAGCCTGGAACAGGGGAGAGTCCCAAGGCTTTGGAAAACATCTTGTATCACCCCAGTCCCAAAGGTACCACGTCCTGGTGAGCTGAATGACTTCCGGCCTGTTGCTCTGACGTCACATCTGATGAAGACCATGTTGCGGCTGCTGCTTCACCACCTGAGGTCACAGGTCCGCCACGCCCTCGACCCTCTGCAGTTCGCATACCAGGAGAAGGTGGGAGCCGAGGATGCCATCATCTACATGCTACACCAATCCCTCTCCCACTTGGACAGAGGCAGTGGTGCTGTAAGAATTATGTTTCTGGACTTCTCTAGCGCCTTCAACACCATCCAACCTCTGCTCCTTAGAGACAAGATGACAGAGATGGGAGTAGACTCACACCTGGTGCCATGGATCGTGGACTATCTTACAGACAGACCTCAGTATGTGTGTCTTGGGAACTGCAGGTCTGACATTGTGGGCAGCAACACAGGGGCGCCGCAGGGGACTGGACTTTCTCCGGTCCTGTTCAGCCAACATACATCAGACTTCCAATACGACTCGGAGTCCTGCCACGTGCAAAAGTTCACTGATGACACTGCTATGGTGGGCTGCATCAGGAGTGGGCAGGAGGAGGAGTACAGGAAGCTAATCAAAGACTTTGTTAAATGGTGCGACTCAAACCACCAACACCTGAACACCAGCAAGACCAAGGAGCTGGTGGTGGATTTTAGGAGGCCCAGGCCCGTCATGGACCCCGTGATCATCAGAGGTGACTGTGCAGAGGGTGCAGACCTATAAATACCTGGGAGTGTAGCTGAATGATAAACTGGACTGGACTGCCAATACTGATGCTCTGTGCAAGAGAGAGGACAGAGCTGACTATACTTCATTAGAAGGTTGGCGTCCTTCAACATCTGCAATAAGATACTGCAGATGTTCTACCAGACGGTTGTGGCGAGCGCCCTCTTCTACGCGGTAGTGTGCTGGGAAGACAGCATAAAGATGAAAGATGCCACACACCTGGACAAACTTGTTAAGAAGGCAGGCTGTACTGTAGGAGTAAAGTTGGACAGTTTAACATCTGTGGCAGAGCGACGGGCGCTGAGCAAACTCCTGTCAATCATGGAGAATCCACTGCATCCACTGAACAGGATCATCTCCAGACAGAGGAGCAGCTTCAGCGACAGACTGCGGAGACCCCACACTATGCGACTCTTCAATTCCATCCGGGCGAGTAAATGCTAACATTATTTAAAGTTATTGTCTACTTTTACATGCATTTTTATTACTATTTAATTTAATATTGTTTCTTTGTATCAGTATACTGCTGCTGGATTATGTGAATTTCCCCTTGGGATCGATCGATCTATCTATCAGACCTCTATGGGGAATGTGCATTAACTGTCCTGTACCTCCTGAAGTGATAAGCAGAGTCCTCTGCCCAGGAGGCCTTGCAGATAATCACACAAAGAATGTGCACTCCTTTGCCCAGGACAATCATTAATTCCAGTAAATTGCAAACCCTCCATTTAAACCAAACCCAACACCCCCTCCAACCCCAAGGATGCTGCTGGGAAAAAGTGAATAACAAGCCCACATTCTTATGACTGTTGCCAGGCTGAGCCATGTAGGTCAACAGCATCCTGAACCCATTTCACGGTCAACAGGCCTCTTGGCAGCCACCATGGCAACTCCAGCAACCAGCTAAGAAATGTTTTATTCTTTGCCGTTTCTCCGAAAATGCCATTAATTGGCTCACATAAACATAAACAAAAGGATTTCTTTCTGACTTCAGCTGTGGAATGAGGAGCGTCTCTGCCTGTCACACATCCTTCCCAAGATAGCAGCCTAGCAACGCCACGGGAGGTTTACAACCTTCGTACACAGAACGGAAAAAGGGGGGAGACTGGGAGGGAGGATGGCCTGGGATCGCAGTACTTACATTATTCTCCATGGCGAGACGTCTGACCGCTGGGGTTGCCAGTGTCTTCTGGCCCTTGATCTCTTGGTGGGTGTGCTCCTCGTGGGAAACAGCAGGGGTTTCAACGACATCCTCCTCCAAAATACCATCTGCATGGAAAAGACAGAAAATGAAGGTAAGCACGGACACAGCTGCTCGGTGAGTCACGTTCAGGCTCAAGAGAATAGGCAAGAACACATCAGATCAAAAGACAAACGCCTCATCTGCAAGGATGGGCCAGGCTGGAGTCACCTTTCATGTGTAAGGTCATCTGTAACGGTGAAGGTCCACTAGGACTCCTTGGCCTATTTACACGTCTTGAGACAACTCTATGAGAGGTCTACTATTTGAACATACTTCCATTATGATAAACAGGGACACTGAGCAGTAGTTTGCTCTCGATTCCCACAACCATCTGTGTGAAGATGTGCTTAACTGGGTTTCTTTCGCCTTTAATGCCGTCCTCTTCATTTACGTTCGAGCTCTCAAGGCAGTGACTACCTCAGCGTTTCTCAACCTTTAAGTATTTGTGACTCGAGTTTTCATAACGTTTTTTAAAGGAGCCCACAAATACCAATTTGTTCTTTTTTAATTAATGATACATCATAGATGCATATTTTATTATACCTACTTAACTTTTATCGACATTTATCTAACTCAATATTTATTTTTCTAGTATCAGAATGTAGTTTAAGTTCATTTGTTTTGGTTTCAGTAGATACATTTTTCATATTTTTGATTCTTGTTTTCTTTTTTTCACATCTTTGCACCCCCCTTTTTGTTACTTCGTGCCCCCCACCCCACAGTTTGAGAACCACTGGACTACCTAAATAGCTGAAAAGATTTTTTGAACACTAATTTTATCGAAGTCTTTGAGAATGAATGTCAGGGTTAGGTCCCCAGAAAGGTAAACTGGGATATACCGTATTAAATACTCTTGTACTCCGCTTGTGGCACTGTGATCACTACCGTCAAAGGAACGATCTCACTCCAAATCAGAGAAACTCACATGGACGTCCAGGGTGAAGATTTGGAGCAAAAATAAACATACACTACCAGTCAAACGTTTTACAACACCTCAGTTTTTCTTAAAAATGTAATCAGTTGACATGCAATGACTGACCAAAAATGGTGAAAAGGTAAGCAGGCGTTTAAATGTAAGGTTTAGGTTGGCAAAAACTGAAAAAAGGAAATTTCAGAATATTACAAACTAGCTGTCCCCCTCGGCTTCGCCCACGTAGTAGTTAAACAGGACAAACTTTAAAAAGCAATAAAACAAAATGTCAAAAACGCTTCAACGTCAAACGTTGGCCATGTATCTGATCGTGTTCATCTCTGACGGGAGAGCGTCCTCCACGTAGGGAGAAGAGCAGGTAGCCGTGATATCTCTGCCAATGAGCAGCTACCCTCTAAAACACACGTAACTGTGGTCTCTCTCTCTCTCGAAAACGTCAAACGTTACTCCTTAAGAATCTGTAGATGATAACGTCTGTTGAACAAACAGGCATTGATAGCTAAGTGGAGGCAAGGTGCGCTCCAACACGGGCTGCGGACCACTGCAGACTGGAAGAAAGTCTTATGGACTGATGAGTCCATCTTTGAAAACTTTGGTTCATCACGCAGGTGTTTGTACGCCTTCGAGTTGGTGTCAAACATGGAGGAGGAAGTGTGATGGTCTGGGGTTCTTTTGCTGGTGGCAGAGTTACTCTGGTGACTTGACTGGCATTCTGAGTCTTTTTCTTCCCTTACCTGCAGGTGGCAGTAGTGTGTGCTTGACATCGGGCCCAATAATCTACATTAAACTTAAACATGGATTATATTTCAAATCGAGGAAAATGCAGTGTGTCTCCTCAGCTTAATGCTTCAGCAATCACCTTCTGAATAGCGATTACCTAAAGTGTCCTGCCTCCATCTTTCACAGTAAACTCATTGCCTGCTTAACTGGGCACCTAACACTTTCTATTTAAAAGATAAAAGGCACGTTGATGGAGTTTGGACACTGGCAGGCCTGAGAGCTCAAGAGGCTCCTCATTTATTCCTGAAAGGTGTCAGCTGCTTCACATCAATCCACTCAGAGACTTAGAGAGCTGGGAAACTGAGAAGGCAGCTTAAAGAATGGGATGCAATTAATGAGAAGGGCTTATGGCAGATTAGCAGTGGGAAATGGACGGAAAAATGCCACATCCAAGTGGAGGACTGCCTGGGTAATGGCACCCTCGACACAGTCCTCCTTTGTACTTTTAGTGTGTGCCCAACCCTAACCACAACCCCTGCTAAACAAAAAACAAAAATAAGAAATGGTGCTTTAAAAAGGGAGCAAAAGTTCAAATCCACACTCCATTAACTTGCCCTGTGGACCCCAACAAGCATTTCATGAAAGGCAACTTGTAATAATGTATCTAATGGAAGTACAGGGGAAGAGAGTGCAGGTGGATGGATAAAGTAAAAGAAGATTTGAAGCAAAAGGGTCTGAATGGTGGGGTAAGGGGTGCAGGACCAAACTGTCTGGAGGAGGTCGAGCAGGCACATCAACCAAATGTAGCGATTTTATCTTTGGCATCGCTGAAGGGGTGTCTGATTCACAAATCCGTATTAAAAGTCGCCGCCGCCGCCTTCTTTCAGCTGCTCCCATTTAGGGGTCGCCGTCAGTACTGAAAGTACCATTTACAAATGTGACAGAGCAATTAGAAGGAGAAAAGACCGAGCCGGACTATTCATGTGGTCAGACAAGAAGCAGCAGCATCACAACCAGAGCTTCAGGCAGCTGGTTTGGTTTTCAGACGCTTTACTGCCAAGTCAGAAGAGTTCGATTGTTACAGCGTTCAGGTGAGCGCATTTCATATTGGTATAGCACAGTTCAGTTACCTTCTTCTCCATTCTCTAAACTTTATGATAGTCCGAATCCAAACCTGTTCATTTTCCTAATAGAAGTGCGGACTTCATCGGACAAGCTGTTCAGGCTGCCATCCTTCGTGGTGAACCTGAATCTCTCTTTTAGGATTTTAGGTGCCACAACATGGATTTGGCACTATCTTCCATATCCTTTTACTGTTAACGTGGACAACGTTCCAAAAGTCTTGCAGTTGGAAGTATGTGAACCGCACAGCAACGGTCAACTTAAAAAATATGCTTACTAAAAAGTTTCTTTCTTCAATTTCTACAGGCTGAACTTGACTCAGGTTTGTTTCTAAGGCTTTGCAAGCCTGCGGTGCGCACGTCATCAAGCTCTGGTAGCACGTAAAGCTGCCAGCAGGACTTCTCACACATTAAAATGAGTAAAAAGCAAATCTAGAAGTGTACTAACAGACACAAATCTTTGAAATGTATTAACAGTTGGTATACTCGGCACCTCAGCTGATATTAACAAAACTCGAACAGACTTAAGATGACTTTCTTATTGGCATTTGAGGATTACTCCAAATATCTTTTAATAACACTCGGGGGCTCCACCCCCTGCTCGCCAACCCCCGGGTTTGGTTAACCGGATATACGATTTCAAAAGATTGTTATTTTCATGGGTATTGTTACATACTCATTAGTTCCACTTTTACTTTAAGACTTCGGTTAAAATAATACAGTGGCACCTCGGTATAAGTCCGCTTTGGAATAAGTCTAACTTGGTATACGTCCTGCTTGGACGCAAAAAATGTTGCTTGGTATACGACCTTTGTTTGGAATACGACTCGTGTGCTAGAACACCGCGCTACCCTTGTTCACATCTCTCGAGACAAACGACGACTGCCCACCAGCGTCAGTACGCCAGTTGCTAGCATTCAGTGAACAACCCGCGCTATAACTCTCTGTGAATTTTCACGTAAATTTGAATGGATTGTTGAAAAGTATGAAGGTGGCATGCATATCCGGGACATGGCTGCTGCATACCGTATGCCGAGAACGACGATATCGATTGTGAAAAACGTTATTAAAAAGTAAAGTGAGGTTACATTTTCATTTTTTCATCTAATT
The DNA here is from genome assembly GCF_016835505.1 of Polypterus senegalus. NCBI lineage: Eukaryota > Metazoa > Chordata > Cladistia > Polypteriformes > Polypteridae > Polypterus > Polypterus senegalus. The sequence goes on from NC_053163.1 coordinate 165,519,053, forward strand.
GCTTTTGTATTTATATATTTTAGTATTAAGCAGTGTTTAAATTATTTTATACAACCCCATCAATGTATAATATGCCAATAGCAATAGGATTTTTTTTCATGGGAACAGATTAATCATTATACCTTTATTTTTAATGGGAAAAATGTGTTTGGTATACGTCCTGTTTGGTAGAAGTCAAAGGATCTGGAACGGATTAAGGACTTATACCGAAGTACCACTGTATTTGGAATTAACTTCTCGTCAATATCGGTTTGAATTTAGATTCCGTGTTTGGATTCACATCGTGACAACACAACAAATAACTTCCCGTGAATGAATTTCGTTTCTTTCTCTCTAATAAATAAACCGACTTTTTCAAATGTTCGTCCCTGTGATTTGTTAATTGTCACAGCAAAAGCGATTCTAGCGGGAAACTGTAAACGTTTCAATAAGAATGGCGTATCAAGATCTCCTTTTGTGTCTAATGTTATTTGCGGAATGTGTACTACATTACCTTTCTTGTCGCCTGTTAAAATTTTACATTAGAATTGTCTGACCAATTTTTAATACAACTTTTAATAGTCCATCACTCAGACATAAATGACGCAATAACATTACGACACGTCCGTCTTTCAATAGTAATTCGTGTGGTGGAACACCAGACGGTGTTAACGGTTGTAGATACTCTACGGGATATTGTAAGTTGATGTTTTCATCTTCTGCATCATCACCAACTGGTTCAGCAGAGTCTATTGGTACGCATTTAATCAATTTGCTGAGTAACCAATCGACAATTTTCACGTTAATTCGTTTGACTTCGTTTCTTGCTGCAATAGTTAAATGAATGGGTGATTCTAAACTGGATCTTCATAAGTGTGTGTGTGTGTTCATAAGTAATCCCATTAATGGATTGGTGTCTGTTCAGGTTAAGTGCCGGAATGAACCTGATGACCGTAGTCTTGTTTGAAAATAGTTGTAAGTATGGCGTGACTGGAAAGAATCTCATGGTAAGTCTCCGTCTCGTGGGACTTCCTTCCAAAAGTTTCGTCTCGTCCCAAGATTTTTTTATTATAATAGAGAGATGTTTTACAATTAAACTATTTCTTTGGACATGTGTTTTAAATTCCATGCTTGTCACTAACACATGTAATAGATCCCACACTTAGACTTTATGGGACTCACCGTAGGAGACATTATTGACAATTTGGCCTATCACCAAAAACATCTGCCCATCCCGATCAAGTAAGTGCACTGAAATGGCCACCATGGTAAATAATAATAATAATAATAAACTGTGTATTACGAGCAGCAGACATCACACAGATTGACACTTTGGCAGTGAAGTACAGGTTGACCGCTCTTGTAGTAATAACTGGCCACAGAGCACCTTATTGCTTTAAAATGGTTAATCAAATGAGCATCTTTTTGCTTAAATAGGACCAATCAAGCACACATCACTTAAACACGCAAAAAAATAGACTTGCTATCTGATGCTCAAAATACTGAAGGCCTTATGCCAGAGGGGTCCTCAATCACGGTCCTGGGGGGCCGCTGTGGCTGCAGGTTTTTGCTCCAACCCAATTCCAGCGACACTTCTGCTTCACTTTTGTTGTCTCGCACGTTAAGGCTTATTTTAGTCGTAAACAGCCGTATTCTCGGTTTTTAATTTGCACCTAATTAGCAATGACATGCAAATGACAAAAGACACCAGCAGCATTTCTCCATTGAGTCTCTTACCATTTACACCCCTGTGTGTATTCATCATGCACCATTGGGTTTAATGAAATACTGAAGAGAAAAAAGTGAAGGGCTGAGAATTACTCCTCCATTTTAGCCTTCAAATCATTTGGATGAGATCCGTAGGAAGGGGAAGAAAATCTAAGATATGTGAATGAGCTGACACAGCAGAGTTAAAGCACAAACAAGCCCATGAAATTAAAGTATTGGCAAGAATTGCTTTCTAAATAGGCAACCGGGTGAGAACAAAAACCTGCAGCCACTGCGGCCCTCCAGGACTGTGACTGAGGACCCCTGTCTTACGCAGTTATTGATGCTTCATTTCCATTAAAATCCTAAAGTCACACAATGGGTTTAGGAGAATTAGAGCAGCAGGGAGTTGCTCCGTGTTCGCCATTATGGAAGCAATGACAAGTCAAGCAAACCGACACCTCTTATTGGCTAACTGAACCAATTAGAATATGGAGACTTTCTTGCCTGAAGAGGGGGGGCCTACATATCGTAATCTTTTTAGTTGGCCAACAAAAGCCTTCATTTTCTCGACAGGAAAGAGTAAATTTCCCGAGTACTCCATGCATTTCCTGCAATGGCCTAGCACAGGGATGGGCAGCGTTGGTCCTGGGGGGCTGCAGGTTTTGGTTCCAATCCAGCTTCTTAATGAGAAGTCAATTATTGCTGAAGCACCACTTATGGCCCCATTTTAGTGGTCTCACTTGTTTAGGTTCCCCACCCTTACTTGCTCATTTCAGCCTTAAACAGCTGCAGTCACTGTTTATTAATGGCTTCTTATTAGCCACAAGGTGCAAATGACAAACGAGTCAGCAGTTCTCCATCTAACTTGTTTCCGTTTACGCCTGTGGGGATTCATCCTGCACTACATAAAACACTTAATATGACAGACTGACAATTATGCATTTTAGGCTTCAAATCATTTGGATGATATCCTTGGAAAGGGAAAACTACAATATAAGAACCTGGCATTGCAGACTAACAAGCCAAACAATTAAAAAAGGTCTTGGCAAGGATTGGTTTCTAATTAGGCAGTTGGGTTGGAATGAAAACCACTGCGGCCCTCCAGGACTGACTATTGCCCACCCCTGGCCTAGCATGTCATCCACACCTGGAAACGTACCTACACTCCATGACACCGTCTGTAATGAATGAATGGGAGGAAAAGAAAACAGACGACCCAATGGAGAGCATTACAGTCGTTGATCATCCAGGAATTTGGTGACACGTCAGATGGCACTGCCATGTGATTAGAAATAAGGGAATATCCAGACCTGTCAAGCACTTCTCAAATAGCAATTTAACTTCAGAAATGCATAAAAAAAAAAAATACAGGTGCAGTGTGAGTGGTGACAGGGGTCTTTAAAAGCTCTGAGGGTGGCAGTGAGTGAAAAGAAAAAATAATAAATAAATAACAGCCCCCAGTGTCAGCCATAAAAATGCAAAGTATGCGTCAGCCAAGTGGTCATGAATGAGACGTCTTGTGCCGTAAAGTCAGAAACAGGCCCTGCCCAAGAGGCCATAACTACCTTTCACGGCGTCCGTTTCAATGTCTACCAGCGGCTTCCCCACGAAGGCTGTGTCGTCGACGCTGTAATAAAGCTTTTTAATCACGCCGTCGTAACGGCTGGTGATGGTGACAGATGCTTTATCGCTTTGAACTTCACAGATGCTGTCAAACTGGGACACAGTATCACCTTCTTTCACGTACCTGCCAATCAGAGAAACAATACAAGTCAGTAGTAAGTCGGGACGCCTCTGATGAAGACCCGACAGCATCAACGTGAACACAATGACTGGCACACAGTGAATAACAGAAGGTGGATCAGCCTGATCGAGTGGAATAAAATAACCTGAGGCTCGGCAAATTCACTTTTTGAGAGATGAATATCTTTTCCAAAAAACTCACTTTTCTGGAAAGCACACAAAGCAATGGACTCACACATTAGTCAACACAAAACGTCTGTCGCTACGAGCTGCTCAGCATCTCTGGCGGCAGTGGCTGTGTGGGGGCACCTTAATGGTGGTGGGCCAGCTGCCTGGCTGTCTTCGCACAGCAGGTGGGTGATGGTGGCGGCTGAAGAGTGACGCATTATGGTTTGTCATCATAAGTGGTGGTCCTCACAGGCAAACATTGCTGTAGGCACATCAGCTACACGATCAGCTGGGGGCCGATCGAGATGATGCTGGCACCTCACTTTCGTTTTTGATATCCATCTCCAGATCACTCGTATCAAACTCGGGGTCCGACGGGTCAGAGCCTATTCAACAAAATCACGTAAAACGTCCGTGGAGTATTTTGCTTTGCTCTCTCGCCAGATGTCGGTGCCATTTTCGAGGTTGTATGCTCTTCGCTACTCATGCACGCGTAGGGAATCGAGGTTCAATCAGCAAAGCTACGTAAGTTTCCTTCTAGCAAAACATAAGGGTGAGTTTTGTTGCAGTTTGTAGCTGATTACCGTCCTCTACTCCTGAATTTTGACAAAGAGTTAAATACGAAATGACCAGAAACAAAACTCCCAGTAAGTCTCTCGTGTTACGGACCTCCGAATGAAAAAGACAAATCCAAAGGATTCAATATCGACCGATTCTTAAACCAAAATCGGATTACTAGCTGAACCATGAAAAGAAACGGTCAAGCACCTTTAGAAATCAGCTTCTCAAACCTTTAATTGCTGCTTCGGTTACTCAAAAAAATATGAAAAAAAGTTAAACCCTTTATTAGCCATTAATAAATTGACCCTTTGCAATAAAATGTGACATATATACGTGTGTGTGTTTTTTTTTCTTCCTTTCCACTGTGAAGGCAAACAGGATGTTTTGGAACATCTGCCACTGGACATGAAGCCTCTGCGCCCTTTGCTTTTCATGTGACTCAGTTTGGTCACTAAGGGAACTCCCTGGTGGCAAATTAAGCACTTATTAAACAGTGCTGGGGCATAAAATTGAAAAAGAAAAATAATAAAACCCAAGAGAATGGCAATGTCTTCCGGAGACAAAGAGCAACACGTTAATGAAAGCGCAAACATTCAGAGCGGCCGGCCGAGCGGCGGACAATGAAAGTGCAAGAACTGCACGGCACGTGAAAGGCCGAATGCAAATGAAACAATCAGGCCAATCAACAAAGTGGTTACTGCTCTGGGGTTGAGGCACAAGGGCGTCATTTTAAAGAATATCTCCAATGTCTTACAAAAAAAAAAAGAACTGAAATCTGTGCATTCTGTTCAATAGATGAAGTTAATCTGTACTTTTAATTATTCCCTGAGCTAATGGGCCCCTTCACAAAGTTCGGAAGTGACGCACTGACGGGTGAAACTGCTTACAATGGACGGCGTGCACTCAACACGTCTCTCTGCAGTTCTAATAATCGGTTTCTGCAGCGTAATACGCATCATTAAAGAACGCTACATGACAAAAGCATCAAAACTGGACGGCAGAATTTTAGTGGAGGAATTCTTTCAGAATCGCCAAGTCTTTTTTTTTTTTTAATTTAACGTTGGCTCGCTCCATTTCGACAAATGTCAGTATATTGTAATATGGAATAAACGAGGTAACTTAGTTGCACTGCGGTGGGCTGGCGCCCTGCTCGGGGTTTGTTCCTGCCTTGCGCCCTGTGCTGGCTGGGATTGGCTCCAGCAGACCCCTGTGACCCTATGGTAGGATTGGACAATGGCTGGCTGACTGACTGACTTAGCTGCAATCTTACAAAATAACCATATTTCATCTACAATTTCCTAAATTACCATTTATCGTTGCTTTTGTGGTATAGCGGGTCCACGGCTTCTGAAAAAAGTCCGTTTTTTTAAATCCGTATAGCCGTGTCGTTCTCCGTGGGCGCGACTGCACAACCGCGGGGAGTTAATGGGGTGATTGGAGCGAGTCGCACCTGCACGTGAGGGTGCGGTCACTCTTGTTTGCCTCATTGGCTTCCTGCGGTGGGTAATTAAGACGCTGTGCCCACGGAGGCAGAGAGAGGGGGATAAATCAGGAATCGTGGAAAAAACAAAAGAGATAAATCGGGGAAAGAAATGGAAGGAGGGAGAACGATGTGAGAAGGAGGTTAAAGTACGGCAATGGCAGTCTAGGCTGGATGATCTGGCCACCTTAAGAGAGAGACAGAACGAACGGGGGCCCCGCGAAGGAGCGTTAGATGGAGGCGCTCTAGGGGGCAAGTTTGCCCCACTGACAATTAGCGAGTGGGGTGAGCAGGAGAGGTGTCATCCCGCTGGATCTGAGGAGCGACTACGGGTGCGCGAAAGATCACGGGAGGAGAGCCAGCCTCGTCGGTCTGGCAGTGACGTCCGTTTGGAGGCCAAGACGGAGGTTGACAGAAGGAGCTCGTGACTGTTGGGTCTCCGCGGCTGCAAGTAATGGTGAGCCGGGGAGAGAGTGATGGAGGTGGGCCAGAGAACAAGAAGGTTGTGCGAGAGACTGCGTTTTTAACTTCTACATTTTTACCTCAGATTTTAAAGGATGTATTTATTGTCGATGGTTTTAACCCCACTGGACACTTGATTTTTATGGATTTATTTATTGAACTTTGACGCTGCACTTTTGCACTTTTTGTTTTTGAATAAAGCACTTTATGGAATATCCCCTGGCCTTGAGAGATTTGTCCCTATGTGTCAGCTCATCTCGGTGACATTATCGACGGTGTTGGGTTCAAGGGCTCCTGAACAGCAATAGGGGGATGGAGTCGAACTCGCATCGTCACAGCTTTGCTTTTGAACGTTTCCTGACATGAAACCATACATTTAAAGTTATGATTTATATTGTTCGTCAACGTGGTATAAACTGTGTTCCATTATGGGGTCCTGCTGTACTCATCTCCATCAGCACGGACTCTCGCACGTTAACCCTGAGCCGAGCCTTTGCCCTTTCAAGAGCCGATTCCTGTGTCAGCACGACACTAACGTGTTGCTCCAGTTAAAAAGGCACAGCATAAACGTGGCGTACTCATCAGACTTAAAAGTGTCGGCTTCAAACAGAAGTGCCACAATGGTGTATACCAGGGGTGTCCAACTCCAGTCCTGGAGGGCCGCAGTGGCTTTCATTCTGACCATCTTCTTAATTAGGGAGCCGTTTGTGCTGCTAATTAACTTGGCTTACCTTTGTTTTAATTGAGGCGACTCAAACCCCCTTAGTTGTTTGTTTTTTTACTTAATGAGACGCAAAACAAGCTGCCACACGACCAGCTAACCTGAAAATAAAGGTGAAGGTTTCGGTCATGTCGGTCTGCTCAGGTCACCAAAACATCTTGATGGTGACCTGAAAATCAAGAGTCTGCTGTGGTAGAACGAGAGCAGCGACAAGTCACGATATTCAATAGTGACTTTAATGAACAGCAGGAATTGGCCTCTTATTAAGAAACTGGTTGGAGTGAAATTCCCATTTAGCTGGTCAGCTCGTTTCACGTCTCATTTCCGTTTGGCGGCCATTTAATGAAGAAACAAATCAATTCAGAGGACTGAATCCTTAAAAACAGGGCTATTAAAATGAAGGGAAAAAGGAGTTCATTAGCAGTGAAAACGGCTTGCTGATTAGACAAAGGGTTAGAATGAAAACCTGCAGCCACTGCGCCCCACCAGGACCAGGGATGGACACCCCTGGTGTATACAAACACGCCTCTGATCTCTCTCGATTGTTTCATCGGTTATCTTCACTATATTTCATCAGTGGCAAAGCCGTTGAAACACCAGCCAGGATGGCAATGTTTAGAATCTGAACCCAGAGGAGTACTACTGAAGCTCTTCTGCCACCGTTTATGTTACTCAGAAGACAATTGGACCCATCAATGACGCCTCCCAGAAGGAAACAAAAATCAGAATTGTGCTCCGATTGCGCCTGCTTTTCTTTATAATCATGCTCATGCCCCAAGTGCTTGAATATCTTAACTGGTAAGATTTGTGTCATGGCACCAACACTTTTCACTCATTTCTGCCATTTAAAATTATGTGATTCCTGCACTGCATAATATTCTCAAACCTTCTTAGTCAGAGTCCTGGGGACAGAAGGTGGCACAAAGGGACAGAAGGTGGCACAAGGCAGTAACAGGCCCTGGACCGGGCGTCAGCCCACTAACACTTCGATGATAGCTGCCTCTGAATGTAATGCTGCTGGTTTTCAAGTACTACATTTCTGAGTGACTGGGTAGAGAATTAAAGTGCAAGAACTGGACTGCACTTGAAAAGCTGAATTCAAGTGAAATAATAAGATTAATAAAACAAAGAAAAATCAGAACAAAGCCTCTGAATGTTGAGACACAAGAGCATCGTTATTTTAGAACATCTCCACCTAGTGGTTAAAAAAGAAACACCGAGGATTTCTAATGGGACCACTTTGATTTCTGAGATTTTTTTATTTGATATACAGTACTTAGTTAATCCCCGAGAGGAAATTGTCTTTTTCATATGACCTGTCCATGCGGTAATGAGTTGGATAGTGTAGCATCTTCATTTATTCGAGGATAAGAATTTGGATTGCAAAGAGCAAAAATTGCAATTTACGAAGTGCTTTCTATGTCCTGTTTCCTCTTCAAACCCGGTCACGTCACTGCCCTATATCTAGCCTGACCGCGTGACTTTTCAGTTCGGCGGTGACGTGACACCAATGGGGTCAGGAGAGAGGAGCGGGGAACGCGGTAGTCTGAAGGAGGAATAGGAATCGAGAAAAGCGGCGTCGGGGTGTATGGGAGGCCGCAGCCAGCGTGTGGAAGGGTTTGGAAGAGGAGGAATACGAATCGAGAAATGCCGTGTGGGCTGTGTGTGTTTTTTGAAGAGGAAGCAGGACGAACCAGAAGAGAAATATATATGAGATTATATAAATAAGAGATTATTGAGCGCAAACTGATCGCTATCCAAAATTCCGAAACAATCTTCATTCCCAGAATCTCTCTCCTTCCTTCCGACACCAATCTCCCTTAAAAATTTAAACGCACATAATTCCCACTCAGACTCGTCTTCTCCACGACTATCAACAAGTCCCAAGGACAAATGTTTGCAAAGATTTGCGTTAATCTACAACAACCAGTCTTAGAATTAGAATTAGAACAATCTAGACGAGAACAGGCCATTCAGCCCAACAAAGCTCGCCAGTCCTATCCACTTGCTTCCTCCAAGAAAACATCAAGTCGAGGTCAGCTGCACGTGGCTTTTTCTAGGGTTAGATCTTTCTAGTATTTCTTTCTTCTTGATTTCTGAATGGCGGGCGTCGGCTAGTATAAATTGTTTCATCTGCCGAGACATAAGTCAAACATCTAAGCATGTAACTTTAAAGTGGCAGTCATTATTAAAGGTGTTATATAAATATAGTTTCTTCTGAAAGTAACATTTCATTTCAAAGAAATATGAATCAAAAAAGCAAAATATCCAATACGCGTATACATCCCAAAGCTGCCTGTTCAATGCATGACCCTAAGCAAGTCCCATAAACTGTCCATAAACAAGACAGACATCTTGGAAAGAGGCTACAGCCTCTCAGACCCAGAATCCTGAGTTTGAATTTCATGTCCGTGTGTGTGTGTGATCTCGGTCCACAAAAATTGGACAGTCTGGTTTGACTAGAAACTCCAAATTATCTCCATGTGACTGTGAGCAAGTGAGTCCAATAATGGGCTGGTGCCACGTCCAGGGTTTGTTCCTGCCTTGTTCTCGATGCTTTTAGGACAGATATGGCCTCCTACAATGCTGAATTAAGTTTGTCGAAGACTGTCGCGTTATTATAATTATACGGTGCCAATAAAAAGTATTTACCCCTTGGATGTTTTCGCATTGTTATTACTATAAAACTTTGGACCACAGAGGATTTCATTTGGGTTTTTGTCACTGATCAGATCTCTGCAAAGTGTTCTAAATTCATCACAAATATAAAAGTTAACAGCTCGAGTCTCTCTGCTCGTCTCTCTCCTCCAGCTCGGCCATTTTCGCCCTTCTTCTTTGCTCTGTCAGGTGTCATGGTCATCGTGAGTAAACAGAGCTTTGTCAACTCCAGCCACAAATTCTCATATGGACTCAGATCCTGACTCCGACTCCGCCATTTTAGGACATTTACGTTGATTGTTTTGAAGCCATTCCTGTGTAGCATTTGACTTTCTGCTTGTGCTCGTTGTCTTGCTGGTCTTCTCCCAAGGTGCAGCTTTCTCAACAACAACAACAACAACATTTATTTTTATAGCACATTTTCATACAAAAAAGTAGCTCAAAGTGCTTTACATAATGAAGAAAAATAAAAGACAAAATAAGAAATTAAAATAAGTCAACATTAGTTAACATAGAAAAAGAGTAAGGTCCGATGGCCAGGGAGGACAGAAAAAACAAAAAAAAACTCCAGATGGCTAGAGAAAAAAAAAAATAATAAAAAAATAGTCTTCATCACGTTTTCCTATTTAAGATTTTCCTGTTTTTTTTCACCAGCCTAACAGATCCTGCCACATACACGCTTGCTTCATGTTGGAGATGGTGCGTTTTTTGATAATGTGCACTGTTCAAACATGGCATTTCGTCTGATGGCCAGAAAGCTCAGTTTTGGTCTCATCAGACCATAGAATCTCCTTCCAGCTGACGTGAGAGTCTGGCGAGTGCTTTGTGCCGAGATGTTCTGTACATTTTCTCTCTTTCCCACTCTCCCATAAAGTGGCGACTGATGAAGTGTTGCCTGCACAGCCTGTCCAATGTCAGCCGCTGCAGCTTGGGACTCCTTCAGAGTTCCCAGATGTCTCCTACTGGTCTCTCCCACTCGTTGGTCTGCTCCAGCAGATTCTTTCCATTTCTTCATCACTGATTTAACTGGATATTTTGGCGACTTGTGTATTTCGTGGTCTCCGTCCCCTGACATGTGCTTTTCATGGAGCTGCTTATTGAGTTCTTTTTGTCTTCGTTGTGCAGGTCAGGCAGCCATACAGACTCATCCCAAGCTGGCCCTTCAAGACACCGGACAGGCGACTGAGCAAATGATGGGACCTCTGAAACCAATTGGCTCCATTAGGGGTGTCATATTAAAGGTGGCGGCGGGATATGTATGTGATCATTTATTGTGTTTTATGTTTGTAATGAATTCAGACCACTTTGCAAAGATGTGTTTGTTTTGTTTGACTTTAAACAGTCTTTTTCTGTTGATCAGCGTTAAAAAGGCCAAATGAAATCCATTGTGATTGTTGCGTAACAATGAAACGTATGCTATCATTATAACTGTGTTGTTATCAAGTCAAGTTGGGGAGCATGCACTGGTACAACGCATTGCCGCACCCACCACACGGTTATACAACTCGGGGATCCCAGTTTGCAACCCCCCAGGCAGACACGCGGTCCAGTCCCACCCTCTGGAAATGACCCTCCATCTGCTGCAGCCAGGTGTTACGTGGGCGACCCCTTGGCCTGGTCCAGCCACTTGGGTCCCCAACAATGAGGATCTTATGTGCCGGATCACCCTCAGGGGGAAAACGCACTGCTTGGTCGTAGTGCCGTAACTGACGCTCCCTCACATTGCAGGTCATGTGCCTGATTCGGGACTCCATGAGCAACACAAAGTCAAACCAACGGGAGCCAAGGATTCTCCAAAGAGTCCAAAGGAGTCCAGTCTTCGTCTCAGGTCACTGGATAGCGTCCATGTCTCACAAACAGGGGGCACCAGGACTCTAAAGACTTCGGGAGCGCCACACAGCCCTTTCCAGTGACCTCATGACCCCCCCCATGCTCTCCCAATCCGTCTATTGACTTCATAGGAAGAGTCACATGAAAGTCACTGTCAAGGTAAGTAAACCTCTCGATGAGGTCGACACTCTCTTCGCAGACAGACACACTGCTGATGGCCGTGCCCAAGAAGTCATTAAAGGCCTGGACCCTCACAAGCCCAGACACTCAGACTCCTCTCTCAGTCTCTCAAGCACCCCAATTAGAGCCTCCATTGACTCTGCAAAGATCACAGCATCGTCAGCAAAGTCAAGATCTGTGAATCTTTCGTCATCGACAGATGCCCCCCCAGCCACTGGACCCCACGACCTTCTCCAACACCCAGTCCATACAAGCATTGAACAGAGTAGGAGCAGAACACACCGCAGAATCAACTGGGAAAAACGCAGATGTCCAGCCTCCACTCTGCACAGCACTCACACTACCTGTGTTATCCAATCCAGAAAATAAATGAAGTAGGCTCATTACTACTAGTATCTTCTACATTTAGAGGACAGGTGGTACCATAGCAGGGTCCTGGATTTGATTCCCTGCTCAGTCCTTTTTTTGGACATTTGCTAGTGAGAATTAAACGAACATGAACTGCTGTCACACGGGATAGCAGAGTCCTGCCCGGTCGCTCTCAGAACAGACTGGGCTTCCCCGGAACTATGAATGTAAAACAAAACTTTACAGATACGATTGAGCAGGTAAATGGTGTTCTACGACAATCTGAAGGCTTTACTCAACATGACACTGAACATCTTACCGGGCGGCAGCCATTTTTATTTGTCTTACCATTCTCTTACTGTCACTTCAGTTATTCCTTCTCCGATATCCGAGAGTTTAAACTGAACAATCTGTCCGGCGGCAACTGTGAAAAAAGCAAACATCAAAAATGCAGTAATTGAACAGCAGGCTTGTGTATCAATGACACCAAATCTACCCAGAACTGCATAAACTGACAAAAAGAAACTGTTGGATGTGTTATACCTTGCTTAATGAATTGCAGGGAACGCAAGTTAAAATGCGACAAATAAAGTTATAAACTAAAATGCTTGGGCCAAACTTTTTTTTTAAAACTTAATTATGAAGATCAGTTTTGGTTACTGCAAAAACTTAAAAAGGCTGAAGGCCAAAAAACGAAGAGTAACAGTTTCAAATGAAAAAGGAGGACAATCATACTTAATAAATAAAATGGAATAAAAAGTGCAAGGGAGGTTATTTCCGCCCACTTAAATTTTCTTTCCACCTGAGACCCCCAAATTGTTGAGCCGTGTTAAATCAGCAGAGAATTTCAGTGCTCTACACTTGCTTTAAAACGCACGAATTGCAGATGGAATAGAGAATACGTTCACGGCCCGACAACCTTGGATTTATCAGCCAGCAACGCTCGAGTTTTCAGCCTTAATCTGTCATTTTAAGGAAGGAGCTGCCATTGTCCAACATGGCCACGTGAGACTGAACGGTACACATCTGTAACAGCGCTGTCTGTAAAGCACAACTCAGGAATTCCTAAATACAAAATGGCAACTGAAGCTGAACTGCATACCCTGATGATGTCCCGGTGTCATCGCACTTCAGTAGGTCAAGTTCTAAAGGTCTGTGACGTATACTTTCAAAATTCTCCTTGGGGTGCGTTCAGCCCCCCCTCTTCACAACGCGATTGGCAGAGACGTAAAATGGCTGGCACATAGCGCAGGCCCTGGGGGGGGGTTTGGGGGGTTGGCGAGTGAAGTGAGCAACGGGCGAACCCCCCAGTGTCTCTATATACACACATATACAGTATGTAGAGTTAAAATGCCCGACTGAAAGCGACACATCTAGAAACAATATTTAATCAGCTGGGCCTTTTTAGCCCTCAGTACACCACACTTTGATTTTTATCTTTTTGATTGACGCGTTACCATCAGGCTTGCTGATCAGTTGTATCAGTTAATGAGTTTTACTTAATATGCTGTTTGTAAATGTATTGCTCTTTTTTAATGTTATTACTGTACAAGTATGTGTTGTGCGAGATTAGGCCTTAACTGATCGCACCTCAGTAGGTCAAGTTCTATAGGCCTGTGACGAATACTTTCAAAATTCCACAAGTCTGTCAGTTGTGCACTTCTTGTATTTGCCATTTTTAGTTTTTCTTCATGCTCTGTACACATCTACTCTATACCGTATATATAAAATCCTAAGCCTAAAAGTTAAAAAATTTTATGTCACGTTTTAAATCGGGCTTATTTTCAAATCTACATATATATGTTTGGTTTCATTCTTTTCAGAATTAATCAAACTTTAATGTGATGTTGTTAGATTTTCAGATTACGCTTTTAAATTATAAACTAGTGCAGGGCGGCATGACCAAAATTCTATATCACGGTATTTTTCAAAATTATCCCGGTTTCACAGTATTCAACGGTTATTTTTTTTCCCATGCATGAGTGGATGTTAACCACATTTTCTACTGCAATTACTGCTAACCTGTTCCACTGTCATGAGAATTGTACATAAACGATAAAATATCAAGACCTCGAGAACCACGAGATGAGACTTTGTACCAAGACATTTAGCTACGCCCGGGGCCGGAAATAAAAGACAAAGAGTAGGACGGCTGCTGTACAGGCTTTTAAATGTTCGATGCATCGTGCAGAAGGGAAGAAAAAAAAAAAAAGTAACCTGTATTTGTTTCCCATTGTATCACCGTTTAAGAGGGGGATTCGGAGGAGCGGCTGTGTCTCCTTGGGGTGCATTCAGCCCCCCCTCTTCACAACTGCAATCGGCAGAGACATAAAATGGCTGGCACATAACGCAGGCCCTGGGGGGGGGTTGGGGGGTTGGCGAGTGAAGTGAGCAAGGGGCGAACCCCCCAGTGTCTCTATATACACACATATACAGCATGTAGAGTTAAAATGCCCGACTGAAAGCGACACATCTAGAAACAATATTTAATCAGCTGGGCCTTTTTAGCCCTCAGTACACCACACTTTGATTTTTATCTTTTTGATTGACGCGTTACCATCAGGCTTGCTGATCAGTTGTATCAGTTAATGAGTTTTACTTAATATGCTGTTTGTAAATGTATTGCTCTTTTTTAATGTTATTACTGTACAAGTATGTGTTGTGCGATATTAGGCCTTAACTATAATAAGTACATAAAAATTCAATTAAAAACATATTTATTTAACTGGGCAGCACGGTGGCGTAGTTGGTAGCCCTGCTGCCTCGCAGTTAGGAGGCCGGGTTCGCTTCCCGGGTCCTCCCTGCATGGAGTTTCCATGTTCTCCCCATGTCTGCGTGGGTTTCCTCCCACAGTCCAAAGACATGCAGGTGAGGTGCATTGGCGATCCTAAATTGTCCCGAATGTGTGTGTGTGTGTGTGTGTGTGCGCCCTGCCCGGTGTTTGTTTCCTGCCTTGCACCCTATGTTGGCTGGGATTGGCTCCAGCAGACCCCCGTGACCCTGTAGTTAGGATATAGTGGGTTGGATAATAGATGGATGGATTTATTCAACCACAATTACATGTGACAATGCTGCCTGCCCTATTTAGTTAACAATCAAATACAAATATAAACTTACTTGTCAAAAATGATCATTGTGTCCTACCTGTAGTTGTCCTAAAATACCGATGTGGACAGATCTTCAGCTGGGGCCGATTCAGGAGATACACACATCTGCTAAGGCGACCTCTGCTGTAGGTGCTGTAGTGGTGTGCGCAGACCTGAACGATCAGACATTCATAGAAAGGTTATGGTCTGTCTGTTACTTTGTCAGTAATACATTTGTTCGTCTTTTTCCCACTTTGCAAATTACATATCACAGTAAACACAAACTGCTTTAAGTCAAGCTACATTTATTCTTTATTGCAAAGACTAGCAAATACAAACACATAACCCCTGTCCTTACATCCTTACACTGGCTTCCAGTTAATCTTCGAGTCAATTTCAAAAATTCTCTTCCTACACATGAAGCCTTAAACGGCTGCGGCCCTGCTTACCTACCTGAACTTATCGTTACAAAGCAGAGTGCACATTAAAATCTCAAGATGCCAGTCTACTAAATATTCCAAGCATTAATAGAATAGCAGTTAGGAGGTCACACTTTTATCTAGAAGGCCACAGAGCTGAGGAATCACCTGCCTGCTTACGTAAGAGAACGCTCTTTTGTCTCAGCTGTTAAATCGATCCTGCAGGCGATACTAAAATTGGAGAAACAGCAGCAAAACGATTCAAGAAGACGCAAATGCAGTTTAACATACAAAAGTGCTACATGTGGGCAAAAGGAACGTCAATTATAAAAACAACATGGCAAGCACTGTCCTAAGGGAAGAAACCTCTGGGGAGGATGTAGGATTTATGTTAACACAGCATTCTCTTCGTCTAAGTAATGTGCAGATTCGATTAAAAGGTGAAATAAAATGCTAGGTTGTATTGTAAAAGCTGTGGAATAGAAATCAATTATTGTTACTACTAGTGAGATCACATCTCCAGTCTTGTATGCAGGTCTGTCCAACCAGCTACAAGAAAGACATAGCAGCACTTGAAGCTGGGAAGAGGAGAGCAACCAAGTGCATGCTGGGTCTTATGGACATGTATTCCAACAGATTTAGGACTAAACCAGTTTGGTCTTTATCGGAGAAGACTGCGTAGGAACCCAACCTGGGTCTTCAAAGTCCTCAAAGGCATTGATAAAGTAAATCCAGCAGAACTCTTTCAACTAAATGGTGAAGCACGTACTCAAGGGCACCCTGGAAACAGAGGGGACGTGCATTTAGGACTGAAGCCAGCAATCTCAAATCGTATAAAATGACACTCTATATGTCTACAGGGTGGTCCGGATCTAATTATGCAGATCCAGTTCGTTTGGATGACTTTGATTTATGTGGGGACGATTCCAGTTCGGAGTGAAGGCGATTCTTCATGTCGTCAGTTTGCACACTTCTCAATGGTCCAGGATTTTTTGGGTGATTTTCTATGTAATAAACTTAATAAGTCATAGCGTAATTAGATCTGGACCATCCTACAGATTACAGATCTCCATTCTTCTGTGAAAAGCAGCAACTTTGACTCCTCTTATTGTATTGGGGCTTGAGCTCCTGGGTTCAGTTGATGTGACCAGCACAACTTCAAGTCCTTCTGATAATTTTTTGCTGAAAACACGGATTGGTTTACTCTTTATCAAAATGGTGTAATTTCCTGCACAAAATATACGCCTGCAAATGATGGTATTTCAGGTCTAGAGAGGACGAGAAATTGGGGGAACCCCAAAAACCTCAAAGGTCGTGAATAACTTGGCATCAAGGCAAGTCAAATGTTGAAGTTTTATTATACTGGTTAATCAGGAGACACCGGACAAAAAAAAAAAAAACTGACGCGATTTTAAAGCATCTTTATGTAATTTTTATGAACTCAATGTTCCTCATTTGTACAAATATTATATTAGATAGACCACATGTAATTAGCGGATAAATGCCGCCTTTAAGGCCGATCAATTGAAACGTGCGCATGCGCCGTTCTATATTGCCGCCAGCAGTCCCTGCGCCAACTTCAATTGTTCCACTGATTTCTACGCGTTTTCTGTCCGTAATCGGTCAGGGCACAGCGAGAGAAACTCGAAAATCTAAGCAGTTACAAACAACAGAAACCCGACTTACGTGGAAAAGGAAAAAAAAATCAGTTAAGGCACCCAACTGGTAAAAGGTCCTTCCCAACGTCGGAGAAGTTGCCCTCCAAAGTTAAGACCGGCTTGTTACTGTATTTGGATTTTTTAAATTATGGCTTCAATGTTTTGCATAATTTCTGATTGGGTTTTTTTTGTAAAGTTTAAACTAATTAACATACGGTCACAAAACTTCCTGGGGTACAGCAACTGGCAGTTTATGAAAAGAACTTGTCTTGGACACCATCCACGACTGCTGTTTGCAAATACCAAGATTATACTGGCAAACTGCGCGGTTCGGTGCATGACATTGAGAGGTCAGTTTGTAACGACACGCAGGTCTTGAAGTTGTTCGATTTTATAAACACCATATTGCAGGAGGTTCTTCAATTTACTCTGGAAGTTCTGATCAAAGCCCAGAGAGTCGAATGCAAGACAGGAACAAATCCTGGTCGGGACGCTCACTCCAAACGGGCCAGAGTATACCTTTGTTCTTTTAAGACTGTGACCTGTGTATCGCGGCTGTGTTTGTGTTTAGCTCCCCATGAACGCCACTATATAAAATATTTCTCCCTATGAAGAAAGTAACAAATGCGTGTCAATGGCTCTAAGCAGTCTTTGATCGCTTCAATGAGGCTGAACAGCAAAAAAGAGTTTTGATTGCTGCACAAAGAAAGCACCGACTGAAACCGACGAGATTTTTAAGGCTTATTTTTTTAATAATGAATACATACATGGTATGCGCTTTGGTAGATTTCTGGGGTGGGGTCAACACTCTGAAGTGTGTGATTTTAAGCGGTGACGTCCAGCTGCAGGAAAGAAATCGGGTCGACAAGAGACGCGCGCGGCAAGTTACGAGGAGAGTTGTAACGTCTGATCTTACATCCCCGGCGCGCTGTCGCTTTTCGTCTTTACTCTCCTATTGACTTTAACCTTCATTTAAGACCGACACCCTTCTACCCCCAGTACAGCAGTAAACAGAAGTCTCTCATGCAGTAACCTTACCAAGCGACTCAGAAGCCTGAATGAGCCCCTCAGTGCCGCCATCTTACTCCGGAAATGATGTAGGCAAACGCCCCCGCTTCGGAGCCAATCACAAGAAGAGGCGGAGCGTGACACCACATTATCCGCAAGGAACCTTCAACATTCTGCAGTGAGGGAGAGACAACAAAAAAAAAAGATTGTATTGTACTATATGGCTCCACGGATTCATTCAACGGCGCCGAAAAGCAGAAACTATTGCAACTTAAGTGCAGGGCTCCTTAAAGCGGCATTTAGTTTGACAATAACTCCATGGGTGACGGGGCCTTCAGCTGTATAGCGCCCAGACTCTGGAATGACCTACCAAAATTAATCAGATCAACTGACTCCATGAATTCTTTTAAAAAACAACTCAAAACTCATCTGATCAGGAAGGCTTTTGGCTGTACTTGACTTTATTACCCTTCTCTCAGTTTACCTCTCTGTCAAGATGCTCATGTAACCTGTGTGTGTGTGTGTGTGTGTGTGTGCAGACCATCAATTATGTTGTCTGTTTGGCTTTCTCTGAATTTGCTATCTTAATCTTCTTTATTTATTTATTTGGTTAGTACAATGCTATATACTGTATACCCTGCCGTTCTTTGTTATATTCTGTAAGTGTTTTGCACATGGGAAAGGCGCTATATAAATAAAATGTATAATAATAATTATTATTATTATATAACCGTCCAGAATACCTCAGACAGGCACTCAAGGTTCAGTTATGACAATAGCAAAAATATTGTGGTCCAGAAATGGCCCAGATGTACCCAGCCACATTTAACGATTTTCACGGTTATAGACTGAGAGCCAAACACGGCTAAGGTACAATCATACGTGTGTAAAGTACACGCCTGGCATGACATTCGCAGGCACTAATCATCACTCTTGTGTGTAGTGATATGTTTAGGTTCGTAATTTAATTATCACACCGGACTGAAAGAGGTCATAACTTTTTAATAACGGTGCTTTACCATTAAAGGAGGCATTACCATTTATACAAGTTTCATTGGACAAATACCGCCAATCTCTCTTAAATCAACAACTGCACACCACGCACTCAAGACCTTACTAATCACATTGTACGTGTTCATTAATAGACTTTACTAATCAACTATCATTACATTGTGCTCCCCGTCCCTTTGTTACAGCCAAACTGTTTCAAATTCGATATACCGCTCCGTGCCCACTGCTGTCTGATTTTAGTACCTAGCCCTTATGTGTGAGGGGAGTCACTTGCCTTTATTTTCAACTTGAAAGAATACTTTTTGGTCACAGGTGTTCCAGGTAAGACCATTTCTGACATGACTTCCCCAAACTGTAGATGGATTACAAAAGGTCAAGCAGTTTCTGCAAGTCCCGACCTGATAGCAGTACTGGACGTCCTCTGATTTCGAAGGCCAGTATTGATCAGCTGCCACACTACATGGCTGACCGCTGTGTCTCTTGTCATCAGCCTTTCCTGTTTCTGTTTCTTCAGAAGAGTGTGGAAAGCACATCCATAGCAACACCTTTCGGCTGGGTTTGCACTTTTGCCATGGTGTAAGATTTGAATGTTAAGATAAATAAAACTGTTTATCGGATGGTTACATTTAGTCTTTGCTCCTCTTCTTAAAAACATAATAATGTGCTCTTTCAGAAGTTTTACTTTGGCTGTGCTCTGACCCAATAAGGTCCTATTATGGTTGAGCTTTAGTTGTGCTGTGGGCCCACATGTCCTTCACACATTGCCTTAAAGTAACCTGAATTTTAAATCGCATATTCATCAGATCACTAGGACAGCATTTTTTCACTTCAGAAACATAGCTAAAGTTAGACCTCTTATATCACTGAATGATGCTGAGAAATTAATTCACGCTTTTGTTTTCAGTCGACTAGATTACTGTAACGCACTCCTCTCAGGACCACCCAAAAAAGACATCAATCAATTACAACGAGAGCAGAATGCAGCTGCTAGAATCCTAACTAGGAAAAGAAAATCCGAGCACATCTCACCAGTCCTGATGTCACTACACTGGTCACCTGTGTCATTCAGAATTGACTTTAAAATACTGCTTACGGTTTACAAAGACTTAAATAATCTGCTCCATCTTATATATCGGAATGTCTGACACATTATATTCCAAATCGTAACCTCAGATCCTCAAATGAGGGTCTGATTAGAATTCCAAGAGCAAAACTTAAAAGAAGTGGTGAGGCGGGCAGGCGGCCTTCTGCTGTTCTGCACCTCAAATCTGGAATAGTCTGTCAATAGGAATTCACCAGGCTGATACGGTGGAGCACTTTAACACACGGCTGAAAACACATTACTTTAACATGGCCTTCTCATAACTTAATCCTGATACTCTGTATATTCAATTCATTATCATAACTATTCATGGTGGCTCTAAAATCCGTACTGACCCCTACTCTCTCTTTTGTTTTTTTGTCCCAGTTTTCTGTGGTAGCGATCTGCGCCATCACCACCACCTAATCAAAGCATCATGATATTCCTACATTGATGGATTAAAAGCCAGAAGTCTACGTGACCATCATCATCAAGTCCTTCCATGAGAATCCTAATTACAAAGAGGACTGTTTCATTTATGCCAGGTAGAAAGCCCAGAGGGTGCTGGGTGGTCTCATGGTCTGGACCCCCTGCAGATTTTATTTTTTCTCTCCAGCCATCTGGAGTTTTTTTGTTTTGTTTTTTCTGTCCCCCCCGGCCATCGGACCTTACTCTTATTCTATGTTAATTAGTTTTGTCTTATTCTAATTCTTACTTTGTCTTTTATTTCTCTTTTCTTCATCATGTTAAGCACTTTGAGCTCCATTATTTGTATGAAAATGTGCTATAGAAATAAATGTTGTTGTAAAGGGCTTGAATATGGCTGGGCTATGACCCATATAGTCATAAAGTGCCTTATCTACTGTATCTATTGTAAAGGCCAACCCCAACACAAACAGGCATAGGACACAAGTTCAGGCACACATGAGTTCTTATTTTCTTTTTTATCTTGTGGGCAGAAGCTCAACACAATTCTCTTTCTCTTTCTCTTTTCTCCTCCCGACTCTGGCTGTCTGAGTGGTGTCTGCTGGCTCCTTTTATAAGTCAACCGGAAGTGCTCCAGGTGCTTGTTGCCCTACTTCCGGCAGCACTTTTCAGTGGCAGAAGAGCTGTTCTCCAGGGCTCAGCAGCTGTTGCAGCACCGCCTGGTAGCACCCATGGATCCCATCTGGGCTGTATCCAAGTCCAACTCCCACAATGCCCTGCGGGAGTCCGAGGCATCGCTGCAACCCATGGGAGCTGCCATCTAGTGCTCCAGGGGAGGTAACACTCTGGATAGATTGGCTCTCCCGGCCCTTCCTGCGTGGGGGCATCCCAGCCGGGCAAGGGTCCCAGCCATCTAGTATCTATCTATTATATAGTGCCTTTCATATCTATCTATCTATCTATCTATCTATCTATCTATCTATTATATAGTGCCTTTCATATCTATCTATCTATCTATCTATCTATCTATCTATCTATCTATCTATCTATCTATCTATCTATCTATCTATCTATCTATTGTGTATTGTCCCCATTCTTCCTGTTATATTGTTATGCCTGCAATAATACTTCAGTGGGAATGCTTTTGACTCTTTCTCCATCTGGCATCCCTGCAAATGCAGCTTAAATTGGTGTACATTTTATTAATCCTGTGCATCACGTGTTTGTTTGGGATCCCTGAACATCTGCACACACAGTGGGTACGGAAAGTATTCAGACCCCCTTCAATTTTTCACTCTTTGTTAGCCATTTGCTAAAATCATTTAAATTCATTTTTTTCCTCATTAATGTACACACAGCACCCCATATTGACAGACAATAAAAAGAATTTTTGAAATTGTTGCACATTTATTAAAAAAGAAAAACTGAAATCTCACCTGGTCCTAAGTATTCAGACCCTTTGCTGTGACACTCATATATTTAACTCCGGTGCTTTCCATTTCTTCTGATCATCCTCGAGATCCCCTTCATTTGAGTCCAGCTGTGTTTGATTCTACTGATTGACTTGACTAGGAAAGCCACACACCTGTCTGTCTATATAAGACCTTACAGCTCACAATGCATGTCAGAGCAAATGAGAATCAGGAGGTCAAAGGAACTGCCTGAAGAGCTCAGAGACAGAATTGTGGCAAGGCACAGAGCTGGCCAAGGTTACAAAAACATTTCTGCTGCACTTAAGGTTCCCAAGAGCACAGTGGCCTTCATAATCCTTAAATGGAAGACCAGAACCCTTCCTAGAGCTGGACGTCCGGCCAAGCTGAGCTACCGGGGGAGAAGAGCCTTGGTGAGAGAGGTAAAGAAGAACCCAAAGATCACTTTGGCTGAGCTCCAGAGATGCAGTCAGGAGATGGGAGAAAATTGTAGAAAGTCAACCATCACTGCAGCCCTCCACCAGTCAGGGCTTTATGGCAGAGTGGCCTGTCAGAAGCCTCTCCTCAGTGCAAGACACATGACAGCCTGCATGGAGTTTGCTAAAAGACACCTGAAGGACTCAGATGGTGAGAAATAAGATTCTCTGGTATGATGAGACCAAGATAGAACTTTTTGGCCTTAATTCTAAGCGGTATGAGTGGAGACAACCAGGCACTGCTCATCACTTGTCCAATACAGTCCCCACAGTGAAGCATGGCGGTGGCAGCATCATGCTTTCAGCTGCAGGGACAGGACGACTGGTTGCAATCGAGGGAAAGATGAATGCGGCCAAGTACAGGGATATCCTGGACAATAACCTTCTCCAGAGTGCTAAGGACCTCAGACTGGGCCGAAGGTTTACCTTCCAACAAGACAATGACCCTAAGCACACAGCTAAAATAACGAAGGAGTGGCTTCACAACAACTCTGTGACTGTTCTTGAATGGCCCAGCCAGAGCCCTGACTTAAACCCAATTGAGCATCTCTGGAGAGACCTAAAATGGCCATCCACCAACGTTTACCATCCAACCTGACAGAACTGGAGAGGATCTGCAAGGAGGAATGGCAGAGGATCCCCAAATCCAGGTGTAAAAAACTTGTTGCATCTTTCCCAAGAAGACTCATGGCTGTATTAGCTCAAAAGGGGGCTTCTACTAAATACTGAGCAAAGGGTCTGAATACTTAGGACCAGGTGATATTTCAGTTTTTCTTTTTAATAAATCTGCAACAATTTCAAAAATTCTTTTTTTTGGTCTGTCAATATGGGGTGCTGTGTGTACATTAATGAGGAAAAAATTAATGTAAATGATTTTAGCAAATGGCTGCAATATAACAAAGAGTGAAAAATCGAAGGGGTCTGAACACTTTCCGTACCCACTGTAAAACACTTTAATCTGTGCTGTTGTGAATCGGTGAATGAGACAGAGTTATTCTGTCCCATTACACACTGAGAAACAACACACGGGGGCGCTCTCCTGTTCCGATCAGCCTTTTGTGCGACGCGCGCACACCTTCTCGGCGCTCTTTCGATGACGTGCACTCTCACGTATAAGTCGCTTCTTTCAGGAGCGCGCACGCCTGGATACAGACGCCGGTTTCTTCGGCGCTCTTTGTGCGGCGCGCACGCTTGGTTGTATGTAACATGGCGCAGTCCAGACGGCGCTGTTGACAGGCAGTTCGATTACAGCGACAAGGAGCGCAAGACGTATACTTTTCTCATCGTAATATAAGGGACCGGAGCGGAACGCAGCCTCTTGCCGGCGTTAGCAGTCTTGCGTTTGCGAAAGGAAGCCTCATTGCTTTGGAGGGTCGCACTTGCCGACAATAAGAGCGGCGGGGCGCATTGTTCCCCTCGAGGATTCCCGGCGCGCGCACACCGCACGGCACATTTATTCCCGGTTGTTCCATCCTGCAGAGAAACGCCGGCGACTGGAATAAAGAGGAAAATCATGGCTGCTGCGTTCGTAGTAGACGGCAGCATCATGGAGGGGGTGAGTAGGGCGAAGTGTTGTCGCCGAAGCCGTCCGTTTGGCCGAGCTCCGCCAGTGTGCTCACACATTGTTTTGTTTCCCCGTAGGGCGGACAGATTCTCCGGGCGTCCGCAGCTCTCAGCTGCATCCAGGGCTCGTCCATCAAGATTGAGAAAATCCGAGCCGGGAGGAGCACGCCGGGCTTGAGGTAAACCACAGTGGGCCAAGCGAATGAGACCAATGGAGAGAGAGGGAGGATTGGAGAGCTGCGGCAGAGCTCAGGATCGCCATTCTAGCAAGTGGGGGTAGAGGGGAGAGAAGCAGTCGTGGCTTCCAGTCCGTTGGGTGTGGAGCTCGAGGTCCGGTCAGATATTCAAGTCCAAATTGATCGATCGGGATCTTTAAGACTCCTTTAGTAAATGGCTTTGACTGTAGAACTACGTAAAATCGATACACATTTAAAACGGGAGACAGAAAATCGACACGACTCTTCCCATCAGTATTAACTCGAGATATTCATTTTTTATAGTTGCCGTACGTTGCATTTATTTGCTTAGTAGACGCTTTTGACCAAAGTGACTTAAAAAAAAAAAAAAAGTGGTCAACATAATCGAGTAAGCATCAGTTTGGGGGGGGGGGACTGTTTGGGAGCAAGTGTGACAGCACAAGGGTACAACATTGATCACCTCAAGTGAAGAGCCCAGAGCAAAATCAAAGTGAGTTAAGAATTCCTAGATCGTAAAAGTCTAACATCTAAGACGGACAGGAATTCACAGCACGAGTTCTCAAATGTTACTAAAGACCCTGATTGAGTCAAAAATTTGAATGGAGGTGAGCAGATCATTCCATTAGCTAGGCGCTATGTATGAAGAGTCTGGAGCAGTAAGACCTCACAAGTGTCTCCATGTATATTGGTGCTGACCCATTGATTGCTCTGTAGGCAAGCATCAAGAATTTGAACTTAACACTAGCGCTACAAGGAGCCAATATAGTAACCTGAAGAGAAAATTGATATATGTCCACCTCAGCTGGTTGAATACCAGATGTGTGACTGCATTTTGATTCGTCTGCAGCGGCTTGGTGACACATACAGGTACTCCAGCAGAGAGCTGCAGTAGTCCAGACATGACGAGACCAAATCAGCTCAAGTCTGATATTGCAGGTGTTGGGTGTAGCATGAATTGGAATGACTGAGAGACAGTTGCAGCGTGGTCAGTGACGGCCAGCTGATCATTAATGAACCAGCCTGAATGAAGATGAGGATTGAATAGATGGATGAGCTGGCATAATGAGAAGGTATGTGTTTGCCAAGTTGAGCTGGAGATGGTGTTTCTTTGGCTAGGCTGCAATATTGCCGAGATGTACAGAGGTTCTACCTGTGTGGTCCTCTGGAAGGAACAGCAGGTAAATAGCAGTGATAGGAGATACCATGGGACAGGAGGAGGAGGATGATGATGATGAGGAGGAGGAGGAGGCCTAGTGAGTAGGTGTATCAAAACAAGAGTAGAGGGCCTAGCACTGACCCTAGGGGCACCTTTGTGCCTGGTCTCTTTTAAAGTGGTTTTGGGCAGTGACTACTCACTCACTTTAAATTGAAAAGAAGCTGTGACTTGGGAGCCAGTGCAGACAAACCTGGATGTGTGTATTTGTTATAATTTGAGAGAAAATGGTTGTATTGCAAGAATGTGAGTTGTGTCCTGGGCCTTTTTTATAAAAAATATTTGAACAGATTTGTATATCTTGGCAGAGAGGGAGAGAACACACTTTATTTGTCTCCAGGGAGAAATTTTTCTTTTTACAGAAGCTCAATTAGTAAATACAAACACACACTAGAATGACTAAAAGAAAATTAAAAAGACAGAACATGTCTGACTTGGTAGTCCCAGTAAGGCACTATACAGGTGTATTGCTATTGATATAAAGGAGCCCCCCGATAGCATTTCTTGTGCTGAAAGTCCTCTGCGTTTTGTGCGTCAGAAAGAGGATGTGCAGCATTGTTCATAATGGCACTTTGCTTTAATTCTCTCCTTTGCTATGACCTCCAGGAGGTCCAGAGTGCATCTCATAACTAAGCTTGCCCTTTTAGTTAGCGTGTTGATTTGGTGGCCCTTTCTTGAAGGGATATTACCAGCACAGCACACCGGCCATCGGAGTTACAGAAGATGTGAAGGACGTCGCATGTCTGCTCTGCCCTGCCCTTTCCTCAATAGTTCATCTGTGTTCTGAGACCAGTCCACTCTGTCATTGATGTCAACTCCAAAGTACTTGTAGGAGTGGACAGCCTCTACAGAATAACGAATAGGCTGTTTGGTGCAGTGAAAGTCAATAAGCTGTTCCTTGGAGTTGCTGATGTTAAGTTACAGACGATTCTTCACCCAACTCGTATTCTTTGTCTCATCTCCCTTATCGGTAAACCTGAGAAGTGCAGAATCATCTGAGAATTTCTGCAAGGGACATGACTTGGTGTTCTAGTTCTAGTTGGAGGTGTAAAGAGAGGAGGAGGCGGCAGGACTGATTTTTTTGTGGTGCTCCAATGTCTGTCGCAAAGTTTCCAGTGTCATTAAGTATAACATCAGAAGGGTCATCACCATTGGAGAAGCGCTATCTGGCTTGAGTGGTGGGATTATAACACTCGGGTACCAACAGCATATATAAAGGCACAAAAACCATTTTTCTTCTTTCTTTGATTCTTGAACACAAAATGTGAAAAAAAGGGAATTTTAAATATACTGGCATCAGATCTAGGCATTGGGCAGAACCAGAAAAATAAATGTATTTGGACCCATGCTTAAAAGTTGCACCTCCTATGCTAGTTTCATAGCTCCTAATAAAGCAGTGTCATGTCATGTGCACAATTTAGTACAATGTCCGTGTACGGTACTTGTGTCTTTTTTTAATTTTTTGGTAAGTCATTCCTTAATCTGTAACCATTTTTGGAACGATATGGTCAGAGTGGTCTTGTTGACAGATTGTCCTGCTGCCCTGCTAACCTGTCGGCTTTTGTTTGTTTTTGACCCCCAGGCCCCAGCATCTTTCTGGACTTGAGCTGGTCCGAGATTTGTCTGATGGTCGACTTGAGGGAGCTGAAGTCGGCTCCACTGAAATAACACTGTCTCCTGGTAAAATCAAAGGAGGGAATCACATAGCAGACACCAAAACTGCTGGGTAAGCGTTTCACCAACTTGCACGTTGAGATCATTTGCTCAGTTGAAGCGTTTAAAAGACAAGTGGGGGCTGGAAGTGTGTGTGTGTGTGTGTGTGTGTGTGTGTGTGTCTATAAATGGGGACACGTTTCAGGGGTTTGTTATGCAGAGTAGTGGATCAGTGGTGCCTGTAGGGGGTAGGAAACAGAAGAGGAAAAAATGACGACCGTCGGATGAAGTGTTCCTTTAACTCTTTGAGGGCCCTTTTTTGTTTCTTTTCTCCCAGGGCTGAATATTTTTTTCCAAAAACTAACTTTTTTTTAAATCAACATCGACAACAAATATTAACTTTTTTTATGTTGTACGAGCCTGCATACTCTGATTTCACAGACATGTTACACAGCAAAGTCCTGCCAAGTCTGATCTCGCTCTAAGCGGCCAATTTACATGCATGGCCGTGTTGCACTCCTCACAATACGTGTTGCACTGGCGTCTCCTGTTCAATTGTCCGTTGCTGCACTTTCTGACGTATATTGTTCGTGTGTACTGTCGTGAGACAAGTCACCCGTTTGACATCGTGCCATTGCCACCTGCATGAAAACCGTATTGTCCCCTCTTTTCATCTTCAGGCCTGTGTCTCCTGTTCACCCTCACTGTGCCACAAGCTCCAATTCCCCTGCTCTGTAGCTCCATGAACAATTCTGGGCATGTATAAAAGTCGTCCATGTATG
This sequence comes from Polypterus senegalus, assembly GCF_016835505.1. Lineage (NCBI taxonomy): Eukaryota > Metazoa > Chordata > Cladistia > Polypteriformes > Polypteridae > Polypterus > Polypterus senegalus. The sequence goes on from NC_053163.1 coordinate 165,546,896, forward strand.
CAACATGACCCAAATGTTCATAGCCCTGAAGCAGCTCCAGCACAACCCGACTTGTCAAGGGACAGTTCTCTCTTTGACACAAATACTTTCCTGTATATGCGATTACTTTCAGGCCGAAACCAGTGTTTGCTTCTGCCAGTACAAAATCCTTTATGCCATACTTTGTGGGCTTGTCTGGCATATATTGGCAGAAAAAAGACGTCCCAAGTGCGTTTTCTTTGGTATGCACTGTCGTTTTCTTTGTCATAAGTAGAGTAAATACATAATAATTTCATTGAATTAAAATACAGTAAAATGTACGGGTGCTCTCCAATGATGAATGATATTGATGATGATGTGCAGTACGATGCACAGGATTTAAAACTCCTCGGGTGGCACCTCCTCTTCAGGTGCTTCAGGAGGAGTCGTATCTTTGGACGGGTCGTCTCCCGTTGGGGTTTCGTGCTGGCTTTTCTTCTTAAGTTTCAGGAACATTGTGATGAGAAGTTGCTACATTGTCTCCTGTAGCGAACTGCTGGTACAATTTCCGTGCTTTCTCACGGCTGATGTTACCGTCCAAGGGGATGATGTTCTTCCCGCAGTCGGTGATCCACAATGCCAAGGCAGATTCCATCCTGACGATATTTTTATTCCTTCCGGTCGTTAACTTTTTGGCGCTATCACAGGAACTTACAGATACGGTACTCCAGATCGCTGCTTCCTTCTTCATGTAGCGTGTGGTGCTTTCATTAATGACATAGTGGCGCACTACTGCAGCATAACTTTTTAGTTCCCGGAGCAAATCCAGTAGTTCAACCCTCCACTGGAGTGTTTTAAACGTCTTCTGGTGCTTAGGCTCTGTGCCAGAAGCCTTAGAAGGTGGGCTTGTCTGGCATATATTGGCAGAAAAAAAGGCGTCCCTTTTATTTTATCATAGATTCATGCACAGACAAATCACGGCCAGGCTGATAAAATTGTTTGTGTTGGCTCCACAATGTCAAGCAGGGGCTGAACTTTATACGTGGGGTTATAGCCTGGCTCACACCCCGGGATTTGCTTCTGATTATCACAGAAGTGAATAAAACTTTGCAGCAGCACATACCTATCACTGGCATAACCTGGGGACAGAGCACGTTTGGACCAATGCTGCCTGAAGTTCTATCACCAGTCCAGCCCCATCTCTAGTTGTGATGCCACAAAGCCCTTCATCTCGTCTCTTGTTGTGGGTTTCCACTTTGTAAAACGAGAATGCGGTGCAAGCGCAGCCTGCAATTCAAAACAATTGCTCTGCATACCCGTTTGTCTCATCTGACAGTAGCTGAAAAGCGGCATCAGGAGAGAGCAGCCTGAAGTAGTCCAGCGGCTGGTAATCCTTCGTGTCTGACAACAAGCCGTGCTGTCTTGTGAAGTCCGGCAGCCAGTTTGGCTCCCACGGATCAATGTCTGGGTATTCCTCCCACACGAACCTTGCCAGAGGTGCGTCGTTTGTGCGGATGTGCTCCGCTGGGGTGGCATCGGCTGGTGTCCGATCAGCTGATGCCAGTTCCTCACTCTCCTGATCACTCTCAACAAAATCAGATTTTGAAAAATCAGAATCCGACTCTGCAATAATGCGCAAAACACTGTCTGCTGAGTATTTTGTTTTCTGCACTCGCTTTGCTCCCTCGTGACATGTCGATGCCATCTTGCCTTTGTTTACATCTCGTAACTCGCGCTCACGCAAGGATTAGATGGCGAGTCAATGAGTCTAGCATTCCTCCAAGCAGAGAGGGAAGGCCTGTGACGTAACAGGAAGTTTTGTTGCCATTAACAGCGGATTGTCGCCCTCCAACCCTGGAAGTCGGCAAAAGTTGACATCCGCCCTAAAAGAGTTAATAGACTTCACATACTAGTCCAGGTGTCTCTTTCATGGCGTCATTCCTTTTATTAAATCAGAAATACATTTTTTTCTAATTGACTATCGTTAAAGTTAACCGAAAAATGTTGTGTTTAATCAAAGTAAATGTTGTTCCCCCTTATTAGGCGGAGGCTAAGGAACCGCACTGACAATCGGAAGGTAGCCGGTTCGAATCCCGTAAAATGCCAATAGGGACTCTGCTGTGTTGGGCCCTTGAGCAAGGCCTTTAACCTGTGATTGCTGAGCGCTTTGAGTAGTGAGAACAGCGCTATATAAATGCAAAACGAGATTATTCTGAGGTCAAGTCGATGGCTTCTCATGAGTTGTATTTTTTATTTAAGCCGCTGTCTTTCCTCAATATCCACTCTTCACGAACGATGACAATGGAGGTCACTCCCTGTGCCTTTGGGTCAATCTGTCCGAGAGTACAACATGGTTTCAGATTATTTTTTTGGGGGGGGATTCAAGGCATTCTGTGTGCTTTGCATTTTGTCTGCTTTTCATACTTCTGGTTGCCAAGATCAATCGGGCTTTGAGCTGGAAAGCTGTCAAGTTGTTTTTATGTTAACAAAAAAAGGTCAGTTTGAGGTCCTTCATTTTCAAATCTAAAACTTTGTTTTATTCTTGTTCTTCAGGAGTGTCAGCTTGCTGCTTCAGGTGGCTCTGCCTTGTGTGCTGTTTGCGGATTCACCGTCAGTGCTGTGTCTCAAGGGGGGCACAAATGCTGAAATGGCCCCTCAGATTGACTACACTTTGTCGGTGGGTACAAACCTGTAACTGTCTTGTTAGGCATGAGTTTTATTGAAACCAAGTATTGGAATTTTTATTTAATGGAAATGTGTTTTACCTATTAAGCTTTCTTTTAAAGTTTGTAGCCTCTTGTGGCCATCATTAGGAAATGTACAAATTTCCTTTTTTAACCGCTCATATTAAAGGATTTTATTAAGTTTAAATTAAACTGACGGTAGAATGCTTTGCTTGGGTCTGTCAGATGAAAATAATTTTAAGATTTGTTTTAGTAGCAACTTCATCTGCTCCTGTTATTCAGTATTTATGACCAATTCTATGATTTTTTTTTTCAGGTGTTTAAGCCAATTGCAGAAAAATTTGGTGTGAAATTTGACTGTAGTTTAAAGATGAGGTAAGGACGAAGTTATGTTGGTGATTTATAATACTTGATTAGCAGACCCCAGACAATACAACTAAAGCACCTTCACAATCGCATACAAACACAAAGCAGGTTGCTAGACGGAGTGTCCATACTCCCAAGTGGCAGACGTTTAGTTTTCTGATGGAAGCTACACAGTTCAGCACATTCTCCATTTTGAGGTTCCTGCTGTCCAGTCATTAAATTATGTAAAATCAAAAACCACTTTTTTGCAGTTGTACTCTTCAAGAGTGTATTGATGGTTCCAGCTTAGGTTCTGAGGAAAGCCGTTTGCTGCCTGTGGTGGTCCTTCGCCAGGGTTTGCTGTGCATTCATTATAATCTACATGGCCTGCAGTAATGGCAGCAGAAGAGTGAGTAGCCATTAGGTAGTGCACGGCTTGAATAGTCATGAACACACTTGTGGTGGAGAGTCAGCAGGGTGTAATGATTTCAAGCTGTCGGCAATAGTGTGGCAGCAGACTCTGTCAAAATGCAAGTGCGAGAATGATTCAGGTTTGGAGTTCCCTGCACGTTCTCATTTATTTATTAAGCAATTTTTTGTGTACATTTGGCAGATGACAGCCAATACCACATGTGCTTCAGAAGCTAAGCCAGTTCAGTCCTGGCCAGTAATTGCACGGGAGACCATCTGGGAAAGCTTGGGTTGCTACTGGAAGACATGTTGGTGAGGCCAGCAGGGGGCGCCTACCCTGTGGTTTGTGCGTGGACCCCATTGCCCCAGTGCAGTGACACGGACACTGCTATAAAAATGGTGCCGTCCTTCAGATGAGACGTAAAACCAAGGTCCTGACTCTCGGTGGTCATTAAAGATCCATGGGCATGTGTTGAAAAAGTCCAGGCTAATGTCCCATCCATTCTGGTCCCCTAATCATCCCCGGTCTCTAATTGGCTATCTCTAACCCCTTCAACCCCTAGTTGCTCATACGCAGTGAGTGTACTGGTGCATCATTCGTTAGTGCTGGCTGAAGTGGCTCCACACTCACTCAAGTGCACTGAGAAGTGAGAAAAGCGCTATATAAAGTAAAGAATACTATACTCCGCAAAAAAAGAAACGTCCTCTGACTTTCAACTGTTTTTACTTTCAGTAAACTTAATGTGTAAATATTTGTATGAACACTAAAAGGGTCAACACCATAAGACATAAACTAAAAATGTTTCACAATGTGTCCCTGAATGAAGGGAGGCCCAAAATCCAAAGTACCAGTCAGTCTCTGGTGTGGCCACCAGCTGCTTGAAGTACTGCAGTGCATCTCCTCCTCATGGACTGGACCAGATTTGTCAGTTCTTGCTGTGAGATGTTACCCCACTCTTCCACCAAGGCACCTGCAAGTTCCTGGACATTTCTGGGGGGAACGGCCCTAGCCATCGATCCAAATCGATCCAACAGGTCCCAGACGTGCTCAATGGGATTGAGATCCGGGCTCTTCCACTGCGAGGATGATCAGCTGTCCTTCCTGTCTCCCTGTAGCGCTGTCTTAGGCGTCTCACAGTGCGGACATGGCAATTTATTCAGCAGTTCTCATGCCTCCCTGCAGCAGGCCTAATGCACGTTCACGCAGATGAGCAGGGACCCTGGGCATCTTTCACAGTCGGTAGACAAGTCTCTTTAGTGTCCTGCGTTTTTAGAACTGTGACCTTAAATGCCTACTTTCTGTAAGCTGTTAAGGTCTTAACGACCATTCCACAGGTGCATGTTAATTAATCGATTATGGTTAATTGAACATGCATGGAAAACATTGTTTAAACCCTTTACAATGAAGATCTGTAAAGTTATTTGGATTTTTAAAACATTATTGTTGAAATGCACAGTCCTGAAAAAGGGACGTTTCTTTTTTTGCTGAGTATATTATTCTAAAGGATGAATAGTATAATTATAGCTTTGCAATAAGTAATTCAGAGTTATTCTGGTGAGTATGATTTGACATCTGATGTATACTTTAGACTGCGGTGGGCTGGCGCCCTGCCCGGGGTTTGTTTCCTGCCTTGCACCCTGTGTTGGCTGGGATTGGCTCCAGCAGACCCCCATGACCCTGTAGTTAGGATATAGCGGGTTGGATGGATGTATACTTTAGATACAAAGATGGAACTTTATTTGTCCCGGGGGAAATGTAGTTTTTCACTGAAGCTCATTAAATAAATACTTTAGATAGATAAAATCCTTACGGATACCCACACACTATTCTGAACACACACAAACTTCTGACTTGGCAGTCCCAGTGAGGCATTATCCAGGCATATTGTCGTTGGCATAAGGGAGCTCCATTCCTGTTTCTTGACAACATCACTTGCTTTAAATTTGACTTGGTGAAGCTCATAGAAATAAAACAACAATACAAGCACATAACAATGGAAAACTATAATCTTCATTCATCAACAAAAACAAATATATATATATATAATATGAAAAGTAACATGCAGCAAAACCACAATATAAAAAAGTGTATTTGAAAACGTATGTATACAGTACATTAACAAATGTATAGACTTATTATAAATTAGGCTCTTTAAAGTGTCTATTAATAAAGAAATGAAGGGGAATTAAATACGTTGAAATAATTCTGGCTTCCAATACAAAAAGGAAGATGAAAATTGCAGTCTATGCAGATTCGGCCTACATTTGTACAAATGGCTGTCCAGTCTCTCCTTGAGCTTTCCATAACATGCCACGCCACACACACATACGGCAAAATACGATTCCTGCATTAATAAGTAATAAAACCTTTCGCATCCCTATAAAGAACGTGCTGTGCTATCATGGTGGGGTTTTAGCTTTAGTTAAATGCTGAGACTGATGGGAAAGCTCATATATTGTCAAAATAACATTCTTAATTTCTCATTATTCTCCTTGGGCTTGGAATTCTATGTAAAGACGGTTAAGCCCAAGTGTCACGTTATGATGTTCACGTGTACAATACAAAGCTCAAGTAACGCTGTTTTCTTGCCATCTAGTGGATCATTCCGGGGGGGGGTGGGGATCAGAAATATTTGTTTACTTTCTGCCACTTTATTCTAATTTATCAATATTCATGAATAGGGTGTGACCTTCAACCAAAACACACAAAGGTGTGTAGTGTAAATGAGAAGCCGTAAAGCCGGTTTTAGAACAAACTGAAGCTGCACCATTAGTTGAATCAAGCCCTAGTGATGAAAATGTGAATTATCATGAAATGTTGCCATCGATGGTGAAACTGACCCATTTGGCACTGTACGACCAAACCGCTGTGATCTGTCATGTAAGTTTGGTCTCCTGAGTGTTCACCATGGTGCAAATAGGTGTGTGTCAAAAAGACAGAATGATCGCAAACAAGTAGGACAAGAACGATGTTCACAATACAGCAACTGTCAATGTCCTTGTCGGGGAAATTTGGAAGGCCTTGTGCTTATGGTAGTCCACAATAATGCAGTTGGTGATGTTGATCACGCAGATCAGATGCCGACATTCTAACCTCTCATGCACAAACAGTAGAAAAAAGTATAACCAAAGGACGTAAGAAGCGCTTCTCTACTGTCCCATCTGAAGGCAGGCTCTATTGTAGGCACGGAGCTGGACAGTTTGACATCCGTGGCAGAGCGACGGGCGCTGAGCAGACTTCTGTCAATCATGGAGAATCCACTGAACAGGATCATCTCCAGACAGAGGAGCAGCTTCAGCGACAGACTGCTGTCACCATCCTGCTCCAGTGACAGACTGAGGAGACCCCACACTATGCGACTCTTCAATTCCACCCTTAGGGGTTAAGTTACCATTATACAAAGTTGTCTGTTATACCTGCATTGTTGTCACTCTTTAATTTAATATTGTTCTTTATCAGTATGCTGCTGCTGGATTATGGGAATTTCCCCTTGATATTAATAAAGTGTCTGTCTGTCTGTCATCTATCAATCTATCATGTCAGGCTGTACTTTGTGTTGTAAATCTGCATCAGTGCAGTGCAGTCCTTTCTTACTGTATTTATGTTGACATTTTGGTATTTACCAATTTCTGTTACACAATATTCTTTCTCATTTTTCCAACAATTTTGGTTCGTTTTTCTTTATTCTAAAACAAATCCCATGAACAGTTTTTTTTCTATTCATCCATCAAATTATGTTGTCTTAGGATCCACATGAATCATCACAAACCCAAAAACTTTAACTTCTTTTCAGCTCTTTTTAAGTGCATGTCCTGTCCTCCTCAAAACCAATATTCCCTTTATTCAAGGGTCTGCTACATAAAAAGTTAGTTTTCTGAATATTCATGTGACTTTTGGTGAAACAGCATTTCCAGAATAGCAATGGAAACTGCTTTCCAAATTCACCGGTTACAGATGCCCTTACAGAGGATACGTTCTTGTAGCCTCCTGACTGTTGACACCAATGTTTTGTTAAATTTATGGAAAAGCAGTGTGATTTCACCTCTTCCTTCTCTTTACAGGGGCTACTATCCCCGCGGTGGGGGTGAAATTGTAGTGAGGACAAACCCGGTGAAGCAACTCACTCCAATCAACCTGACCGAGCGAGGCAACATTGTTAAAATCTACGGGAGGGCCTTCGTTGCTGGTGTGCTCCCCGACAAGGTGGGAAAGTGTGAACCGAGTCGGATAATCCTGTTTGATAGGATTAGACAAAAACGGCTTGTTACAAATTAGGTATGGTTGGATTTAAACCGGTTTGCTTTTCAGCGCAGTGGTGCTTCAAGTAACCGTTTTAAACTTCATACAATTATCACTGCTCTTGCCCAGCATTTAGTAAGAATCCACCCAATGCTGTTGGGACAGACCTCCAGCTCTTCATGACCCTGAATTGGATTAAATGGATTACAGAATGTTAGGCTAAAGAGACGTTTTGCTTATTGAATTGGGTCCAAATTCAGAGTCTCTAAATTTTGGCCAGTTGTGTAATGCTTTAAAGAATAAAAACGCTTTGGTGAAAGTTAAGAGAAAACCCAGGAGCTGAAAAGTTACAAAGAAACTGGAGCAGCGAAGTATCTGCAGAGGTATGCTAGCCCAGCCATGTGTGTTGAGATCAACTGTTTCTCGTGCTTATTTCAGATGATTTTGTAAGCTAAAGTGATGGTTTAAATAAATAGTTTATTTCCCTAACATCTTAAGTGTTAAGTAGATAAACCATTTCAAATTGCTCTCAGGTCTTGGAGAAATTTAATTTGATAACCCTGAGTTAGGGGAGAAATAAAATGTTTACAGTCATCTATGCACCCCGCTATATCCTAACTACAGGGTCACTGTTGAGGGGTCTGCTGGAGGCAATCCCAGCCAGCACAGGGCGCAAGGCAGGAAACAAACCCCGGGCAGGGCGCCAGCCCACCGCATCTACAGTCCTCAAATGTGTTTCATTTACTTTGGATTTTTTTCCACATCTCTTGGAGTTTCTTGGTCCTTTTTTAGCTTTTGTGTTTTAAGAATGGGTGGGCTGACTTGCTGAATGACCACTGGGAAGCAGGCTTGGCATCCAGGGAATCTTTTGGAGGAGCTGCAAAGAAGCTGGATGCCAAGCCTGCTCTTTACGTAATGATGTTATTTATTTATTTATTTTTTTTAGCTTGCCAAAGACATGTCAACAGCAGCTGTTCGATGTATCAGAAGGGAGATCAAAGACCTCTATATTAATATCCAGGCGGTGCGAGAAAGTAAAGATGAGGCCTGTGGAAACGGCAATGGCATCATGTGAGTGCAGAAACTGGGAGCCTGACCGGTTCACAGCCACAGTTGGTGTTGTTTTTTTTTTTTTAGATAAAATGGCCAGGGTGCTTTCTTTGATTTTATTCTCAATATTCTGTACATAAGTGAGAATTTAAACTTCTGCTTGTGAAAACACAATAATTATAAAAATGCTTGCCATGTTATGCATGTGACAAGTTAGTAAATGCAGAAAGTAATATCCAGCAGCCATACCACCTACACTTCAAAAGAGGTCATCCCCTTGAAACAAAGTATGTTCAAGTCCAGATGGGAGACCAACCAGGAATAGCTTGGTGTTGAGGTGAGGCCAGTAGGGGACGTTTACCCTCTGGGCAGAATGTGGATCTCAATGCCCCTGGGCAGATACTCGGCCTCTGTGCTGTAAAAATGGCACCGTCCTTCAGATGAGACGCAATACCGAGGTCCTGATTCTCTAGAGTTATAAAAGATCCCTGGGTGTTGTTTGTAAAGAGTAGCGTGTATCCTGATGTGCAGGCTAAATTGCCCACCATGGCCTGGTCATTCTAGCCCCATAATCATTCATTCTCTCTCTCTCTCTCTCTCTCTCTCTCTCTCCACCCCACCCCCATAATGTGTGGTGAGTGTATTGGCACAAAATGGCTGCCATCACATCATCCAGGAGTGGATGCTGCTCCATATTAGTGGTGTATGAAGTGGCTCACCACTCACTGCAGTGCTTTGAGTATTGGGAAAAGCACTATATAAATGTAAAGAATTATTATTAAATAATCTGTTCCTTAATTGATACATGATATTAATTAATGCTTTGAATTTGTGGGTTGTTTCTCAGTTTGCATGATTCTTTCTACCGTCCCAGTGGTTTTAAATATACTAATTTTATTTTCTAAAATTAACCTAATTTTATTCTAATTTCTTCTTTATTGACAAATCCACAATACCTTTGTTGTGCTTGAATTGATTTATGTATTTCTCCTTTTAGAATACTTGCAGAATCCTCCACAGGATGTATATTTGCTGGTTCTGCTTTGGGTAAAAAAGGTATGAATGTATATATATTTTTTTTACTTTCAAACTTCTCCATTTGTATTATGCACAGTATAATCTGCTATATTTTGAACCTGAGATCTACATTAAAATTTGTTATCTTTTGTTTAAAAGTCCACCTCTGCGTTGTGGCAAGTAGGTTTGGGGTCTTTAGATGTGAACTTGCTGGTAATTTGCAGTACCCCATAGAATCACTACAGCTTGTTAGGAACCATCTGGAAAAATGTCACCTAAAGAGACTTTTGAAGAGAAGAGACCAACCAGTTCAAAATATTGAACAGTTTATATTCAGATAATGTATGAATGTGACACTTCATTATTTATTTAGCAGACTCCATTATCCAAGGTGACTTACAAAAAAAGCAAGTTATAATGCATATAAGAATGATTAGAAGGTGCAGGCATCAAAAGCAAGAGGGAGTCTTCCTCCTTATACTACTACTTTGTAATTATACCTGCGACTATCTAAGACAACAGCAGCTGTCCTATTTAACAAAAAGAAATGTTTACAAAAACTGGCAAAACAGAGAGCAGGAATAGCCAAAGGGAGACCATTGCACAGAACAGAGATGCATTGTCCCACTCTTGGTAGGACAGTCAGGAGCAGTCCGATTATACTAGGGAATCCGTTCCCGGAAGGGTTTATCTATTTCTGGGAATTCGGGAATCCCGCATATCATTCCCGGGAATCCTGGGCTCCCGGGGATGACACAGTGCACGGGCATCTCACATGTGAACGGTTTTAGAAAAACTGACACTTATTTTTAATAAAACTACTGCTATACGTTGACACCAATAAAAGACTAACGTTAACTACAAGCAGTTCATGCTGTCAAATAAGTACTTGTATCTAGTTAGTTGTGGTAATAAGAGCGTAGAAAGCACAACGTGTCCAGCGTGCGGTCGTCCAGGTGAAGAGTACACCTTCGTGCAGAGAACGCCAGCCGCTGAGAAAGCACGCTCGGTCTCCACTGAAGTAGGCAGCACAGTCATCAGATACTGATACGCTTGTTCTGCACTACTTCCACGCTTGCCGGTACTTGGAAATGCCGCCATTTCAGCTTTTACTGATGCATCCAGTTTCTTGTCCTCATTCTGTGTGAGCAAGTTTCTTGGCACAGATAATGCGGATGCAACAGACTGACGCATTGCAATTTCAAGTTGCTGTTCAAAGCTGTTGTCTGAAGTGCAGACTCCTCCCAGTCCACTGTGCTCAGTCTTAGTGGGAGCTGGGAGACTGACGATGGCTGCTGGTCTGTTGTTGACTGAATTAATGAGCAACACGCTACACCATTTCCAACATTTCTTGATCGATTTTTACACGCTATATATGCGAGCTTGGCTGTTCCCATTCACCCGGGAATTACAGCAGTTTCATTCCCGGGAATGAAAAATGTCCGGGAATCCCGGATTCCCTAGATTACAGTGATCCCTCGCTATATCGTGCTTCGACTTTCGTGGCTTCACTCCATCACGGATTTTAAATGTAAGCATATCTAAATATATATCACGGATTTTTCGCTGGTACGTGGATTTCTGCGGACAACGGGTCTTTTAATTTCTGGTACATGCTTCCTCAGTTTGTTTGCCCAGTTGATTTCATACAAGGGACGCTATTGGCGGATGGCTGAGAAGCCAGCCAATCGGAGCACGTATCACGTATTAACTAAAACTCCTCAATTATATACGATATGCTTCCCACGCGGTGCTTCGCACACTTCAAAGCTCTAACAGCCCGTATTGATTTTTGATTGTTTGCTTTTCTCACTCTCTCTGACATTCTCTGCTCCTGACGGAGGGGCTGTTTGCACAGAGGCTGTTTGCTTAGAAGATACGGACGCTCCTCTAAAAAATGCTGAAAGACTACCTTCACATTGATCCCTTCATTGCTGCCGCTTTATCGCGGTGCTTTCATACTTAAAAGCCCAAACAGCACCTACTGATTTTTGATGGTTTACTTCTCTCTCTCTCTCTCTGACATTCTCTGCTCCTGACGTGCACCTTGAAGAGTAGGAGATGTTTGCATTCTTTTAATTGTGAGAAAGAACTGTCATCTCTGTCTTGTCATGGAGCACAGCTTAAACTTTTGACTAAAGGGTGTTATTTCACGTCTAGAAGGCTCCAATGATGTTAAAAAACGTATTTCGAAGTTTGTAAGCAGGTTTTCTATGCTCTAACTGCAAAAATATTAGATTTATTAATAAAGAATCCTACTTTGTGGAAATTCATTTATCTGTCTGGAGCGGATTAACCGCGATAAACGAGGGTTTACTGTATAACTGCGGAGAATATTTATAAACAGTGTGGGAGAGTTTCTAAGGGCTTAAAATATATAAAAATAACCAAACATATGGTTTCTACTTCGCGGATTTTCACCTATCGCGTGGGCTTCTGGAACGCAACCCCCGCGATCGAGGAGGGATTACTGTATACCTCTTAGTTCTGTATTCAACTTTTCTTCATGTCTGTGTGAAAAGTGATCCTCTCGTTGGGCCCTTTTAGGCCCTCCAGAGCAGACTGAATTCTTTGAGGCCAGGATTCAACAAGGTGCTGGAAATTTGTCTTACGGATTTTGCCCAATGCTGATTGGACAGTCTCAGTTTTTTGGCCAAGCATTTATGCGACAAATCTCATGCTTCACCTCATCCCTAAAGTGCTATGTTGGATTAAGATCTTTTTATGAGGTCTGCCAAATTAATTCTGGAGGGCCGCAGTGGCTGTAGGTTTTTGTTCCAACCCTCTTTCTTAATGAAGTCCATTATTGCTGTCAAAGCACTTTCTGCAGAAGCTACATCTTTATGCAGCACTTTTCAGATTTCTCACCCTAAATTGCTTATTTTAGTCTAAAACCGGTGCATTCGGTCCTTTAACTGCTTGCTATTAGTAATAACATGCAAATTAGAACATTTGAATAATCTGGACGAGAACAGGCCATTCAGCTCATCAAAGCTCACCAGTCCTATCCACTTAATAACATTGTCTGTCAGTTTTTGAATGTACCTGTAGTCCAATGTCTACCGTACTACTTGGTCACTTATTCCAGGTGTCTATAGTTGAACAATTTCCTAATGTATGACAAAGGAGCAAACAGCAGTTCTCCATCCAGCTTGTTTCCATTGACCCCCTGTGTGTATTCATCCTGAACTGTTTGGTTTAACAAAACACTTGGAAGGAAACTGAAAAGAAAAAAGTGAAGAATTCAGGCAAAAAATCAATTTGGGTGATATCCTTGGAAAAGGGAGAAACATTTTATGATATAAGAGCGACCTAACCTGACAGAATGAAAACTTAAAGATGAAACAAAATTTAAGTAAGAGGTGGTATTGGCAATATCTGTTTCCACTACAGCAAAATGGGTTGGAATAAAAACCTGCAGTCACTACGGCCATCCTGTTTAGATTGCATGACTAGAAATCGCAGGGTATGTCAAGTTAGATGACTCCCCGACGAGTTTTCGACACAGTTTCACATTTCAAAACTATTTCAAGCTCACCCATTTTTCTAAAAGTAAATAATGTGCTGCCTGACAGACCAGTGCTCATGTAAAGGCTTTATGAGCATGACGAGTCCAACCACAGTTTCATCCCTTTTGCTTTCTGTTGTGGTAGGAAAAACCGGTGACTTCCAACTGACGAATCTCTCCTCTGTTTATAAGATTCAAAACCTCCACGTTCCTTGTTATATGCCTTGTACTCCTGGGGAGTGCTCATTGGTTGTCGGCTCTGGCGGTGAGTGCTCATTGGTTGTCGGCTCTGGCGGTGAGTGCTCATTGGTTGTCGGCTCTCACAAGCACACAGAGCCTGTCCCAGTGATATAAGAGTAGTAGACTGGTGGCACTGACTTACTGGGGATGTCGGACTACATGACTGATATTCACTGTCACGCATTGCTATCACCTTCATCTCTCTAAAATGACGCAAATTAAGTCTGTGACTGAAAAGTGCTGCAGAAGTCATGTAACGTGACAGACTCTTGGAGAAGTTGTGCCTGTGGGCTTTGTAGTTGTTGCCTGACCCTGAATTGTAGAGAGACCGTTCTTATTAATTAAAATCTAACCAAGCAAAATTTCTGTCATTTTTATTTTTTAGGTGTCTATGCAGACAAAGTTGGGCTAGAAGCAGCTGAAATGCTTCTGAAAAATATAAGACATAATGGCTGTGTGGATGAGTTTCTTCAGGACCAGGTAATATGACAGTACAGATATTTTAGCAATAAATTGTGCCGGACTTGAACCAACCATGTCTTTTTATGTCTTTTTCTTTTAATCCAGCTTATCCTTTTTATGGCATTAGCAAATGGCACTTCAAGATTGCGAACTGGTCCTCTAACACTCCATACACAGACGGCGATACACATTGCAGAACAGTTAACCAAGGTAAGCACCACGGAGTGAGCCGTGTATTCACACTTGTCATTTGTGTGTTTAGTATTACGTAGGCAAGGTTGGGCACATCACTCTGATGTTCCTTTCAAGAGCATTTTCCACTCTACTAGTTTAGATACTCTGATTATTACTTTTTTCATTGTTTTCTGTCCGTGAACGGAGCCCCCGAACCATACGTTCTTGTACACTAATTTCACCTTCTGTTGAACCTTAATTTTTTTTCACTAATTAACAACATGGCTAAGAACCTAACCAACATGCTTAACAACATTCCTTGATGGATTTGCTATGACATTTTTCCAGTTTGGTGCTTTTAAAAAAAAACGAAAAAACAAACAGGATATGTTATTTAATATATTAAGTATTCAGCACCCAGTACACCGTTGGTTTAATACCAGCTATGCTACCCATCTAAGAAGGGTTGAAATCGGAGTAATCAACGTAGGCCGTACTGTTAAACTTTACAGAGCACCATCTATCGGCTTGTATTTTGTAATATATGTAATAATGAAATGCATTGCAGTTTTTAACTCCAACAAATGGTGCATCACACAAATTTTAAGTAATAAAATGCATTACTGCAAATGTTTGTGATGCACAATCTGTTGGGATGACAAATCCAATGCACATGTCTCTGTTATATGCCATTTGGTTTGGAATCTGTAAAAGTCGTGACTCACAGATACACAGACATTTATCCTTTTATTAAGGTGGGTATGAGAGAGTCAATAATTCTCCACACTGTAGTGATACTTTTGTTTGGGTTTGCTGTTCAGCTTTCACCATGAAAACATGAGGTGTCTGTGGTCTCAGTAGTAAAGTTTTCACCTTCATGCGTCAGTTTCTCTTGTTGTTTTCTAGGGGTAATTCAGGCCAATTTCACATTAGACAACTTTTCCAATGATTTTTCAGTCACAGTGTTCATTTATGTAATCTTAGCAAGTCATTGGGGTGCTTCTGTGAAGCAGTTAGTCTAATGTGACAAACCTCATGACTGAGACCAATTAGTCTGCGACTGGCTAGGATAAAGTCAAACTGGTTTAATATTCTTAATGGTCAGAGTAGTGGGCAGTGAGCTTGGGAGAGCTGACAATCAAGTGACCCAATGAGTGCTCTTTTGGAAGTACATGTGTGAAGCTCGTCTGTCTGATGTCTCATGTTTTAAATACCATAACTGAATGGGAAAAGGAATTAAAGAGTAGAGATCGCTGCTGAACTCGCTGCAACTTTTAATCCTCCTTAAAGGGCCAAATTGTCAAATGGTCAGGCAACACGCTATTGGCTGTAATTAAAATAAAGAACAAGCGCAAGATCCATTGGAAGATCGGCACTCGATCAGTAACTGTGACATGGGCTGCAATCTGCAGTTGTATAATTTGAGATGGTGCAGCGACAAGATCAGTGAATGCAATCGGCAAATCTGATATGCCCAGCGACTAAAAAGTCACATAATGTGCCTGCAACGTTAGACTTGCAGTCAACTTACTCAAAACAAAACTGTGGAGCAGAGTAATATTGGAGTTAAACACAATAATATACAGTGGAACCTCTGGTCACGAACGGCTCGGAACACATACAAATCGGGTTACAACCAAAAGGTTTGCCGAACTTTTGCATCTGTTCACGACCACACACTCGGGTGATGAACAAGCCAATTTCCCTTCCGGTTCGTACGCGCCATTGATTTCTGCACGTGTTCAGTCTCTCCCTGTGCAGCGAGCGAGAGGGTGCGAGAAGGCAGTTAAAGAATGCACCGGGGCTTGTTTTTAAAGAGACTGCTTCGAGCATTGTTTTAATCTCGTTGTATTTCAATGAAGAGTTTTTTCTATTGGATTTTAACCTCCACTTCACTATAATTTTTATGGGATCATTTATTTATTGAAGGATTCTGAAAGCACTGCACTTTAATTTGGACTTTTGTTTTGGATTGGATTTTAATAAAAGCACTTGGCACTTTTTGCACCATCCGATTGCTCCATCGTAGTGCCTCACTGTCGTGCTCATCGGTAACGTTACTGACAGTGACGGGTTTAAGGGCTCCCGGAAGCAAGATGGGAGCATGCAGCGAACCCGCATCGTCACAGACTTTACCTCAAAACTGTAAATCTCCTCTCCACCCAGTTCCTCCTCAATTCCTTCATGCCAGAACTCGACTCATACAAGGTTAGTTTTCTTGGTTGTTTACGGTTTAGTTTTTGTATAAATTACGGATTTTTCAAACGTTCATTTTTTTCCCTGTGCTTAAAACTCATTAAAGAAAAGTGTTTACAGTGAGCGGTTCGTAAGGCGGTAGCGTGAACTCTTGCAGTTAGTTTTCTCTGTTCAAGGTTTTCTCCGTGTTTTTACATTTAGTTTACTATTACACAGTGCGTTCTATTGTATAATTAACTATTTTTGTGCTTAAAAATCTTTAAAAAGAAAAAAAAAAAACCATATATATATATATATATATATATATATATATATATAATTTTTTTTTATATATTATTTACTTACATACAGCTCGTACGGTCCGGAATCAATTAATTGTATTTACATACAGTCTTATGGGAGAAATTAGTTCGGGTTACAACCAGAGTTTTGGAACAAATTACGGTCGTGACCGGAGGTTCCAGTGAACTGTATACCTCTAACTCCTTGTCGGGCAGCAATTTTCTAGGGGCGCCGTGAAAACTTTAATAAAATATTTTAAATTGCTAGTGTTTTTGAACTTTTGGTTGATTAAAAAGATATGTTTAAAAAATATATGTTGGAAAAACAGATAACGGTTAATCAGATTGTTGAATAAACGAATGTATTTATTTTGAATGCAAGTTAAAATTTTCACAGTTCACCATTCATCATAATATCAACACCAGCGATGTCAAAAACACGTCTTGTGAGACTTAAAAGTCCCGCTGTTAGAAGATCTCGCTCACTGTACGGATACAGAAATGAAGTCTAAGAAATGCGAGAGACTTCAAATGATTGACAAGGAAATGCGCGTCTGTCTTTCGAAAATTGATCCTCGCATCAATCTCATATGTGCTGAAAAACAATCTCGGCGTTCACATTAGTTAAATTTAAGATTTATCCTTTGGTTCTTTTATTAATGTCTTTCAAATTTGTAAAATTAACCGTTTTTTATTGGCGATTGTCCATAGATTTGTGTCGTCACGACTATGTATGGGCAGTCCCTCAGGTGCGCCGCGAAAGAAAATTTTTGGACTTAGTGCGCCGCAACTCGAAAAAGGTTGCCTTTCACTGCTCTAACTAGACTGGGACATTAAAAACAAAAAAAAAAAAACCTGAAAAGCATCAGGGAATAAGCAGTGTCGTCAATGCATCGACCCCCAGAGCGATACTAGAGCCACAGCTCAACATTTGTAAGTGCCAGACTTCTCTTTTATTGTTGTCATAAATTCACTCCTACAATAACAATGGCCACATGAATGAACAGAAGACCCCAGTTTCAGAGAGTCAGAGATTAGGTGCATACAATAAGCAGACAGGCCACACACCTATCAAAGTCAATCTGTAAAGAAAAATGATTAAACATCTGATAAGGTCTCACACGAGAGATTGGGTATCGAACTAAATGAGAACTGGGAAATTTAAGGGTGTAGTGTGTAGACGGGTGCAAAACTGGCTAAAACACAAGAAGCGTAAGGTTATGGTGTAAGAAACCTTATCGGAATTGGCTGATGAGAAGAGTGATGGCTGTGGGGCACTTGTTTTAATGAATGATCTGAGTGGAAATTTAAATAACAAGCTGGTTAAATGCTATGGGGAGTGGTCAGACAATCTGGAAATGGCCAAATGATTACTGTGGGACTTGGGCATTATAAGGCTTGGGCAGATAAGTGGCAGATGAAATGTCAGTAAATGTAAAGTGTTAGGTGTAGGATGTAAAAATGTTAGAATACACAATGGGAGGTCTGAAATTCGAAAGTGCACCTTATGAGAAGGACTCGGTAGTTGTAGTGGACTCGTCACTATCCACTTCCAAACGGGGTTCAGAAGCCATTAAAAAGGCTAACAGAATGTCAGGTTGTATAGCACCTTGACGTGTGGACTACAAGTCACAGGAGGGTCTGCTCAGGCTCACATTGGTGAGGCCCCTTCTGGTGTATGGTGAGCAGTTTGGGTCTCCAGGCTACAAAAAGGACATAACAGCACAAGAGAAGGTCCACAGAAGAGCGACGAGTGGGGCTACAGGGGACGAGTGATGAGGAAAGATTAACAGAGCTGAGCCTTTACAGGAGATGAAGAGGAGACCTGACTGAAGTGTTTAAAATGATTAAAGTAAGTAGCGCAGTGGATCGAGACGGCGACTTTAAAATGAGTTCATCAGGATCACGGGGACACAGTTGGAAACTTAAGTGTAAATTTCACACAAACATTAGGAAGTTTGTGTAAAGGAGAACCGCAGACACATGGAGTATGTGACCAAGTACAGTGGTACCTCGGTATACATCCGCTTTTGGAATAAGTCTAAGTTAGTATTTGGTATACGACTCGTGTGCTAGAACACCGCGCGCTACCCTTGATTACCTCTCTCGAGACAAAGCCACGACTGCCCACGAGCCTCAGTACGCCAGTTGCTAGCATTCAGTGAACAACCCGCGCTATAACTCTGTGAATTTTCGCGTGATTTTGTATTTTTTCGCGTAAATTTGAATGGATTGTTGAAAAGTATGAAGGTGGCATGCGTATCTGAGACATGGCTGCTGCATACCGTATGCCGAGAACGACAATATCTACAATTGTGAAAAACAAAGACGTTATTAAAAAGTAAAGTGAGGTGAAATTTTCATTTATTTCATCTAATTGCTTTTGTGTTTATATATTTTAGTATTAAGCAGTGTTTAAATTATTTTATACAACCCCATCAATGTAGAATATGCCAATAACAATAGGTTTTTTTTTTTTCTCTCTCAATGTAATCATTTTCCTTTTACTTCTTATGGGAAAAATTTGTTTGGTATAAGTCAGAGGATCTGGAATGGATTAAGGACGTATACCGAGGTACCACTGTAGAGTGGAGGACTTGAGGGACTTTCAATACTCGACTTGATATTGTTTTGAAGAAATTTAGTGGCTAGGATCGCACCGTAGGGACGAATGGTTTATTCTTGGCAAAAACGTTTCTGATGGTGCAATGAAACTGAAGCTGCACTCCTGATTTTTTTTGTTTTGTTTCAATTTTCCAGTTTATTGGCCTTGCAGGACACCCTGAGCTGGCTGTGCCAGTTTTGTGCCATCAGGCTGGTGATTCCTAGATTAGAATACCGTAGATGTGCAGCCTTTTGGTTTTTTTATCTGTAAATCTCTCCTCTCTTTTGTGTTTCAGGCCAAATTTACAATCACAAAGGCAGTAGATGACAATGCCAACAATGACACCCACATCATCGAGTGCCAAGGGATCGGGCTGACCAATGACAGGCTGTAAACGGGGGTTTTGTTTTGCTGCACAAGGGAGTTGCAACTTTTTTTTATCTTTCTTGACCTCTACAGTCAAATTTGCTTTTTTTTTTTTTTTTGGAAAAATGAACTGAAAATGGGAAAGAGGTCAAGGAGGGTCATCAAAATAGAAGGTTTTAGGTCTAGAACTGTATTTTTGAGAGGCTCAGTGGAAATAGTAATATTAATTTCCTTTCGGTTGTCTGCATAATACACATTTGAAAAGGAAGAAAAAAAAATGTTAGCAGTTGCCTGGCAGCCTGTGGTGCTCTGGGCTCCTGAAAGATGCATTGACGTTGGTGCCAGTGGAGGACTGTTGTTTGCACCCCATTAATAATGTAAGTTGCTCAGGGTTTTGCCTTATATCAAATAAAAGATTAGACTTTGATTTCTGTTTTTTTTTTTTGTTTTTATGTTATTGGAGAGTCGGGGCAACGTGGAAACCTGTACACTGCAGCGTTTCTTTGTTGGTGCCAGTTACTCCATTACTGTTCAGTGCACAATGGGAGTTGTGAAAGACGCCCGGACACAGAGAGACCCTGAGACAGCCAGAAGTCCCATCCCAAAATACTCCCTTTTATTTCTGCTCCTGCACACGGCACCAAACAATACACAAATCGGCAGTAAAGCTCCCAGGCCTTTCACTTCTTCTACGCCATCCTCGTCTTCCTGACTCCGGCTCCTGGAGTGGTGGCTGCTGGCTCCTTTTATAGCCCACCCGGAAGTGCTCCAGGTGTTTAGTGACCCACTTGTGCGTTTGGTGGAAGAACCACCCACATGGGCTCAGGAACCACTGCAGCGCCCCCTGGTGGCAGATCCCAACAGGGGCGTAGAGAACTCCATCTCCCATGGAGCCCTGTGAGAATCTGATGCACCAGTGCCACCCAGGGGGGCTGCCATCTAGCGTCCCAGGGGAGGTACTGTTCAGTCCATGCCTGTTCCCCTGGACCATATACAGGAAAGGAGCCACGCTGCCTTTTTGGGTTTTACTGGTGGTACCTGTTTGGTGATAATGGGGGTATAAAAACTATCATGAGGTAAATAGCACCACAGATCTGTTGTTGTTCTCACCCACGGGTGTCGATCTCCACGCCTGGCAGGCCGCAGTGGCTGCAGCTTTTCATTCTAACCATCTTCTTCATTAGTGACCCGTTTTTGCTGCTAATGAACTTCTTTTTGCCTTAATTTGAATTAACTTGACTAGGGTCTCTTAGTTGTCTCTTTTTCTTTAATTGGCAGCCAAACCATGAGACACAAAACAAGCTGCCACGTGACCAGCTCACCTGTGCCCAACACACAATATCTGAAAATAAAGAAAGGTGAAGGTGGTCTCAGTAACGCTGATCTCTCAGGTCACCAGAACGTTTTGATGGTTTTGGAAATGTCTGCTGTGGCAGAATGAGAGCAGCAACAAGTGATGGAATTAAATGAGTTTGACAGCAAGAATTGGCTTCTCATTAAGAGATTGGTTGGAGTTTGAAATCCCAGTTTAGCTGCTCATCTGTCGGCTCGTTTCACATCTCATTTCTGTTTGGCTCTCATTTAATGAAGAAAAGAATCAATTCGCAGGACTAAATCCGTAAAAACAGGGCTATTAAAATGAAGGGAAAAGGAGTTCATTAGGAGTGAAAACTGATCAGGAAAAGAGTCGGAATGAAAACCTGCAGCCACTGCGGCCCTCCAGGCCTGGAGTTTGACACCCCTGTTCTAACCTTTATAGATTAGTGTAGTGGTCTTCATTATTTTTTTATTTTTTTTTTTTTCTCTTTCCTCCTTGTAATCTGATTTTTGTGTCTTTGGGACTGAGAATCCCTGCTGGTTATTATTCCGATTGGGGGTTGTCCCACCTTGGAGAATCGCCACCAATTAAACATGGAGCAACTAAATTAAACGTCATCCCTACTACCCCACATGACAATTGCTGCCAACCATCATCCTGGTGGGGTAATAATCCCCCTTGAAGAATTGTCCCTGATCCATTAACCGAGTTGGGTTTGTTTCCCCCTTTGGAGCATCGCCAACGGCAATCATAGCGGATTTGCTTAAATTGCACCAAGTGACCTATCATAAACTCCGCGGCCCAAGTGAGACCCCTTCCCATTATACAATACAATATGATTTATTTTCGTTTAGCCCAAAATCACACAAGAAGTGCCGCAATGGGCTTTAACGGACCCTGCCTCTTGACAGCCCCCCAGCTTTGACTCTCTGAGAAGACAAGGAAAAACTCCGAAAAAAAAAAAAAAATCTTAGGGAAAAAATGGAAGAAACTTTGGGAAAGGCAATTCAAAGAGAGACCCCTTTCCAGGTAGGATGGGCATGCAGTGGGGGTCAATACAATACATAGAACAGAACACATCCTCAATACAGTATAAAAATACAAATTTTAGAATTATGGAGTAGAACTTAACCAGTAGGTGATATCCCATAATAGGATTTGGATTTGTTTAGAGTCCTGGAGACCTCGGCCATCAAGCTGCCTCCCCCATTTGGCCATTCCACAGCTGAAATAGCGCTAATCCGATGAAAGGACCCCTCTACCCCACGATTCATGCGACCCTCCATCAGGGATGACTTTACCTTAGGCAGGCAGAACAACTTGGCAAGTGGGCCGTGGGCACCGAGTGGCACATTTGTGTACCGAGAAGAGAAACGGAATAGGTGAGGAGGGTTAGTATCCAATTCTAACTGTCACGTTACTTCTGTTTTAGTGCTGATGACTGACAAGAGAGATGGAGTCTGCACAGTAAATCAGCAGCTCTAGTCAGGGTGTGCTAAACTGAAGTAGTGAGTCTTCTGCCGGGATTTAAAAGTCGAGACCGAAGGGGCATCTCTTATAGTAGCAGACAGACCACTCCACTGTTTAGGGGTCCTGCGACTAAAAGCTCGACCTCCCACTTTTATTTTATTAATCCTTGGAATCCTAAGTAGACCAACATGTTGAGATCTTAATGTACGCTCTGGTTTGTAAGTCATGATAAGTTCGGACAAGTAAGCCTGACTTTGGCCATTTAATGCTTTATATGTTAAAAGGAGGATTTTGAAATCTGCCTTAAACTTAACCGGGAGCCAGAGTAAGGATTGAAGAACTGGAGTTATGTGTTCGTATTTCCTTGTTCTTGTAATAATTTTTGCAGCAGTATTTTGAATTAATTAATCCCATTATGTACTGTTGGGAATCACGAAACCGAATCCAGACAGTGTGGTAGCCATGGATTAGTGAATATCGATGATAACCGCTACACTTCACTAAGTTTATAGTGACATTTGTACTGATGATTGCAGGTCAACCCCAAACTGCCTTCAGCCCCTTCCCACAGCGCAGAGAGATGATTTATAATAATAATAAAAGCGATTTTTACTAAACCACACCGAGAAAAGATGCAACAAACACAATGTAATTAATACCTTTGCTACAACTCCCCCTCTTCCAATATATACAATAAACAAAAGGCATAAAAGAATATTCCCCAGCGTCCATTCGATTTAGTCTTTTTTTTTTATCCGATTGTCCTATTTCCCCATAGTTCAGTTTCTTAGACACACCAATCCCAGAATAAAAGATTTACGGCTCACACTGCTTCCGATCCCTTTCACGGTGAAGTTCACTTCCCTCAGTGTATCCATAATCTTTGAGGTGGCCACCCCAGACTGTGTTGAACTTGTGGTGCTCCCCGAAAACCATCTTTCTCTCCTGGACTTTTTCCTTCACCATAGAAACTCAGGCTGTCTTTTCTTCCTTCTCTTCCTGCCTTTTCGCACCCCTATTTAAATAGTGCGTCCGTTTCCATGGCACTCCCGGAAATCACAATGACAGCCCCGTACCTCCCAAAAGGTCCTCCCAATCCAACCCTCCCATCTTCTGCTACGGTATTCTCAAACGGCAATGGGGTTTTACATAGAGAGACAAAAAAAAAAAAAAATAACCAACAAACCACATGCAAATGTATGTGTCAATACTTCAAGTGCAACGAGGCTGTTTGGAGGGCAGAGCTTTTTAGATGACATGACAGAAAACCTGCACTAGTGGAAAGGGGGGACACACACACCAAGAAGGGATCCATTTTTAAACACCGCCATACAATATGGTAAAGTCCCAGGGTCATCGGGGCACCCCATGGTGATGCAGAGTATGGCAAAGGTCACGCCACTGCCACCAGTGGGTTATGGACACCGTCGTTTGTGTTGGCACGTGCTATCCGATACTCTGCAGAGTGTCCTCCACACCTGGTAGATGCCATTGTGTGCCATTCATTTAATGAGCTGGTTGTGTACGGTCATATAGCGGGCCTTTGCAAAGTCAATACCCCTACGCCGAGGCCAAATGCCATACGTCAACTCCAACCTTTCCCACAATTTCCACACCTGGTAAATGTCATTGCGTGCCATTCGTGTAATTAACCATTTGAGTAGTCGTTTACAAAGCAGGATGGTCCTTCGGTCAAACTGCAGAATGAATCGGATTGATGGTGACTGCTGTGGATTGTTGTTGGCAGCAGTGGAAAGAGGAGGGTAACCACAGCCAGAGATGCGTCGGACACATACGGATGGGAGTTTCTGGCAGGCTGAATGGCCACAGTGGCACGTGTGGCAGCCACTTTCACACCAGGAGTGTCCACTCGGACTGTATGGAGTCGTCAAGCTGAAGTACGGCTGCAGTTACCCGTTTCCTTTATGGAGAATCCCACAGACTCATTGTCACTGCCACACATGGGCCGATTGGACATTTCACTGTCTTCATCCTTATCCTCGGGCAGAGCCGCACTCGTGGATCAATCCGCTTCTCCATAACGACCATGTACTTCACGAGGGTCAACCCACACAATCCCATGGCTGTTCTAGGACCCTCATAGTCCACCCTACTTTCTAAACATGTACACTCCAACAAGGGTTCTTGAACTTAATGCTTATTCATTCAGCTTATTTTAGTCGGCTGCTGCTTCACCACCTGAGGCCACAGGTCCACCACACCCTCGACCCTCTGCAGTTCGCATACCAGGAGAAGGTGGGAGCCGAGGATGCCATCATCTACATGCTACACCGATCCCTCTCCCACTTGGACAGAGGCAATGGTGCTGTAAGAATTATGTTTCTGGACTTCTCTAGTGCCTTCAACACCATCCAACCTCTGCTCCTTAGGGACAAGCTGACAGAGATGGCAGTAGATTCATACCTGGTGCCATGGATCGTGGACTATCTTACAGACAGACCTCAGTATGTGCGTCTCGGGAACTGCAGGTCTGACATTGTGGTCCAACACAGGAGCCGCAGGGGACTGGACTTTCTCTGGTCCTGTTCAGCCAACATACATCAGACTTCCAATACAACTCAGAGTCCTGCCACGTGTAAAAGTTCGCTGACGACACTGCTATGGTGGGCTGGAGGAGGAGTATAGGAACCTAATCAAGGACTTTGTTAAATGGTGCGACTCAAACCACTTACAACTGAACACCAGCAAAACCAAGGAGCTGCTGGTGGATTTTAGGAGGCCCAGGCCCCTCATGGACCCCGTGATCATCAGAGGTGACTGTGCAGAGGGTGCAGACCTATAAATACCTGGGAGTGCAGCTGGATGACAAATTGGACTGGACTGCCCATACTGATGCTCTATGTAAGAAAGCTCAGAGCTGACTATACTTTCTGAGAAGGTTGGCATCCTTCAACATCTGCAATATGATGCTTCAGATGTTCTATCAGATGGTTGTGGCGAGCGTCCTCTTCTACATGGTGGTGGGCTGGGGAGGCAGCATAAAGAAAAGGGACAAACTGGTGAGGAAGGCAGGCTGTATTGTAGGCACGCAGCTGGACAGTTTGACATCCGTGGCAGAGCGACGGGCACTGAGCAGACAGACTCCTGTCAATCATGGAGAATCCACTGAACAGGATCATCTCCAGACAGAGGAGCAGCTTCAGCGACAGACTGCTGTCACCATCCTGCTCACTGATAGACTGAGGAGACCCCACACTATGAGACTCTTCAATTCCACCCTGGGGGGGTAAACGTTAACATTATACAAAGTTATTGTCTGTTATACCTGCATTGTCATCACTCTTTAATTTAATATTGTTATTATCAGTATGCTGCTGCTGTATGGGAATTTCCCCTTGGGATTAATAAAGCATCTATCTATCTTTTGATCGATCGATCGATATGTGGGGACGATTCTTCATGTTGTCAGTTCACACACTTCTTAATGGTTCGGGATTTTTCGGGTGATTTTCTATGTAATAAACTTAATAAGTAATAGCGTAATTAAAACTGCATAATTAGATCTGCACCACCCTATATCTATCTATCTATCTATCTATCTATTATATAGTGCCTTTCATATCTCTATCTGTCTATCTGTCTATTCATTCTTATGTCCCCCAGGTTAAGACATTCTGGCTACCTGTGAATGTTCAACGTTCTTGGACAGGAGCGCCGTTAGTTGTTTTTGTAGCTTCTGATCTCTTTTTTGCCAAAAAAATGCCATGTGGGTTGCACAATATCCTGCTAACACACTTCAGTTTGCAAACTTCAAAAATGACCCCAAGTCATCAGATTAGCTTTAGCTACCATCTTAACAGGCTGACCCACTGACCACCCAAGATCATTGCTCCTAGAGAAGAGGTCACCTCCCCTGAACTGGCACTGGTAATGCTGCTGCTGCTGCTGCTGCTGCTCCACAGGTTCTTTTTTATTCCTTTTTGGCTCCTGATCTCATAAAGGAAGTGCCGAGTAAACTTTGTAGCTGCTTCTTGGGAAATCTGACCATGCGTGGGTGCGGCGCACATCCCTCTGAAAGCGAAACCCAAGTAACCACATCATTAATCCAAATGTCATGAAAGGTCCTGCGTTAGGAAGTTAGTGCATATTATGAGAATCGGGTCGTCCTTAAGATTTGCTTCATGAGGGTTTTGGCAAACTTAGTCGACATTGCAGGGGATCGTCATTAGCTAATGTCAGGATACTTGGTGGGCTCATGTTGAATGCAGTCCAAAGAGAAACCTGTAGCCATAATGTGTAGCGGTTGGGAGTTGTAGAGTGAAGTAGGCAGGTGTCCTGTCAAGATGAAAGCCCGCTGGGGAGGCGCCGATTGCTCCTCATTTTTCAGTAATTTTCAGTCGCAGACTTCATTTACGTAACCCTAGCAAGTCTGAGGCAGGTGGGTGACTGGCAGTCGTGTAGTCTGACATACTAGTGACTTCTTAACCGCTCTGTGACTCACCCCAGCAAAATCCAAGAGTCGTAGGAGTGGGCTCTGTGCACACCACAGCCGATAAAGCAGTTGTTTGGGGGACAACAGAGCTACTAGCCACACAGACAGGATGGTCTCTTCTTGTTTTGTCCAAATTCTGATTTTCCTGAGTTTGAGAGCAAAGACATGGAAAGTGAGGAATGCACGTGTTTCAGGCCCCACACATAGAAGCGAGTCTCATCTGTGTGGTGTCTTATATTTAAGCCCCCCTGACCCCATGTCATCCGTGCACGTGAAGTGAGGCGGCGAGATGATCATCTCAGGCAGCGCTTCGGTCATTGCGCCCCTGTCACTTTTAACATTACGAAATATTAAACAGTAGAGTGTCAGCCTTGGGAATTTAAAGTTAATATTTAACCATTTGGAAGGTTCATTTTACACAATGCAGTTTGCAATGTCTCACCGCGCCACACAGCGTCCAAGAATCAAATGGCAGATGCACATTCTGAAGTCGCTTGTGGTATTGCATTCATTTTTCTGATTTTTTTTACAAATCGCCATAGACGACATGGAGGAGTCCTGTTGGAGTGTTAATCGTTTAAGTTTACTTTGCCAAGGCTGTGTCATCATTGCAGCACCGGTTTGAGTGTTAATGTTATTATTTCTCTCTATTCTAAAATATAATAAAAGAGATGAGACCAGAAGATTTTCTCATGTCCCGCCCTCCTCTCAGACCACACCCACAGTCCTCTCATTGGTGTGAATGCTTTTTTCATCACAGTTCCTGCTCTCTCAGCTCTTATACATTTTTACGTTTTCCTCACTTTAAGTTCCCAATTAAAGACAACGTATTATGTTCAAATCTTATTGAAGAATTTCATCACGAACGGTTATCAACAGAAGAAATGAGTTCACGGGCAATCCTAGCACCGAGAAACGAGGAAGTGAAACAAATTAACACAAAAATGTCAATCGGTTACGAGACAAATTGGATAAACGCGTATCAGTAGACTCTGCTGAAACAGTTGGTGGTGATGGTGAGGAAGATGAAAACATCAACATACAATATCACGAAGAATATCGACAACCGTTAACACCGTCTGGTCTTCCACCGGCCGAATTACTGTTGAAGGAAGGATGTGTCGTGATGTAATTGCGTAATTGATGTCTGAGTGATGGGCTATGCAATAGGACAAGATTAGTCGTATTCAAAATTGGTTGAACAATTCTGACATTTAATTTTAACAGGCGACAGGAAAGGTGATGTAGTCCATCTAACATGAGACACCAAAGGAGATCTTGATACGCCATTCGTATTAAAACGTTTACAGTTTCCTGTTAGAATCGCTTTTGCTAGGACAATTAACAAATCACAGGGACAAACATTCGAAAAAGTCGGTTTATTTATTAGAGAGTAAGTAACGGAATTTACTCACGAGTGGTTATACGTAGCGTTGTCAGGATGTAACTCGAAACACGGAATCAAAATTTAAACGGATATTGATGAAAGGTTAATTCCAAATATTGTTTTACAGTAAAAGTGTAAGTTTAAAAAGTATTTGTGTGTTCATTTCAAAGCCAAACAGAACGAAAACGTGTAACACAATGAATACCTCGAACGCAACATGAAACATAATTTACTTTCAATTTATTATGTTTTGCTCTTTTTTTACTCTGGTTAATCACTCGCTGTAATGTAAAATAGTTAGTTCTATTATGCATATGTAACAATTCCCACGAAAATAACAATCTGTTTAAATTGTGCATCCGCTTCCCCATACGTGAGCGGCAGAGCCGTGAAGTGGCAGAGCCGTGAAGTGGCAGAGCCGTGAAGTGGCTGGCGCGCAGTGCACACCTGGGCGTTGGCGAGTGAAGTGAGCAGAAGGGCGGAGAACCCTAATAATTTCTAGAATCTTCTAATCATCTGAATGGTGACCAGACATACTGTTTAAACATTTACCCATAATTCTTGTTTACTACCCCTAGTCTACATGCTGTATGCAATATCACCATTAAACAAGATTAGTTGTATTTAAAATTGGTCGAACAATTCTGACATGTAAAATTTTAACAGGCGACAAGAAAGGTGATGTAGTCCATCTAACATGAGACACCAAAGGAGATCTTGATACGCCATTCGTATTAAAACGTTTACGGTTTCCCGTTAGAATCGCTTTTGCTATAACAATTAACAAATCACAGGGACAAACATTCGAAAAAGTTGGTTTATTTATTAGACAGAAAGAAACAAAATTCACTCACGGCCAGTTATACGTGGCGTTGTCACGATGAAAGTCCAAACACGGAATCAACATTTAATGCGGTTTTGATGAAAAGTTAATTCCAAACATTGTTATTAGTGAAGTTTTACAGTAAAAGTGTAAGTTTGAAAAGTATCTGTGTGTTCATTTCAAAGCCAAACAGAACGAAAATGTATAATGCAACGAATACCTCTAACGCAACATGAAACATAATTTACTTTCAATTTATTACGTTTTATTTTTTTTTTACTAGGGTTAATTATTCGCTGTAATGTCAAATGGTTAGTTCTATTATGCATATGTGACAATTCTCATGAAAATAACAATCTGTTTAAATTGCACATCCGCTTCTCCATACGTGAGCGGCAGAGCCGTGAAGTGGCAGAGCCGTGAAGTGGCTGGCGCGCAGTGCACACCTGGGCGTTGGCGAGTGAAGTGAGCAGGGGGCAGAGCCCCCTAGTAATTTCTAGAATCTTCTCATCATCTGAATGGTGAGCAGACATGCTGTTTAAACATTTACCCATAATTCCTGTTTACTGCCTCCAGTCTACATACTGTATGTAATTTCACCATTCAGCCAGCACAGAGCGACTTCCAGTGAAGAGGCGGACAATGGAGGAGAATGTTTTCCGCATACCAGGAGCTAATCTGAAGAAATGTCATCCATCTAGTCCTATGTGGTGGTGGACAATAAAGGGAAGATTTTGTGGAGTTTTAACACAAACTTTAATGGAAGCCCATTCAAGAGATGCTTCTGCTGCATTCAGCTAAAATTTGTAACCCATAATTTCTGATTTCTGACTCGGGAAAACAGGACAAATCTTCTGGATATTTTGGATGTATCCAGCTACACCCCGAACTCGGAATTCCCACTCGCAGACTCGGGCCTGGTCTCTCAAGTCTGAATTTGTCCAACTTCAGATTATGACGTCAATCCGAAATGGCAAACAGTAGGTAAAGTAACGCTCTATACATTAAATTTGTTTATTAGAAGAATTTAACAATGCTGGGTAATAAACGTCAACCTTACCAGCACGAGCAGTAATGGACTAACTGACGTCAGCTTGATCCGTGCTGCTGTTGGCACGTTGCTCTTAATGGTTGGCGTGTGTGGTTTGTTAATGGCACAGTCTGTCGTGGCTGAGAGTATAACATTTTTTTTTAGTCAGGACTATGCGGATGATTCACATGTTAGGTAGCATTTGTTGCAGAAAGAGCAGCGTTCACGGGGGCATCCATGTTTACTTTCCCACTTAATAATAATAGGGGGCTCCGCCCCCTGCTCACTTCGCTCGCCCGCCCCCGGGTTTGGTTATACGGATATACAATTTAAAGAGATTGTTATTTTCATGGGAATTGTTACTTATACGTTATTTTCACTTTTACTTTAAAACTTTTGTAAAAACAATACTTGGAATTAACTTTTCTTTAAGGTCGCATTGATTTTTGATTCCGTGTTTGGACTTGCATCGTAACAACGCAACGTATAACTGCCTGTGAGTGAATATCGTTTCTTTCTCTCTAATATATCAAACGACTTTCTCGAATGTTTGTCCAAGCTCTTTCTTCTTCGCTTTGTCGTTGACGTGTCATCTCGAGCGTATAAAATTATTAAGAGCTGAGAGCGCAGGAAGTGTGCCTGACACAAGCATTCACACGACTGAGAGATTAGATGACCGATGTCTTGTTTGAAAATAGTTGTAAGTAGGCCGTGACTTGAAACAATCTCACGTGAAGTCTCCGTCTCACAAGACTAAATAGCGCACCGATGTTTTTGGACTCTTTTCATTCTCACTGGCAACACGAATTAGAAGATCTACAAGTCTCTGACTTAAAGTTTAGATGTGAACAATATATTCAATCTCTTTTCACTGTTCCGTTATTTCACTGAGTAATAATTTCCATTTGTTTGCGCTAATGCAATCTTTACTATTAATTTTTGGAGACTTTCAAATTTTCTTACTTCCATTATCTCTAACCTGCCCTGCACGTGTACCGCGCCACCGTTTTTGAATTCTTTACGACATTCTACTTTGTCATCTACTCTTTGACTTTTATTTCCGGCCCCGGGTGTGGTTAAATCTCTTTCTTCAGGGATGTATAACGCCGCTCGCGTTGTGAGGGTTGAACGCACGCTAAGGAGATGCGGTCTGATCAGCTGCTGTCTTTCTGCTGCTGCCACCGAGCTGTGTGTTCTGCTTGTCGCGCTGCGCGTCGATCATTTAAAAGCCTGTACAGCAGCTGACCTTTTATCTCACTGCCTTGTCTCGCGTGACGTCAAAGTGTCTTCTGAGAAGATCACGTCTCATCTCCCTCCTGAGATTTTTTTTTTTATAATAGAGAGAATAGTTCTTTACATTTATATTCTCGCTACTCAAAGCACTTTATGCAGTGATTGGAGAGACGCTTCAACCAGCACTAATGTGCAGCATCCACCTAGATGATGCGACGGCCGCCATTTGCTTTGCTCCACTATGCCCACCACACATTAGATGCTAGGTGGTGAAGAGGTGAGAGAGCCAATTAGAGGTGGAGGATCAATAGGGAGCCGGAATGACAAGGCTAAGGTGGGCAGTTCAGCCTGGACATCGGGATACACCTTACTCTTTATGAAGGATTGCCCCGAAATATTTTATGACCGTAGAGAATCAGGACCTCGGTTTTACAGCACAGTGTCCCTGTCACTGCACTACGGCATTGGGATCCACATTCGGACCACAGGGTAAGCGCCCCAGCTCTGCCATGTGACAAATAATAATAATAAATAATAATACATTTTATTTATAGGCGCCTTTCAAACACTCAAGGACACCGTACACTTTACACAACACCCAACACACAATACAGTACAGTGTTTACATAGAGAAGGCAAGTTTAAAAAGATGAGTTTTAACTGAAGACTTAAACAGAGAGAATGAATTAATGTTTCTAATCTCAGGAGGCAGTGCATTCCAAAGTCGGGGGGCAGAACGACTGAAAGCTCTGTTCCCCATTGTGGAAAGACGAGCGGAAGGAACAGTCAATTTAATTGAGTCGGATGATCTAAGAGTACGGGAAGGGGTGACGATGTGGAGAAGGTTAGACAGGTACGGGGGGGCTAAATCATGAATAGCTTTAAAGGTTAGCAGAAGGATTTTAAACTCGATGCGGAACTTGACAGGGAGCCAGTGAAGTTGATGCAGAACAGGAGTGATGTGGTGAGTGGAAGGAGATCTCGTGATAATACGGGCGGCTTGAGTTCTGGACTAGTTGAAGTTTGTGAAGAGTTTTTTGAGGGAGACCAAATAGAAGAGAGTTACAATAGTCAAGGCGAGAGGTGACAAGGCTATGAACAAGAACTGCAGCAGAGTGGGGGGTGAGAGAGGAACGGAGACGGTTGATATTACGTAGGTGGAAGTAGGCAGATCGTGTAATAGTATTGATGTGTGAAAGAAAGGAGAGGTTATTATCCAAGATGACACCAAGACTTTTGGCCTGAGAGGAGGGGGATAGAGTACAGTTATCAAATGCAGCATAACACCTTGGATTAAATCGGCCTTTAGCAGTGCAACGATTGTCTGGAGCAGAGTTTCTTAAGTCGGGTTGTGGGCTGCCGCCAGTGTGTCACAAGTCACTTTCGTATTTATGTGGAGGGGTCACAGCGGTTTGGCAATCAGTGGGGGCATTCCTCTCCCGCTCAGACACCAAGGGATACCCCCTGTGGAAAGCATACGCCCCGGACACAGACAGACCGACACCAGAATGTCCAGAACACACTTCTTTATTTTTCCAAAACAGCACCACAATGCCTTCATCCACCATCTCTCTTCCTTTCTCTCTTTCTCTTTCTCTTTCTCTTTATCTCTTGACCTTCTCTCCCTCCTCACAAGCTTCGTCTCCTTCCTCCCAACTTTGGCTCGTCTACTGGAGGGAGGCGGCCCCTTTTATCATGAGCCCCAGGTGCTCCACCTGACGTCACTTCCTGGTGTGGCGGAAGTGTCAGGAGAGCGCCTGGAAGCACTCCGGGTGTCCCTGGTGTGGCGGAAGTGCTGCCATCCGGGATTCCCTAACTGTCCGGGTGCCCCCTGGCGGTGGCCACATCCTCCCGTAGGGGTGACCATCCCAGATCCGTTCCCGTGGCCCCCAAACAGACCCGGGCAGCTGCCCTCTCGTGACCCAGGGGAGGTATCGTCCATCTTGGGGACTGTCCAGGCGTCCTGGCTGGGCAGGATCCCCAGTCATCTGGGACACCCCCCATTCTGACTGTTGAAGACACCAAGAGGGGAAAGAAACAATGGCCTAGAGCTTGCAGTCCTGTTGCTGAGTTGATTGTTCATTTTGTCCTGTTTGTGTCTGCCATTCTCCTTATAATTTGGATAGCTGCAGTACTTCTGTTGTAGCCTCTAATTGTCCGCCCATGTCACTCCCAGACAACAGTACAACACAAATGGACGATGAGTATGGCAGCGGATAAGGTATGTGCCCCATCAGCCATCAGCCATCATGACCACATCAAAACTGTTCCTGGCTCAATAAACACCTGAGAAGTCCAACCGTTCGTGTGTTGTTGGTTTAGTCGCATTGTGTTGGAATAGAAATGTGACTTCCATGAAAATCAGACCACATTCCATTGGTAGCCTCTGTTTAATTTAGTTGCTGGCACTCGTTTCATGTCCTCATCATTCACTGCCACTGCCCTTCTGCATGTCCTCAAGCCCATCAGCAGACAGAATGGTCCTCCTCTGTTGCCGCAGTTTTCCTTCCTCCTCTCCCTGCTCTTCTATCTTGAGCCTGTGAACGCTTCAGGAAGCTGCTTCCTCACCTGACAGTTCTTTCCATGATGTCACCTGCCCCCCTGTCACCCATATCATGTTATCATTTTGTCACTCTAATCAGATAAAAGGGGAGCGTTGCTTTCAGCAAAGCAAAGGCAGCTAGCAGCGATGGGAGGTGAAATGCACAAGGCCGTCGTGTTCTGATCTCCCCGAGTCGTCTGGCAGAACCGTACGAATCCACGGAGGGGCAAAGTGACCTTCTGAGCGTGACCTGAAAATGTAACCTGAGAGCCGCAGTGCCGGCAAGCCCCCCGGTGTTAGCTTTCAACTTTTCTTGCTGTGGATGCTGCTGCGAGTTTGGTCAAGCTGGTCAAGTTTGCATGGTGGTGCCAGCCCCTGATGTGGCCCAGGCACAGAAACCAGAGCTTTATCTGCAGAGGGTCAGCTTCCCGTAACTTCTAGAGGGATGTCGGATAATTCCAGCTGGACCTACAGCTCAGCCCGAGTGTGGATCTCGCTCATAGCAGGTTGGCACTTTTCATGTTTTAATTGTGTAATGTCACCTGCGCAGTTAACGGATCTGAATGAGCCTTGTCTGACGTTGTGGTTTAGGAAATGTGATTAGAAGATGGATGGAGTGCATGAGATATTGCTCTTGTGGCCTGAACATCTTGTTGGGCTTAAAGGGGCCGCTCTTAACTGGTTCAGGTCATATCTAACTGGTAGATACTTTCAGTGACTTTAAATTCCTCTTTTTCGTCTACTGCTCTTGTTAAATGTGGCGTTCCTCAGGGATCCATTTTGGGTCCAATCTTATTCTCTATATACCTTCACCCTATTGGTGCTATTTTTAGGAAATTTCACATTTCTTCTCACTGCTATGCTGATGACACTCAGGTTTATATTCCCGTCTGCAACTCTGCAATGAATCAACTGCACAACTGTCTGTCTGAACTAAGATCCTGGATGGCTGATAATTTTCTTGATCTGAATCAAAATAAAATGGAGGTGCTTATAGCGGGTCGTTCAGCTAAAGCCCAAATTGGTCTTGGAGTTCTCGGCTCTTTCTCAGTCTTTTGCAAACCTCAAGTCCGCAATCTTGGTGTTATCTTTGACAGTGTGAGACACGCCCGGACACCATCAGACTGAGACCACATCTTTACAAAAGTCGCACGTTTATTCACAGCTCTTGCACAACACACTGTGTCCCCAGCACCAATCACCCCTACTCCGTGGGCCGCCTTTCCTCTCTCCACAGGAGCCTCGTCCCGCTCCCCGATTCTTTATTTCCACCCGGATGTGCTCCAGGTGCCTGACGATGTTCTTCCAGCAGCACTTCCTGGTGTGGCGGAAGTGGTGCCCTTGCACCCGGAAGTGGTGGCTGTGAGGCTAGGGATCTGCACTGGCAACCGGAAGGTTGCCGGTTCGAATCCCATAAATGCCAAAAGGGTCTCTGCTCTGTTGCCCTTAACCTGCAATTGCTGAGCGCTTTGAGTAGTGAGAAAAGCTCTATATAGATGCAAAGAATTATTAATTATTATTGTTCCCGGAAGGATCATCCTCCATCTTCCCGGGTGTGACGGAAATACATGTTCCCCGGGCTTTCTGAGGCTCGGGGCGCCCCCTGGCAGTGGCCACGGGCCCCAATGGGCTTGAGCCTCCTTGCTCCTCTCCCGTGGTCCTCTTCAGATCCAGGGCGGTTGCCCCCTTGTGGCCCGGAGGACGTATATGCCACCTCCCGGTCCTTCCAGGCGTCCCGGCTGGGTCTGACCCCCAGGTGCTTGTGACAACAGTAACCTCTCTTTTGAGAAACAAGTAAATTCTGTAGTCAAGAGTCGCTTTTTCCAGCTTTGTCTGTTAGGTAAGATCGAGCCTTTTATTATCTTCTAGGGATCTTGAGAAAGCTACTCATGATTTTATCTTCTCTCGCCTGGATTACTGCAACTCGCTGTATTCTGGGATTAGCAAATCTCTAATACGCAGGTCACAGTTGGTCCAAAATGCTGCCGCTCGCTTTCTGGTTGGGGTAAGAAAGTCTGATTGTGTTTCTCCAATATTAGCTTCTTTACACGGGCTGCCTGTCAGTTTTGAATTGATTTTCAAATCTTGTTGCTAGTTTTTAAATCTTTCCATGGACTCACTTCTGCCTATTTATCTGAATTGTGTGCTTTACACCAGCCATGTAGAGTGCTGAGATCGTCTGGTCAGTTGTCTCTTGTTGTCCCTCGTACCGAGTGTCAAACCAAGGGGGACAGCTGTGGCACCTCACCTGTGGAGTCTTCACATAAAGGAGTCGTCTACCACTGAACTGTTCAAAACGAGATTAAACACTCATTTCTATTCACCTGCATTCTGTGACCTTCAGTTCCTCTTTGTGATTATATAACATTACTTCTATTTATTATTTATTTTATTCTGCGGTGGGCTGGCACCCTGCCCAGGGTTTGTTTCCTGCCTTGTGCCCTGTGTTGGCTGGGATTGGCACCAGCAGACCCCTGTGACCCTGTATTAGGATATAGTGGGTTGGATAATGGATAGATGGATTTATTTTATTTCTGTTTACACTCACCTAAAGGATTATTAGGACCACCATACTAATCCGGTGTTTGCCCCCCTTTCGCCTTCAGAACTGCCTTAATTCTACGTGGCATTGATTCAACAAGGTGCTGAAAGCATTCTTTAGAAATGTTGGCCCATATTGATAGGATAGATGGAGATTTGTGGGATGCACATCCAGGGCACGAAGCTCCCGTTCCACCACATCCCAAAGATGCTCTATTGGGTTGAGATCTGGTGACTGTGGGGGCCATTTTAGTACAGTGAACTCATTGTCATGTTCAAGAAACCAATTTGAAATGATTCAAGCTTTGTGACATGGTGCATTATCCTGCTGGAAGTAGCCATCAGAGGATGGGTACATGGTGGTCATGAAGGGATGGACATGGTCAGAAACAATGCTCAGGTAGCCCGTGGCATTTAAACGATGCCCAATTGGCACTAAGGGGCCTAAAGTGTGCCAAGAAAACATCCCCCACACCATTACAGCACCACCACCAGCCTGCACAGTGGTAACAAGGCATGATGGATCCATGTTCTCATTCTGTTTACTCTACCATTTGAATGTCTCAACAGAAATTGAGACTCATCAGATCAGGCGACATTTTTCCAGTCTTCAACTGTCCAATTTTGGTGAGCTCGTGCAAATTGTAGCCTCTTTTTCCTATTTGTAGTGGAGATGAGTGGTACCCGGTGGGGTCTTCTGCTGTTGTAGCCCATCCGCCTCAAGGTTGTGCGTGTTGTGGCTTCACAAATGCTTTGCTGCATACCTCGGTTGTAACGAGTGCTTATTTCAGTCAAAGTTGCTCTTCTATCAGCTTGAATCAGTCGGCCCATTCTCCTCTGACCTCTAGCATCAACAAGGCATTTTCGCCCACAGGACTGCCGCATACTGGATGTTTTTCCCTTTTCACACCATTCTTTGTAAACCCTAGAAATGGTTGTGCGTGAAAATCCCAGTAAGTGAGCAGATTGTGAAATACTCAGACCGGCCCGTCTGGAACCAACAACCATGCCACGCTCAAAATTGCTTAAATCCCCTTTCTTTGCCATTCTGACATTCAGTTTGGAGTTCAGGAGATTGTCTTGACCAGGACCACACCCCTAAATGCATTGAAGCCATGTGATTGGTTGATTAGATAATTGCATTAATGAGAAATTGAACAGGTGTTCCTAATAATCCTTTAGGTGAGTGTATGTTAATTGTATGTTTTTTCTTTTATTCTGTTATTGTAAAGCACTTTGGCCACAGCATTCCTACGTTGTTTTAAACGTGCTATATAAATAAATCGACATCGACATGATCTCAACAGGGGTGTGTGGCGCTGCACTCCCCGTGGGTTTTCTTCCTGCCGTTGATGTGGGCTACAGTGCCCTGCATGGCTGTATCTGTAACGGTCGCATGGTGCCCCTTGCAGGACTCACCTGGATAGTTTATTGTGTTTCTGCCCTTGACAGCTCCAGCTGCTTAAGGAGGTTCAGGTCATGAATGGAGGGCGGGAGGGTGGCATGGTGTTCTGGGCGCGGTCTGTGAAGATGGCGTTTGCTCTCTTTGTGGTCTTATTCTCATCCCTCATTTCATTAACGTGTGTGGGTGTGTGTGTTGGGGTTAATTGACGCAGGCCCATTATAAGTGAGTGAGTGGCCGGGGTACATCAATGCTGCTAAAACGTTCAGAAGGAATTCTTACCACCATAATAAATGATCTTGTATTACTGAACTCGTACAGCTCATTAATGTATGCTATTAGGCCTTTGTTAGTGAAATGCGACCACATTTCTTTATTTGTGCTCATCATCCATCTCAGAACAGCAGAGGTGGCTTTGCCTTGTGCTTTGTCTGAAGTTAGCGGGGTGTCGTTCCGCCAGAGGCCACAAGAGGTCACTCTAAGAGGGTCAGCGGCCGTGGAGTTTAGTGTCGCGGGGGCCAGACGTGGTTCTCAAAGGTCCCAGCTTTGACCCTTTTTTTGCTGTCTGTCCCGATGGTAAACGTATGCAGTAGCACCAGGAGATTCTCGTAAGAAAGCGGGGGAAAAAAAAAGAGGAACGGCTGGGAAATCACAGTTAGAACATGAAGGCGCAAATTAGACATGAGACACAATCTAAAATCGAAAGAGACACGCGAGAACATTTGGAGCAAGGCTTTACAACGGAGATCAGATAAGGAAACATAGCCCTAGATGTTCTTTTATCCCGTAACGTTGATTATGAACACGCCTCTAAAACACTGGGAAGTGGGCCCAACAGTGGGAGCACAACATGGTGGCGATAAGGACATGCAAACCATAAAGACTTCTGAGTGAAAATGGACAGAAACAAATCCTTAGTTCAAGTGCTAGATAATACGGCATAACGCCATGCAAAGGTTTACCAGCCAGTATTTCATGACTTCAAATGTTTGTGATGCGCCACCTGTTGGAATGCCAGAGACATAGCAGCTGGATGGACACGCCGGTAACACAGACACTGATCCTTTTATTAAGGTGGACTGGCACACA
The DNA here is from genome assembly GCF_016835505.1 of Polypterus senegalus. Lineage (NCBI taxonomy): Eukaryota > Metazoa > Chordata > Cladistia > Polypteriformes > Polypteridae > Polypterus > Polypterus senegalus. The sequence continues at coordinate 165,585,721 of NC_053163.1, forward strand.
AATAAATGTAACGGTGAAATAGCGGCTCGGCTTTGAAATTCTGTCTCATTTGCACCCGTGTCAGCACTGCTTATCGCTAATTGTTAGGACTCAGATTCAATTTAAGGTGGAAACTCGACAGAATCAGGGTGAATTGAAGTACAGATATTACAAGGAAGTCTACGACAGAGAAAACACATTTCTGAATTTCTATCATAATAGAGCGACTTTTCTGAATGCGAAATAAGAAAAGAACAAAGGCCGGCTAAACAATTAGATGGAGGGGACATCAGAGTGACCCACTCACTGATTTGCGGCACTCGTTAGAATGAAAGCCCGTAGCCACAATGGTACCCCAGGACTGAACTTGGGAACAACTTCTGGAACATCCGCGGTGATCTAAAAGTCGTGGCACTGCTATTGGGAATGCAGCTCGGATGTACCAAGCAGTGCAAATGGGGCGGCCATGCCAAAGAGTCCAGCTACCTTAAAAAGAGCTGGCAGCTCCATAAACATTTACTTCCGGGGCACAAAGCCACTTAGGAATTTTGCTTCCTTTTCATATAAAACTTGAACTTTTGTGAATGTGATGAAGGATTTCGATATCCACGAAGATTAAGGAAGGTCACACATCAGACATGTCATCAATGACGAGTGGCTTAAAGATCTGCTAGTGGCGCCTGAAGGCATTCGACGATGTTGGCACCAAATGATATCCAGATAGTTGATAACACGATTCACTTTCTGCAGTCCCGTTTGGACTTCTTCCCTGCCAGTCTTGGCGCAGTCGGTGAAGAACAAGGAGAAAGGTTTCGCCAGGATGTTGCAACAACAGAAAAGTGGAATTCATGACCGCTGGTCGACTTTTGTTTGTTGGGACACTGAAACGAGACTCGTCAGATGCGAAACATGTGCGGCTCAACTGAACGTATCCTGAGCAGGGTGGCAGGCTAGGCTGGAGCCGATCCAATCAAGCATTGGGCGAAAGGTAAGGAACAATCGCTAGCGTCAATTTGGTAATGGCGATTCACCTAACCTGCGTGTTAGGAGAAGAGGACAGCCATGGGGAGACTGGGAGAACATGCAAACTCCAGACAGGGAGCACCTGAGATGTGAACCCCGGTCTCCTTGTTCTGAAGAAGCAATATGGTGCCACGGTGCCAGCGTCAGTAAGTAAGTTTGATAAAACGTTCATTTTAAGTTTTCTCCAAGATCTGTGAAATTATACTTGTGTTTGGCTTGAAGCTGTCTCTGCGGTGGGCTGGCGCCCTGCCTGGGGTTTGTTTCCTGCCTTGCGCCCTCTGTTGGCTGGGATTGGTTCCAGCAGACCCCCATGACCCTGTAGTTAGGATATACTGGGTTGGATAATGGATGGATGGTTGTTTTATTTGGGGGTTCTCTCCCTTAGTCATGTTGACTCTTGGTCTGGGGAGGAGGGGTCAGTGAGGCTATTGGTGAAAAGGCCCCTTACAGCCCCGATAATAAATAAGTTTTATTTATATAGCGCCTCTCCCACGCTCGGTGACGGCAGCATTTACCGTTTCAGTGATTACTGAATTAAGTTTGGGTAGTCATATAGGTTCTGCGGTGGGCTGGCGCCCTGCCCGGGGTTTGTTTCCTGCCTTGCGCCCTCTGTTGGCTGGGATTGGCTCCAGCAGACCCCCATGACCCTGTAGTTAGGATATAGCGGGTTGGATAATGGATGGATTGAAGATGTCTCTCAAAACCCTCCAAAAACTTTAGAGACCTTTTCATGTGTAGAGTTATTATGTACTGACCTCTCCTCCACTGTGAGCCTTGAGTGTGTCGTTCAATCTCAGGTCACTTGATCCATCGTGACTTGGCTGACCAGCACCTCAACTTTGTTCCCTTGTATTATGAGCTCATCACTCCTGTATGATACATAAAGGCAAGAATAAAGTCCACCGATTACTGGCTATGACAATTCAATCTTGAACAATGCAGCAGTTTTAGATGATCTGTCCTGAGGGTCAACATCTGCGCGGTGCACATGTTCCCTCCAAAATCAGAGATCTGCCTCTTCCTTTAGGTGATATCTGCAAAATGTGACCAGCCTTCAGGGTCAGGCTCTGGAAATGGATTAGGCAGGAGTGTGGGGTAGTGGGTTAGGCTTAGACATGCAAACCCCTGAGGCTGTGGGTTCAAATCCCTCTACTGACACCGTGTGACCAGAGCAAGTCACTTCACCTGTGCTCCGATTGGGGAAAAAAACAAAAGAAATGTTAACAAAAGTGTCCCAAATGTTGTAAGGCGGTGTTACCAGAAGTATGGATGATTGGTTCTTGTATACTGCGAAATAATACACAAAAGATATGATGTAAAAGAGAATAAAGATGGGAGTCCGTCAGCACCATTTTAGACATGGAATTACAAGAAACCGCATGACCAGCAGCATCGCACGTCAACGTCGCCGCCATATTGCGAGTGGCACTGCTATGGAGTGAAGTAATGGATAATCTGCTGCTTGGGATTGTACAAACCGCTGTACGCTCCAAAGCAGATCCCAGGGGATTACATTTCACAGGTAAGACTGAACAATTGTTTCGGCTGTATTTGGCCATTAGAAAATCCCGTTTTATAATCTTAACTTTAGCTACGCCAGGCTAAGCTAGCAAAGCTATGCATTTACGTGCTCTAGTGAGCCTCCAAACAACGTTTTGGCTAAACGTATTTAGTCACTAACTATGTAGATTGTTTGTAGCTGTTAACATTTCTCAAACTCTGAAGGTTTCCCAAAGAAATCCACCTCAGGAAGCAGTGGGAGGTCAGGTAGCCTTTAGACAGGATTTGGAGAACTCTGTCCTGTGACGTGTGCCATGCTAGTTTGGTAACAGACGCTGTACCGGCGTCATATGATCAAAGCTACCACTCGCTCACATTAACAAACAAAGGAGGTTTGATGATCCCTTCTGAGGGTCCAGTCAAGGTGGTCCAAGTAGCTGAGCATGTTATCTGATAGTCGACATGAGGGCAAGCTGTCAGTGTATCTTTGATCAATCAGTTTGTTCGGGCTGAGATTGGTTCAGACATCGAGGAAACACAGTTTGAAATTGACAACCATCATTTTATATTCATGTCTTTAGTTGTGTCTGTCTTCCACAAACTAAGGCTCACCATATTGCCAGACTGAATCCTCTCAAATTACAGGATCTGAGTGAGCGAGTGGAGTGTCAGTCCGGAGGAGATCAGTGAGATAGGGGGGAGCTTTAAATGTTAAGGGCGGTATTTAGTATTGTATTCTGTAGTGAGGGCGGCACGGTGGCGCAGTGAGTAGCGCTGCTGCCTCACAGTAAGGAGACCTGGGTTCACTTCCTGGGTCCTCCCTGCGTGGAGTTTGCATGTTCTCCCCGTGTCTGCGTGGGTTTCCTCCGGGTGCTCCGGTTTCCTCCCACGGTCCAAAGACATGCAGGTTAGGTGCATTGGTGGTCCTAAATTGGCTCTAGTGTGTGCTTGGTGTGTGGGTGTGTCCTGTGCTGGGTTGGCACCCTGCCTGGAATTGGTTCCTGCCTTGTGCCCTGTGTTGGCTGGGATTGGCTCCAGCAGACCCCCGTGAGCCTGTGTTTGGATTCAGTGGGTTGGAAAATGGATGGATTCTGTAGTGAACAGGGAGCCAGTGAAGTTGAGAGAGAGAATCAGTGTGATATATTCGGTGGATTTAGAGTAGCAGGTTATTATCCTGGCAGCAGAATTCTGAAGGAGTTGTAAGCGATGGATACGTTTTTGTGGGATGCCAGACAGAATAGCTTTACAATAATCTATACGTGAGGTGACTCGGGCACTAACCGATACTTCAGTACTGTGTTGTGTAAGAACAGGACGAAGTCTAGAAATGTTTTTGGAGATTTAAGAAGGCAGTCCGAGAAATGTTACTTATATGGGAGGACTTATTTAATAATAATAATATATTATTATTATTTAATAATTGCCATTATTAGTGTATAAATGGATATAGATAATTGCATTTAAACGATTCACCAAAATCTCTTGTATGTAAACGATACTGTTTTAAACATTATTGTTTTTTCATCAGAAAACCCGGTTTCCACGTCTACCTGTATTAGTTTAAGTGCCACTGTTGCCACTCCCAATATGGCGGATGCGCTGACGTATTGTGTCAACTGTGCAACACAGTGAATGCGGCGTCTATCTATACAGTATACTGTATGTCTATGGTCTGCAGACAACCACGAGTGTAAGAGTGAGTTCTGCTTAAAAGTGGGTGGGAACAATTTTGAGGTTTCGCTGAGTGTCACATTTCTAAACCAATCCAACGCCTCGTGAAGGCGGCGCTCAAAGTAGGGGCGGGGATTTTGAACTACGAAGATGAGCGGTGCTTCTAGTTAACTTGGTCAGACAGACACCAAGATAATTAAGTAATTATAAGACGTAAGCATCAAAAGCAACATGAGAACAGGAAAAAATACATGCATGTAATGATACCTGAAAGTAGAATAAGGCACACGTCAGTATCTTTAAATAAGTACAACGTTATACTGCGTTTCATTTGGGCTCGGATAGTCTACCATTTAGGCAGCATCCTTAGGACATAAACCGTTAACATTTTGTGAAAGGAGTACAGTAATACAAATCTAAAAAGCCACAACAAAAAAACAATAATGTGGTGAAAATCAATTTAATGCTGATCAAAATAAATGTGCGTAGTAACTTGAAAAACGACATATTGCATCAGAGCATCAGTGCCTTTCTTATTCTTAAAAAAAACAAAACTTTTTCTTTTTTGGAAAGCTTATTTTAAGTGCTATAATGGAATAGGATCAGCTAACCTGACGATCTTGACGGACAGCGTGGTTTGTTTTCGTTCGAAAATTCCTTATGTTGTGACCAACATGTAATAAAGTTAAGACTTTGTGACGTCCTTGGTGGAACCCGACTGTGTATGACGTCACACTGGCATCGCACGCGAGTGAGAGAGAGAGAGAGAGAGAGAGAGAGACATTAGGCACGTCTCGAAGTTTCGCGGAGCCATACACGTAGACGGGACCGCCACTCCAAGACAGTCATGTCATCGCTGTGCGCTCGTTCTGATCAGGGAGCCACGCCGAGCCGCGCAGACTTTGCCTAGTTTTATATTGTAGAATCTCAGCAGGCGTTTAGATTAAGGCGAATATTTCGCGACTTAAAACGTATCATCGGTCACTGTGCCCATTCATTCATTTCCGACCTTGGGCAGTGTGTGAAGCCCACAGAGGCAAACAGCTTATCACATTGCCTGTCGAGTGTCTGTACACATTTATCATAAGGATGCTGTCTTTGTAAGGTAAATTCATTGCTTCAGAAAGTCAAAGACAATAACAGAACAGAATCGGTACATCGGTTGCAGGAGTGCTTGGATGTACGTTGTATGAACGTTTTATTATCTGGAGTTCGTTAGACGCCACCCTGCGCGAACCGCGACATTTTTCACCGCTGCACAGGATTTGTACACCTCTCTAGTTTTTAAAGTGTCTACACAGGTCGTGATTTGGTTAAATTTAATGAAAAATCTTAAAGGTGCAATATCTGTCTAACATAATACAGCATTAGGGCAAAGTACGTAAAAGGGGCGTCACTCGTCCACATCTCGCGGACCTTGGTGAGGATTTCACGTATTTAAACTCCGTTAACAAGACAGTGATATTTTAAAAAAGAACAAAGTATCGAATGCACTAGAAATGGAAACTACGGACACACTGTGATTGGAAACTCCAACCCTCGCAACCAGACGCCTCAAATCCCATGAAGCCATCAGGGAAACAACAGCTGTGTAAAGTAGAGGTGGCCTACGGCTGCACTACAACCAGCGGCCAGCAGGGGTCACTGGTGCTCGCATGACGGATGGAAAACGTACTATCGGTTTACGTTTTCATTTATTTGGAATGATAGCAATCTCCCGACACATTCGATTTTCATTTATGAATTAGGTCTTTATGTCACGTATAAATGATATATATATGAAAGAAGGATTGTCACTAAATTAAGATTTTTACATTTTTTTTATATATTTTCTTAATCGCCGAGGGGGAAATAATCTATTACATACATATTATTGGAACTAATACTAGGCTAAGCCCTTATAATCATTAACATATCACGAGGTTTGTTTATTCAATCAGTTTGTTTTGAGTCATATTGCGCCTTTAGTTATAAAACTAGTTAAAGAGTACATTTACTTGGCTCAATTTATTTTACAATTACCCAGTTGAAGGTCAGTTTGTAATTATTTCATAGGGTGTGCTTTATTGTATAACGGGTAATACCTTATTCAATAGGCTGCAGTACTTTTAATTCTGACAGCAGCCATAACGCAAATAATATCAAGCAAAATAGCATTCAGAGTGAAATTACGGTCAGCAAAGCATTATTGAAAATGGGCACAATTTAGAGGAAAAGGAGAGAATGTGGTGTCATTCATAGCCAAATTTTCCTCTGGAGTCAAATAAAGTGCTATCTATCGTTTTTTATAAATCTGTAGGTCATGCAAAAAGACAGTTTCCCCTCAGGGATTAAGAAGGAATATCAAAATAAAAAAAAAATCTTATTTAGTGACTTTTCAATATGTGACTATTATGTAGTGGCTTTCTATCTAATTATATGGTTCCTTTCACACCTATCTACTATGTAGTGCCTTTTATATTTATTATTTAGTGACTTTCTAGCTACAGCATTATATAGCTTCTTTAACATCTATTCTATAGTGCTTTTCACATCTACCTCTCTATTATGTAGTGGCTTTATATCAATTATATAGTTCTTTTCATATCTATCTATCTGTTTATCTATCTGTCTGTCTGTCTGTCTGTCTGTTATATAGTGCCTTTCATATCTATCTATCTATCTATCTATCTATCTATCTATCTATCTATCTATCTATCTATCTATCTATCTATCTATCTATCTATAATGTACCTTCAGAAAATGGCCATCTATCCATTTTCAGAGTCCTCCTTTTTCCAATACAGAATTTCAGATGTCCATGAACCCGGACTGGACACCAGTCCACAGAAGGTTTCACAATTTTGAGTCCCTAATAAACCGAACGTGCAGATCTTTGGGAAGTGGGAGAATAATGAACCATCCAAAAAAAGCTGCAGTGATAAGGATGTGACCTGAAGTCAAGGTCCTGGAGCTGGCGAAGTTGTGCTTTGCCACCATTGCACTTGCACTTGATAGATGTCAGTTAAATCCTTTAATTAGTTTCTTGGAAGAACAAAAAAGCATTGTTTAACTTTTGCAGGAAAAAAACACAGGAACATGAAAGATTAGGTCTCTGTGTTCTGCAAGGACAGAACCCAAAGGAATTTCTTTAAAACGACTAATTAGTTGACTGTTTAATTATGGAGTTCAGTTGCTTAAAGATGGATAAGGGAAAACGATCCCAATGAATGGAAAGGATCTGCTGTAAGAGGCATCCTTGCCATGCTATTGTCTGGCATGACACTGACGGAGGTCCCAGAACCTGGCAATGCCTGGGTACAACCAGCTGATGATGGTCACTGACGGTATTTTTGGCACTGCCCATTTGCCTGCAGACCTCTAATTTGAGTGGGCAGTAATGTGTGGACCTTCTGGTCTGGTGTTCGTATATTTCAGCATTGCTGCTTTATTTGAATGGAAGGAAATCATTATTCTGTTATCTTCTGTCCAATTTGTCTGTTTCCTTTTACAGTCAGGTGAAAAAGTGTACACCTCATGAAATGTGTTTTCTTTTTTAACATATTTGAACATATGAAGGTTTGATCTTCGCTTCATCTTCAAATGATACCATTGCTGCCTGGTATTAAAGAGCCCTGGGTTCGTGTCCCGGAGGACGTCGTCTTCATTCTGCACTCTCAATTTTTTGCATTTCCCCATGGGATTAATAAAGTTCAGCCGTGTGGTGGGTGCAGCAACGCACCATCAGCGCCTGCTCCCAATCTCTCTCTATCTAAATTAATTTAAGTAGTGTATTTAGATTAAGGTGATATAACTGGGAACAAATGGAAATTTGACTTAGACGATAGGTTATTCAATGAAAACTGAACAGATATGTCATAGATAGATACTGTAGATAGATAGATACTTTATGTCATTTCCATTTATGGGAAACGCAAGTCCATCCTTAGCTCTAACAGCTGGGGCCTCCTGTGTAACGCCGTGCGTAGAACTCGCACTATAACATGGCGTAAGCACAAAAGCCGAAATGTGTTTACACACAGAAAAATCCAGATGCAGGAATCTGTGCGTACTCCAACTTCCCCATTCTTCCGCTACATAAATCCCGATCAGCGTGAAAAGTAACACTCGTGCACGCGCATTATGTAACGCCCCAACTCCTCCCAGAATTACGCCTCATTGAATATGCAAATCAATATAAATCGCCCTTAAGTTCGCCCTTCTGTGAAAAAACAATGGGAAAAGCACGGCGGAAAATATAAGAATTTCAGCGAATACCAAGTGGAGGCAAAGGAAAAACATACAATTTGTTCAAATAAACCGTGGAATAATCAACAAAAGGAAGTTGATCGAGTGACATAGCGTGTTGGAGAAACTTGAAAGCTCACATTTACAAAATCGCACAGTGCCGGAAATAAAAAAGAAGTCGCATATCCAAGTCGCCGTGAAAAGCCGAGTTGTAGCCCACCGTCTGAGTGTCATATGAAAGCTTATTAGGGTACAGAGAAAAAAAGGCACACGGTGGGGAAAAAGCACGAAATGTCAACTTCAATCTCGACATTTCCACTTTAATCACGTATTTAATTTGTCATTAAAGTAGAACATCATAAACTTCATCTTAAAATCGTTTAATTAACCAGTTTCTCAAATCACATCGTAATTAAAGTAGCACGTTAAATGTTTTGTTTTGTATTTGATCTTCTATGTGCTCTGTGTGTGTGAATCACTACTTGCTTCTTAAACTGGCTCTCTTCCTCCGACAGCACACAGAGTCCATTACATTCGTGATATTACAGCTCTCTGAATAACTCAAATACTGAGATGTATACGTGATATCATTTTCATGATGATAGGAGCTAAAGCACGTTATTAAACATGTGTTTCACGGCGCAGTGATTGTGTGCGACCTTCAATTAAATAATTTATTGCAGCAGTACTCAGGGGCGGCTCTGGGCTTGTGGTGGCACTGGGCAGAGGAAGAATCGGTGGCTCCTTCGCCCGCCAATATCAGTAAGGTAGCTATGCACAGTGGATGGCCACATCCGTTGCGGACACTGATAGCCGCCTCGTGCTCACGACACAAGCGTTTAACTTTTGCCGAAATTTGTCGCTGCGTTTTTTAGCTGTGTTGTTATTTTCTCTTTCTGTTTTATATTCAATATATATTGACGTAGCTGCCACTGCAGTCCTTGCTTTTCTTTCCCCAAATACCCAATCACCACACAATCAGCTCTGTAACAGAAGTTAAGCCATCTGTAAGCTTAGCGCCGAGTCTTCAAAACGTTTAAGGAACATTGAAATAACTTCGTAGTACATGTATAATTATTCTATCCTTCACGACACTCCCAGTGAAGAATTTAGATTATTTAAATGACGTTAAAGTTTTATCTGTATAATATAATAAACAGGCGCAGTGGTAGCGCTGCTGCCTCACAGTTAGGAGACCCGGGTTCGCTTCCCGGGTCCTCCCTGCGTGGAGTTTGCATGTTCTCCCCGTGTCTGCGTGGGTTTCCTCCGGGCGCTCCGGTTTCCTCCCACACTCCAAAGACATGCAGGTTAGGTGGATTGGTGTTTCTGAATTGGCCCTAGTGTGTGCTTGGTGTGTGGGTGTGTTTGTGTGTGTCCTGCGGTGGGTTGGCACCCTGCCCAGGATTGGTTCCTGCCTTGTGCCCTGTGCTGGCTGGGATTGGCTCCAGCAGACCCCCGTGACCCTGTATTTGGATTCAGCGGGTTAGAAAATGGATGGATGGAATATAATAAATATATTTTGCTGCATTTCACCTTAAAAATGATATCATCATCATATGTAAATACGCGTCCGTACAGGAAAGGCTTTGAAATGTTTTGCCATGGCTGAGACAGCACGTCCTTGAAGCTGTATACCGATAATTCTCTTTCCGATCAGCTGCTGCTGTGATTCCCACTCAGATACAATGATATAAATACTCCGAGTGGTGCAGTGAGAGGAATATGGAAAAAGATGATCCGCTGTGGCATCTCCTAACGGGAGGAGCTGAAAGAGAAGAAGGTGCAGTGAGAGTAACAACGCTAAAGCAGTTCTGTTATTTGGAATACTACGGCTGTTCCCTGGACCATTATATTGTTACAAGTTAATTACAATCAGATGCATTACACTAATAAACAATATGCGGTTAGTTTCAGTGTATTTATAAAGCCGCGTCAGGAAAATAAGGTGTAACCACACAGGAACATTAGCATTGCTTTGACGCTGGGTGCCACCAGTCTGAAAAACCGAGCGGAGAACTTGTGTACGACAAGGCATGAGGTACCGTGGAAAAGTGCGCGGCTTTACGCCAAGTGTAGGTTTTATACATCGCGATTTGAACATGGAAAAGTTCTTACGCAACATTTCTGTGCGTACGCACCGTTAATACATGAGGCCCCATGGTGTTGCCCCTCAAGTTGGTGTTTCCTGCAGCTGTCCACTGGTCTGTGGCATCCACTGGGAGGACGTGTGTGCCACTCCTCCATTCAGACGTCTGTCTGAGGGGTGTCTTGCCTGTAAAGCTTGTTGCAACTTCCCCCCCACAGCCTCTTGATGGGATTCAGATCTGGGCTTTGACTTGGTCATTCTAGACACCACCATTTATCTATTTTCAGCAGTTCTTTGGAGGATTTACTGGTATAGTTAGGGTCATTGTCATGTTACAAGGTTGAGCTTTAATCTTCTGCTGGATGGTCTCACGTTATCCTCAAGCACCGTCTGACACAATGAAGAAGTCACAGTGGACTTTATGATGGCAAGCTGCCCAGGCGGTGATGCAGCAAAGCGGACCCAAACCACCACCCTGCTTTACTGTTGCTATCAGGTTTTTCAGGTCAAGTGCTGCTTTTGGTTTTCTCCAAACATGTCTTCTGTTACTGTGGCCAAATAATTCTTTATCTTTGCCTTGTCTGTTCCAGAAGTTTTGGTTTTTGCACATGGTGTTCTTGGGTAAATGTTAGTCTTGTCCTGATGTTCTTTTTTTTTGGACAGCAAGAGTTTCCTTCTCCTATGTAGATGTAATCCATGCAGCCATTTTGTAATGGCAGACTCACACACTTTGACATCATCAGCAGTGGCAGAAGCCACCTGGAGGTTCTCTGAAGAGACTTCTTTCAGCATCTTGCATTCTGTTCTTGGGCTGCTCTTGCTCGATTGGCCTGGCCTGGCCTTGGTAAGCTGCCACTTGTTTGTAATCCTCTTGACTTGTAGATGATCTTCCACACAGTGGAATGTTTGATTCCAATTATATGGAGAGATTTTAAAACCCCTTCACAGACTCACAGGCATCTGGAACCTTCTTTGTGAAGGCCTCAGTGACCTCTTTCACTTTTGGTATGGTGATTAGTCACACTTTAGTAACAAAGAGCAAACTAAACGGACTGTCTGCAGTTTAAATAAGACAAGACGAGAGAAGATTGTCTGTCATGAAGTTCTGGTCATCTGCTCCTGACTCTAATTTGAGCTATCCATAAATGTAGCAGTGGACTTACTTATTCCACATGTGAAATTTGCATTTATGGTTATTTTATGTTGTACAGTGGACTACAAAATGTGATTGTGGCCTGATGTTTGTTATGTGATGTCACCTTTATCTCTAGTTACTGTTTAAATGAAGATCAAATCTTGATATGTCCACATATGTTAAAAAAGAAAAAAAATCTCATGGGGTGTACTTACCTTTTCACACAACTGTAAGAAAAAAATGAAGAATGTGAAAGAGGTGTGCGAAAAAAAAAAAAGAGACCTCCGCTCAGAGGCCCAAATGATGGCTCTGGCGTGCAGAGGCTGACAAGCTGACCAAAAGCTTCCAATGGCAGGGTTCTGGTGGGCCCCCAGCTGACCGGGTTCAATCCCAGACCTGAAAGTAAAGTGTGCTGAATCGCCTTTCATTTATGACCCTCTTTTTCTAAATGTTTTATTGCTCATTTGTTCCAAGACATTAGGAGGAGGCGCTTGTTAAATGGGATGATTTCCTCCAATTGTCCCCTGCCTGCTGGCACTGGCTTACTGCGGCCTGAAGGACAGAGATCATGAAATCGTCTCAGCTTTCACTCTGGGGTTGTGCCAAACGGGTGATAGCCATTGTATCTGGTGAGCATCTAGCAGTGTGTTATAAAGGAAAAAAAAAGCCCACTAACCACAATTCTGACTGAGTGTATTAAAAATGTCATTGAAACGTTTGGCAGAAGTGAACATCAAAAGGCCTAAAATGTGAGGCTTCTGAACTGAAAGCTGTGTGGCTGTAAATATCAAGTAAAGTCTGATTAACACGAAGAAAAATTCAAATAACAAAAAACTAAAAATACATACGAAGACCAATACAGCAAGACAAGTCATTTCATAAAGTAATTAGTATGGATGTGTCATAACCAACACATACGAGGTAAAAGCTGGAGTGACAGAAAAATGTCAAATGATTTAGAATTTCTGGTTGGTAAATATGCTACAAATTCCACTGAAGTGTTATTTTAAGATGTTGACTTAATTAGCTCTCGGGGTCCAATAATGAACACTGACACTTGGATTAATATTGTCTCTGTACGCTGATGTTTTTCAGAATAACAGTACATGGATGTATTGCATGATAATTTGTTATAACAGCTAATTATGAGCAAAGCAGTCTAAATATAGTGTTTTAGAATAAACACCCATAGCCTGTTGACAGGTACCTTACAGAAAATGTTTAGCCTGCTTCTACAAGTTTGAACAGTGAGAAGTTCATTGATTTGCTCAGGGTGGCACAGTGAGGCATATAAGGCACTATCTATCTATCTATCTATCTATCTATCTATCTATCTATCTATCTATCTATCTATCTATCTATCTATCTAATCCTGCCAACTATGCTATCTATCGATCTATCTATTTAATCCTGCCAACTACGCTATCTATCTATCTATCTATTTAATCCTGCCAACTACGCTATCTATCTAATCCTGCCAACTATGCTATCTATCTAATCCTGCCAACTACACTATCTATCTATCTATCTATCTATCTATCTATCTATCTATCTATCTATCTATCTGTCTATCTATCTATCTAATCCTGCCAACTATGCTATCTATCTATCTATCTATCTATCTATCTATCTATCTATCTCTCTAATCCTGCCAACTATGCTATCTATCTATCTAAATGGCTGCATAGGAGTCATGCAGTTAATACCATAATTTTTTTGTAGGACTCTTTGTATGTACTGGATTGTTAATTTGCTCAGGGGCCAACACAAAGTCAAGGTTTCTTAAACTTGAAACTTTTTATTGCCTCTTTCTACCGGAAAAAAAACTATATCCCAAGAATTGTTATATAAGTGCGGAATTGTTGGTTTCATTTTTATAATGGGTTTACTAGCTAATTAAGCAATTTGTCCAGGGTCACACAATTCGATAATCAAAGCGATAGTGCAGTTCATTTTAAATATGTACAGAATTTCAACAATGTGACTAATAGAAGGTTAAGTGTCTTATTTGGGGTCACACATTGAGAAAATGATGGGGGACAGAAAATGGGACCATCATATTGTACAGCACATACATACGTGTCCCATATTAAAGACTAGCAAAATACCCGCGCTTCTCAGCGGAGAAGTAGTGTGTTAAAGAATTAATGAAAAAGAAAAGGAAACATTTTAAAAATAACGTAACATGATTGTCAATGTAATTGTTTTGTGACTCTTATGAGTGTGGCTGTCATCAAGGATTTGATTATCATTATTTCTTTCAATCAGGTTCGTATTTGGAGGATGTGTTGTGTTCAAGTTACATTCCGCGTTTGTCAACCGTTGTAAAGATAACAGCTTTCATTCATTGATTCCTTTCTTATTACATCAATAAACAGCTCGTCTTCCTCTTTATTTAAGACATCACACACTGCATGCACGGGTTTTTTTTTCCACTGTCTTCCTTTAGCTGGACATTGACTTTTTCCACCGTGTGCTTTGTTTCGGCAGCAGCTGCACTTATGAATATGCTTGTATGCGTCACTCGCTTCATATTCTTTTGCTGCCTTTTCAATTGTGTAATGCGTGTTTTGTTCAGCGCTCTTTGGAGCTCTTACTTTTTGTCTGCGTACTGCGTTCACAGTCAGTTCACGTGAGCCGCTCGGTGTGCATGCATCGAAGGTTCTCAGCTGTGCTTGTGCCATGTCGTGCGACGTGCACGGCTTTATTTAATGTTAGCTAAGACCCGGCACTTAAAAGATTCTCTCGCAGTTTCGCTGAGTTTGTGCCAAACACCACCCTGACCATCTCATCTTTGTCAGCATAAGCACAGTCCTTCACCCGCGAATGTTTAGCGGCAGAGTGTTTCTATTGGATTGCTGCTGACGGACGGCCTTATATGGGCAGGCACTCAATTACGTGGGAGGCGTGACGATGAGGGACGCAACTCCGCCTCTCATGGCGACCGAGCTGTAGGCTATGGCCGGTATATATGTACATAAGTAGGTTCCAGATATGACCGTTACGTGTAGAATTTCAAAATGAAACCTGCTTAACTTTTGTAAGTAAGCTGTAAGGAATGAGCCTGACAAATGTCAGCCTTCTACCTGCACGGGAAGTTAGAGAATTAGTGATAAGTCAGTGAGTTAGTCAGTGAGGGCTTTGACTTTTATTAGTATAGATTATTTAAAAATACCAATCTGTCCTGGTTTGTGCAGCAAACATCACTCCGCCAATAAAGACAACATTTAAGTGTATTTATTATTAGTGTGTCTTTACATGTTCCATTAATATGTTTTGATATTTCTGCAATGGGAACAACGCAATCTGAATTCACTGTAGGGAAAGAAACTAAGTGAGTAGTAGGAAGTTAACCCTGGGCCTTTAAGATATGTCATGGTCCAAGTCTGTATTTAATAGCAGATGAAGAAAGCTGATCAGTACAATCCATTTGTTTTTCACATTTCTACAGTATGAGCACCCGCAGTTCAAGTAAGCTTCTTTAAGGTCAGAGGGAGAGTCATTGGTGTGAATTGAATGTCTGCCTCTGTGATTTTACACGCGTCTTTCCACCGTCAGTACACCCCAAGACACACAATATGTAAAGTGTGACTTCTTTTTATATTTTTAAACTGTGAGTCCGCACTTTTGATTGAGCTGACAGCCTTTTATAGTTCAATTGTTTAGTCACTCAGGATGACAATGTCTGTTAGGTGTAACGAAAACCTTAAAAGAGCAGGGCTACAGAGTATGCACATTTTAAACTTTATTAAAGTGTTATTAATATGAGTAGTGAGCATAAGCATACCTACACAATGAAAGTTACAGATATGTTTGATGATAAATTGGGATTGCTTGTTTATTAATGTGAATATTAAAATATAAAGCACAGTTTTGTGCATAAAGCTGTAGATTTTTTTCTTGCACAGTGCCTTTCAAAAAATATTTTGACCCTTAAATGATAGGTTTGGTATTTTTCGCATCAAAGTCATTTCTTCTCAAACATTTTATATGAGCATTTTCCATGCAAAATTGTGCTCTAAAGTTAAGCGTTTTCTAAAAATTTAAAATCTTGCCCTCCACTGTGCTTTACAATAGAGGATAATGGGGCATGGAGCACCACCGGAAAAAAAGTCTCCAAGACTTCTAGCAGACGGTGGTCTGATGACATCACCAAGGGCGACTGAGAAGAGCTAATTTTCTTAAGCTGAGCTTTTGTGCCAATTAGCATGACTTTGGTTTTGTTGCAGTTTAATTTTAAAGAGTTGCATTCCATTCCAGGTTTTTTTAATTTCCCTGAATAATAATAATAATAATAATAATTCTTTACATTTATATAGCAGTTTTCTCGCTACTCAAAGTGCTCTCCACGCAGGGAGGACCCAGGAAGCGAATCCACAAATCTCCTTACTGCAAAGCAGCTGCGCTACCACTGTGCCAACTGCAAGTTATATGGCAAGTTGAGAGCTGAGAAAGCTCTGATGAACTTTCTCACATTTAACTTTGAACAGAATGGAGTATCATCTGCAAAAAAAAATGATAACCCCGTCCAAAGCTACTAATAATATGGCCAAGGGTGAGCAGAAAGCAGAGTTCCTCAAGGCTCTGTCCACGGCCCTCTTTGCGTGACCGTCACTGAGCTGGACTTCCTGCTGCTAAGACTAACACATTCTTGCCTATCAGGCAGTCAGGTAGGACTTAATCCATTGAAGAGCAGTGCCAGAGACACCCAGAATGTGCTCCATTCTGGACAGCAGTATATCGTGCTTGACAGCATCAAATGCTGCACTGAAGTCTATCAGAATAAATACAGTCGATTCCTGTTAATCGGACCACATCGGGACGTGATCATTTTGGTCCTAATAACCAGCTGGTCCAATTACACAAACATTCCCTATACATGTGCAACCAAGACGGGACGTGCTATAAGTAACATATTAAAATGTCATTATGACTTTTATTGTGCTGCACACGCGTATGGTGAACGTACAAACAACAACTACGTACATGTGCATGTATGGTTGTTTACAACTTTGTATATTGAAAAAGAAATCTACAAACACAATAAAAAGGTTACATTACCAAATTCCAGTCAATGTTTGAAGAACTTGTCTAGTGTGATCTGTGGCGAGCCCAGGGATCCTCCCGATGTCGCTGACCCGCTTTACATCCGCTTTCCACGGGCGACTTGTGGCTTCCTTTTCTTATTCTCTGTCACGTTCTTTGGTCCGATTAAACAGAATTTTGGTCCAGATAAGCAAACAATATTAGGCTTATGAAACATGCTCTGTTTCGGTTCTTTAGGATTCGGTCAGAATAAGCGGCAGGTCCAAATAACCGGTGGTCCAATTAATCGGAATCGACTGTACTTTGAGCCAATCGTTCTAATGGGCCTTACGTATGGAACGAGCTCCCCGTAGTCTCTCAGAACCTCTGCAACAGTGACTATCTTTAAGAAGAATTTAAGGACTTGTTTGTTTCAATGTGGTCTTGAGAAGTTACGCAAAATGACACCCTCTGTGGGCTAACTAGAAAGATTACAATAAGCAAGTCTTTCGGGGCCTGAGTTGCCTCGAAAGCTTGCATATTGTAATATTTTTAGTTAGCCCATAGAGGGTGTCATTTTGCTTAACTTCTCACTACATCCGTAATGCCTAACATGGTATGGCACCCTAGTACGAATGTGGTCTTGATAATCTAGAGATTTGTTCATGTTATTCTGTTGAATTTTTTCATATAGAGCTTTAAATAGTATTTATTGACAGGTTAAAATCTAAACGACTAACGTAGATCTCAGTATTAACATTCGGAGAGCACCATGCAATGCAAATGTTTCTATTATGTGCCATTTGGTATGAGCTTCGTAAAAACCACAGTGTTAATGTCTGTGATGCGCCATGTGTTGGAATGACAAATGCAATGCCTTCCATTGCTAAAAATGTTTTGGAACCACAGAGACATAGCAACTGGACAGTCACCATGACAGACAATAAAGGATAAGTGTTTGTATTTATTGTTTCACTTAAAACTTGATTTGTAAAGCACCTAGGGATGACTATTTTATTTTAGTGTGCTATATAAATGAATTCTATTATTATTATTATGCCCAGAACTGCTATGATAGGTTCAGGCACCCTTCAGCCCAATGAAGCTCGCCCGGTAGTGTGAAGTTATTATATGTATATCACAATTGTATTGTTATTCATCTGTCCCTTATCTTACCTTTTTAACCGAGCATTTCACGCATGTATCGCGCTCCATTCATATACTGTTTATAACTGAAATGTCTTGATTTGAACACACTGGCCAATTTGATGCTTTCTGCAGTCGGGCCGTGCATCACTTTTTCAATTTACAGTTATCTCACGATGCTAATTACCTGTTAAAGTAATCCTTTAAATCCACCTCGACTGATATCATCCTGTCCCACACGAGCTGGATGCCATTTCATTCACACTCGTGGGACCAGGAGTTGTCGTCACATCTAAAACGACACCAGACATTTTGGCGGCTTTTTTTTACTGTATATATCTTTGGTTACGAAAGCTGGACGCGGGCTGATCGTGTATCGTTTATTAACTTTCGCCCTTACAGCATAGGTTAGCTGCCTGAAGTGGGACATTTCCAA
This sequence comes from Polypterus senegalus, assembly GCF_016835505.1. NCBI lineage: Eukaryota > Metazoa > Chordata > Cladistia > Polypteriformes > Polypteridae > Polypterus > Polypterus senegalus. The sequence continues at coordinate 165,603,949 of NC_053163.1, forward strand.
AGAGGACTCTCGGATTTCAAGCGTCGCTTCACTCGAGTCTCCGGGGCACGTCGTCGGCCGCCTGCTGGCTCCCCCCCACCTTGCCTCTCGCCTCTCGCTTAGAAGCCTCGGCGGGCGCTGATTGGCTCCAGGGCACTGAACCCTAGCAACGTCCCGCGTGCAGAGATTGGTGCTCGCCGGCCACGTGACACCTCTTTAAGATGTTGCTTAGAGTAGTTTGTCTTCGCAACCATGGAGGAGCAGAAGAGCTGATACGGGCGGTGGGCTTCGCTTCACGCTGGCGAGGGGGGTCCGAGCGCAAAGGATAATCGTGCCCGCGTTTGCGGCTACTGGGAAATAAGAACGAAGACGTCTTAAGGGAAGACAGAGGGTGAAAGTCAAGCCGCATTCGGGGCAGCCACAGCGGGACAACACCGAGCGAGCGAGCGCGATGACGCCCCCGTGATTGAGCGCTTCAGACGACGACAGTTTACTGTTGTTATTCCCTCACGCGGTGAAGTTGAGTCCCATGAATCTCGACCACCTCAAGCATTCCGCGCTCCTTTCGATCCTGTTTAAGATGGCAGACGACAATGAACTTATCGGTGCTTCGGAGTTCATTAAAGGTGAGATGAGAGTCCCCGGCTGGGATTGCGGGCGGAATGGGCTTGTTTAAGTTTATATTTTACGGGGCACTGCTTTGCTTAACTTGTGGCGGGCATGCGAGAGAATGCTATAGAGTTGTCACTATTCTTTTATACATTTGGTGCTGGCTGCTAGTTCAGTGCGATTTTTAAACACGAACCCCACCCCTTTTTGCATGCGCGGTACATCCTGCACCGCTTCATGTTGAGTGCACAGTGTGAATGCGCATTGGTTATGGAGCCTTATAACCGGTCTCATTTCGTTCTTACTATTCATCCCAACTTGTTCTCTTTCCTTGTCCTACAGATCGATTGTATTTCGCCACCCTGCGAAACAAGCCGAAAAGCACAGTGAATACACATTACTTCTGCACAGATGACGAATTTGTTTACGAGAAGTAAGTAAAAGCTTTATCTTTCTCCTCCCATTGGCTTCCGTCCATGTTGAGGTGGCAAGCCTTGTGATTACAACAACCGTGGACCGGACTTGTTTGACTGATTCTTACTTGCCAGAACCTGAATAGCATTTGTTTTCATGAGACGATGTTTCTCTCCAATTAGCAGAAATTTGGGAAAGAATTCGGCGTAGAGTTTGTTTAAAAAAAAAAAAAAAAAAAGTGGGCTCATCATGGACTATCTTATCATTTGGACACATTAGATTTATTCAGTGATGTTAAGGAAAAATCAATATTAGAATACAAGTTCGGAAATTATGATGCGAGTCCGAAATGAATTAGTGAAAACCAAGCTATGTCATTTTGTAGAAACTCTAAGGCTTTTTGTAGATCAAGCATTTAAAAAAAAAAAAATTATTTAAAGTTGTTTGTAAATCGTTTGGTCAGATTTTCCAAATTTGCTGTTGTGGGTTTTGTTCACACCAGTATGTGTAGAAAACAGAAGTTAGTTAACATTTACAGAAGAGAAATATTTAATGGGAGAGACAAATTAACTCAAATTTCAAATGTCACAAACTCCTAATGCTTTAATTTTTCAAATCTCTACCTGTTGTTTTTCAATCTTTGTTAAATTATTATTGCTTATTATTTTGCTGATGCCTTTATTCATGATACCTTAACATTTGAGATACAGTTGGTTACATTTTATTTTTTGTTCTATTGAAGTGTACAGAGGTGCATATTATTGGCTGTCAGTAAAAGGGGTGTACTGAGGAGCACTGATGCCTCACAGTAAGGAGATCATGGATTTGCTCCTTCAAAGGCGTGCTTTGAGTAGTGAGAAAAGTGCTATATAAATGTAAAGAATTATTATACAGTACTTTGCAAATGTGAAATGTTCTGGAAAGTCATCACAGGACATGTAATTTGTTATGCTCTGCAATGTGTAGTCGTAATCTGACGTTCTCGTTCAGTGAGATTAGCAGCTGCATTCGTCAAGTTTGGCATCCCCTTTCAAGTAGAAGTCTTGTAATGTTTCATAAGTGGGGGCTGCAACTTTTACTCCCATTTTTTTCACATATTTGTGCTTGTATACTTTTGCTGCATTCATCACAATTTAGTATATAAGCATTACTCTTGCTTCTGCAATCCAAAAACCAACACAGATTTAGTGTTTGGTGATTGCTTTTCAGGAGTGAAGTGGACTGTTGTAATGTCTGTGCACTTGTGTGTGTATGTCTATTTGGTGCATTGCGTGTTGCATCCCTAAAGAGGTTTGCCTCATGTCTTAAATTATTATTAGCTGAGCCACATGTTTATCTAGCCAATATGGAAGTTCTGGAACACAATTTTTATGTTGGAATGTTGTACAATAGCCGCATGTGTATATAATTCTCAAACAACTTGCTACAGATGCGCACAGTTTCCATGGAATGCCACGTTTTTCTGCCACATCTCAATGATCTACAGTTCTGATTGGCTGATGACTCAAATGTTCCCATATGAGTAACACTGAATGCTTTCAAGTGAGGTGCCCCGTCCAAGGGTTGGTTCCTGCTTTGAGCCCAGTGCAGCCGGGGAAGACACCCGAGACCATTAAATTTGGTAGGTTGATTAGATAATAGATGGATGGATGGATGGTTGGATGCACAATTGTAGGTGTATCCATTACATTTATAGGGTTAATGAGAAGCCTCCATTTCTTTATTGGAGATATATATATATATATATATATATATATATATATATATATATATATATATATATATATATATATATATATATATATATATATATATATATATATATATATATATATATATATATTGGAATGCTAATCATATTCTCATTTTGGACTCTCTTTTTTAAATATGTGACACTACAAATTAAAATAAGTGCAGCTGAATTTTAACATCACACTTTTCAAGGCATGTATTTACAGTATATTTCTGAACTAAGTTTTTTGCCTTGAAAGCACAATGCAGACTTTCAAGATTAAGTTAAACCTTTTTAAATATTAAGCACGATTCCATGCTGAAGTTCAAGCTGTGCTTCTAAACGTTTTTTTGAGGAAGATGCAAGTCCGATACTTGCCAGACATCAGTGGTGACTGAGGTGGCCTTGGTGGTGGTAAGCTTTATTTACTTTGTTAGCTGGCGTAAGTTAGTTTTATTTGGAGGTACGGTTGTTAAAAGCTTCTTTAGGGCTGACTTTGAGTGTGATGCTTTTATTGCTTAGGCAATGAAGGATTTTTTTTTAAATTTATATTAGGGACATAAGTACATTTTTCATTAGAACAGGCATGGTATGGATGAAGAATATTTTTTTTAACCGAAACTAAGGAGTTGGAGTCGAAGGTTTAGTGTGTCAGCTCCACAGTCCTGAATGTCGGAAGAAATAACCAAATGTGGCAAAGAAAGAGTGGGTATAATCTTCTTGGGAGTCTTTCTTTGTTGGTGGATAAAAATGTGTAGATATAGCATTATTCCGTGGATTTGGAAGAATGAGACCAACATAACTGTTAAGGATGGCGCTTTTGGAGCTTGGTAGAGATGACGTTTTGGTTGAGTTGTGCTTGACTAACGCGTGTTGTTTGGATTGTGAGTATGTGAGCGGTACTTTGGTAACGGGATCATTGATCATGCGGTTGATCGTGCGTTCAGTTGAGCTCCTTTTGGGTAGCTAAAAAGCAAATTGTTTCAATGTTTTTATCCAAAAAAGTTGTTGATATGGATGAGTAAAAATTGGGTCCTGAAAAGTTAGTAGGAAAATGTGTTTGTTTCAGCTGTGGGGAGAGATGGGTGAGGGTTTGGCTTGAAGACCATCTTGGAGTGTGCTTGATTTCTTTAAAGGGTCTGCACCTGTTTATGATGCTATCTGATTTTATAGTTTTGGGCCAGCTTGGTTACTGGAAGGAAGGGGTGGAAGGCGGTGTGCTTTATTAGCTATCAACTTTATGGCATCCCGGAGATGGAAAAGGTCTGTGACAAGTTAGTGCCTGATGTTCTCCTGGGATAGATTCTGGTTTTATTTAATACATATTTGCAGTAGTGGGTGTTTATTTTTATTTAATACATATATCATTCTAAAATGTCTGGGCTTGCGAGTGTCCTGATAAAAACCAAGATCCAGGCCTTTAATGACCTCGTGGGCACGACCATCAGCAGTGTGTCTGTCTGCGGAGAGAGTGTCGACCTCGTTGAGAGGTTTACTTACCTTGGCAGTGACATTCATGACTCTGGTGACTCTTCCTATGAAGTCAATAGACTGATTGGGAGAGCATGGGGGGTCATGAGGTCGCTGGAAAGGGGTGTGTGGCGCTCCCCATATCTATACCAAGGGACGAAGGTCCAAGTCTTTAGAGTCCTGGTGCCCCCTGTTTGTGAGACATGGACGCTATCCAGTGACCTGAGATGAAGACTGGACTCCTTCATGTGTGTCTCTCCTGAAAATCCTTGGGTACTGTTGGTTTGACTTTGTGTTGCTCGTGGAGTCCCAAATGAGGCACATGACCTGCTTTGTGAGGGAGCGTCAGTTACGGCACTACGGCCATGTGGCACGTTTCCTCGAGGGTGATCAGCTTGTAGGATCCTCATTGTTGGAGACCCGAGTGGCTGGACCAGGCCAAGGGGTCGCCCACGTAACACCTGGCTGCGGCAGATAGAGGGTCATTTCCGGAGAACAGGACTGGACCGCATGTCTGCCTGGGGGGTTGCAAACTGGGATCCCGAGTTGTTTCGTTTTGTAGTGGGTTGCGGCAACACGCTGTACCAGTGCATGCCCCCCAACTTGACTTGATTCCAAAAACGTTCTCTCCCCACCGCTGTTCATTTTTTCTTTTTAACTTGTTCGGAGTAAGGAACATTGTGCGAGTCCCTGCTAGTTCATAATGATTTGTTATTTTCTTTTTGTGTTTATTCGTGTTTGCATGTTATATTAAACCCATTTCTGGGCAATGCAGTTACTTCAAGGGGTAGATTCCTGTAGCACCTCACACATCCCTGTTCAGGATGAAGCAGGTTAGAAAACGACTGTCTGAATATTGCTGTCTGCCAGTGACTTTCAAGTTGACCGCCTGTGTTTAAGGATCACTATAACCTGCAGGCTTTGATATTATCACATTGATTTTTTTCTTTTGTTTGCTTATTATATATAAATAAAAAAAAAAAATACCACTATTCATTGGGAAGAAGGGAATGTGGTTAGGTTTACTGCTGTAAGGAATTTCAGGACTGATTAAAAAGGAGTTAGTAGCTAAGTCACCAAAGATATTGCTTAAAACCCTTGAGCGTAGAATAAATGAAGCCAAGGTGAGAGCTTCATAAGCACTTAGACACCGTTGACCTCGGACAACTCCAGACTGCAGCTGTGATGAAGATGGCTTTTTATACTTGGTACACCTTCTTCAACCGACTACATTTTTGGAGATTTTAAAATTAAGTGCCGTTGGAGGCTTTGGGAGGTTACCATGTACTTAAAGCCTTCTTCTAATTTTAAAGTATAACCTTTTGTCTTCATCCTTCCCTTAGGCACTACTGTTGTTGCTGTGGGTGTGAGTTTTGTGCCAGTCTTGTATTTTTCTTTATGTTTGTTCACACTTTTCTTGTTTGCCTTTGTGTTTCAGCTTTTATGCCGATTTTGGTCCCCTGAACGTAGCAATGCTGTATAGATACTGCTGCAAGCTGAACAAAAAGCTTAAGGTGAGTGAAACCTCAGTGGGATCGGCTTGAGGCAGTGGTGCTCTTTGTACCGCAAGGTAATACGATGGCTTTTGACAATAAATGCTGTCTGGTGACTCCCGCTGTGTTGCCTTGCCTTTTAGGTGCTTAAGCCAAAAAAAAAAAAAAAAAAGATCATTAATATGCCGACTTTTCGTGATGTTCTAGTTTAATTGTTAATACTGTGGCAAATGTTACCCTTTAACTTGTATCTAATATGCATAATGGACAAACACACATTAAACTTAATATATCTATACTGTTAGACCTATCACCGCCAGAGTTTGCAAAGCTTCCCCATGTGTACAAGGTGGAGACCATAGGCTGTGTTTTGTTCCAAAGTCTTTCCCCCAGGGAGCTTTTTATTTAGTGTCTGCACCCATAGTTCATTTGAGAAATGCCCCTAGGAGGCATTATTGGGACTTGGCACAAGCAGGCAAGTTGCCTCCCACCGAGGTTTTAGGGAGCGAATTTTTGGTTTGGGGCCAAACTTTTTCCTCCTGGGAAATGTCAGTGCCCATAGCCGCACTTTATACTTTATACCAACCCTGGCATTGCCAGATACCCCTGCTTGTAGACACACACAGAGCAAGTGTTTACATGTCTGCCATCTTTAATCTGGGCTTTTGAAAGTAATTTAACAATGTTTAGAGATGAAGGATATGTAGATCAGAATACAATATTTATAGGAAATTCGGCAAACTTGAACACCTATTGTGTCGTCTAATTGCAGTATTCTATCTGTCTGTCATATAGTGCCGTATCTGTCTGTCCATACAATTTATAATAATGAGGACTGATGTAAAACTGTTCCATTATTTGTTTATGAGGATATGCTTAAAATTGTATCCACGATAAAAGCATTGTTTAGTTACTGTATTCATGAAACGTGAGACAAAATTTAAATTTCACAGTTAATAAATATGGCATGAACTAGAAAATGATGTAATTAATACCTACAACATTGAAGAAACTAAACTACAGGCTTTATATATAGAATCCAAAGTAAAATACCCGATCTGTGTAATGCTAGAATTGGCTGACCTACGGTCATCCCAGCAATAAAATTGTGATCTATTTAGTTTGTAAACTGCAGGCATTGACCAGCATTATTTTTCAGTCTTTGTGTGTGGTGCGTTCTGTGGAGCACATCATCACAAAGCACTTTACATACTAAGTGTGTGGTATTTTGGTCTATGCTGCCTCAATAGGATTACTTACTCACTTCCTGCCCATGTTTCAGTGTCATATTCGTGCTATGAACTTCCTTTTCTATATTCTCCTGAAGGTGCACAGTCCCCTGTTACTGGTAATATTCTGCAGTCTTTTTCATGCTTCTGGAACCAGTTTGAGATGATGCCTGCTTTGTTACATGTTATCTTGCTGTATCATTTTCTTAAAAAGAGTAGGCTGTGGCCGTAAAAAGGATGTATATAGTCAAACAGCCAGGCTTATTCTCTCTGTGGAATTCAAATGAGGCTAATTTAGTTTTACAAAGGCCTAATAAGTGCCAGGAAATCATTACCCAAATTATTAAATTACCATCACTGGCAGATGCCATTGACGTAAGGCAGAATGGATCCATGTATTCATGTAGCTTTGGTGATGTGGTCAATAAGGCAGCACTGGGGACGTGAAGTTGCATCAGTTATGGTCGTGTGCTGCTGTCGTCCATTTGCTCCAAGGACTAATGCATTGTGCCTTTCTGCACATCACTACCATAAAGAGATGCCAGTAAAGGCACTTCTAGAGTTAGTTATATTGCTGAGGCGTCCTCAGATTTCAAGAAATTACCCAGGGCAGGGAAGATGGACCTGAAACAGTGGAGGTGTTAGTATGAAAGAACAGTTGCTGCTTCTATAAATTATTGTTGTGAGTCGTGCTCACTTCCGGCAGCCCCAAATTGAGGCTTAATGTGCTGATATTCACTTCAGTGCACGCTTATGTATAATGCAGTTGCTCTTAAATAAGTCTGTTATTTTCATATGAGTAATTTCGTACACCTTTGCTCAAATCCTTAAGAATTCTTACATTTCTTTCTTGAATTGGAACATTAAAGGAAAAAAAAAAAGAAAACGAGGCTTTATTAAGCAAGTGTGTCACTAAGGGCCACAGTGTTTCCTTGGGGGTGTCGGGGCTGCACACCTCTAATGTGATGTGGCCAAGTTCAACACATGCAGCTCACACCTACAGTATGCTGAGAAGTTCAACAAGGAATTAAATAGCTTTCACAAAACGAGGAGGAAGGCTTCCTCTGGGCATGTTCCTGATCGTGTGTCTCCTGAAGCCCATCTTCAAGTTAGCCAGGAAAGCGAAAGCGGCTCAGTTTCCGCAGAAGCCCTAAACAAATTTTTTTTTTTTTTAAATGATCAAAGACTTGGACTGGCAGCGTACAGACGTCAAAACGAGGTCAGGTAAGATGAAGCACAACTGTGTTTTGGTTTAATGGATTGAGAATGCCTTGTTTAACTGTCTGCTGCTGCCGTCTCTGTGGCTGCCTCCATCTGCACAACCTGATCATCAGTGGAATGTTTAATACTAGGGTTGCCAAGCAGCTTTTAATAAAATTCATAACATATGTCTGCTTTCAGTGTAGCATTATCTTTAATTGAACTAATTATGAATTCAGCAGAGTATATTTATATTCTCCTGTGTATTTTATTTTTCCTTCTTCGTAACCATATCATCAGAGGTACTCTTGTACAATTTGTAGGTCATTTTCTCAACCAAAACACACTACTTGTACTGTTAAGTGACAGTCATTCTTATCAATATTTTTGGTAGTTCTGCAAGGTACACCACATAAATATATATAAAATATATTTGACACTTAGAAGTGGAGGATAGCAGGCTGCCACACAGTGTGGTCTATTACTGTACTTTGTCTGCAGCGTAACCTCTCCAAAGGTGCAATAAGAATAATGAGCACAGTCTGCATAATATTTAGCTTAAGTGAGGGGTTGTGTTTTGCCAGCAGTTTTCATGTGACCTAGCAGGGAAGCTGCATCATTTCTATTTTTCGCAACTGACGGATTATTAAAGCCGTTTTCCTGGCTGCCGTCTGACTGACCAGGATTAAGCTGCTGTCTAGTGTGACTTGGGTCACATTGGCCGCCATCTTATGGATCAGCCAACTGTTTTGTGACATGCAGATGTTCGTCCACAAAGTAGTTCTTGCAGAAAATGTGTGTGTTATGGGAAATAGGTCTCTTTACTGTTGGGGAATGTCCTTTAACCTCCTGATACAGATGTCTCTCTAATAAATGTATTCAATGTTGTGGCCCCTGGGGGAGTTTAGATGAGAACAGGGGATGTTTTTAGAACTCTTATTTTGAAGGCTATGCATTTTTTTTTTTTTTTTTTTAAATTTTATTTATGACAATCTTTCTCTTCGTGTTTGTGTGAAAGATGATTATAAAGTATGGATATATATTTCTTATTCCTTCAGTCTGTATTTATTTATTTATTTTTAATGTTTTTCAAAAGCAATGTGTGTCATAAGTGTATAAACACGCATTTGAAATGAAACGAAAGTACTATGAAATTTTGTAACTGCAAGTTAACAAAGTACATTAAAGGTAAGCAGCCTTAAACATGCATTTAAAGCACAGTCTTGCATTTCCAGTGCTCCAGGAACAGCATAAAACAAGAAATTGTCTGTTTGGGTATTCTGTATTTGTATACTTGGCAGGTGTAAGGAGAAGGCCTTAGGGGTTAAAGTCTATGGGAGGAGGACGAGCGTCCGCCTTTACTAAAAGCTGGAGATGAAGTTGGACTGTCCCGTTTTTAAACGTGGTGCTCCAAGAGAGCTTGGGAGTTGAACGCTAGCCGACTTCCGTGGTGCTGTCGGTGTCGTTTCCTCTGCTTAGCTGTTCAACATCCGGGCCTTGAATCTGAAGTAGCTTGTCGTGGTTAGTCTGTGATGGGATCTGTACTGTGTACAGATAACCTGTAACCCCTTCTCCTAATCTCATGAATCTGTTTAAATTACAAAGGCAAACAAAGCTTAGTGACATGGAGGTGCGTGCCTTGTTATGATGTTTTCCCTTTCAGCATGACTTCACTACTATGAAGGATGCTTTGAGCACCATTTCTCTCTCTCACTTGCATGCTGCAGGAGAAGCTTGAATGCACAGTTAAAGGAAGGAGAGATGAAAGGCAGTCAGTGCTGACTAGTTCCTAAGGTACTTGATCATAAGTCATTTCAGTGATTTGACCTAAGGGAGTGGCAGTAGATGTGCTGTGTTGATATACAGTCACGGGTTTATAGCAGGAAACTGCTTATCTTGAAGTATAACAGTTTGGATTAGAGCCCCCTCAAGACAGTTGACAGAATATGAAGTGATGCACAATAAACCTCTCAACTTCCAGAGCCTAGCACTTTTCCTCGCCCCATTGGGCCCACTTTTTATTTTATTTTTTTGACGTGCTTATGTCATGATTACTTTACCAGACAAGCCGACTGTAGTTCAGTTGAGTTTCTTTTTTTTTTTTCCTTAAGTGCACTTGCACTTATGAGCATAGCATGGAGTTCAGCAGTTGCAAGTATAGTATGGAGAAAGCAACCTAAACACACAGCTTACATTTGAAACAGAAAGGACACCCGTTTTATGCTATTAGTACATTTTGAGAAAGTGGATTCCATTTGAAAAAAATTGTTCTTGGCTGGAGGACTTCTTAAAAACTGGTTCCACTTTTGTGATGATGTAGCCATTCCAAGGCAGGCCAAGTGACAGCGTGAGCATCAAGAGTAGAATGAAAGTACAAATGACGGCAAATCTAATGCATTTAATAAAAAAAAAAAAAATCAATACAAGAGAGCGGTATGATACAGCCTGAGCAGGAACTCAAATAAGAATATCTTGTGCTAAATGAAGCCTTAGCATTGATTTTAAGGCCTTTTCACACACAGATTGTTTGGAACATTGTTTTATTTATTTATTTATTTGGAGAGAGTTACTGCGTTCGTGTGTTCAAGAACAAATGGTAAATCTTAGTTAATCTTCTTTCGGCTGCTCCCATTAGGGGTTGCCACAGCGGATCATCATCTTCTGTATCTTTCTGTCCTCTGCATCTTGTTCTGTTACACACATCACCTGCACAGATGAGGTGTCCCCTTAATGAGAATACATTTCTGGCACAGTGTGGCCACTGACGGCGGTGGGTTGGTGCCCTGCACGGGGTTTGTTTCCTGCCTTGCGCCCTGTGTTGGCTGGGATTGGTTCCAGCAGACCCCCGTGACCCTGTAGTTAGGATATAGCGGGTTGGATAATGGATGGATGTGGCCACTGATGGCACATTAACTTTGATTCTACGCATTCGAGTTCTCTTCCTAAGAGCACCTTAACACATTTAAGGGTCTATAGACAGCAGGCATGTGATTTGAGACTTCTACAGAGGTAGCGTTCTGGATAATGGTGCGTAAATGTGCAATATCATACATCAAATGTGCTGATGCAACTCTGCAGGCCACCACACACCCCCTTGGGGTCTTTATTGCTACTTTTGCTTTGCTGCTTGAAAGGTAACCAAACTAAGTGGAGATTGAAACAAAGTAACTAAATCTCCTTCTTCTAATTATGCTCAAAGCAAAGCGACAATCTGTGTGAAACACTTCAAATGTAAGACCGACCGTCTCCAATATTGAAAGTCCAATCAGTCCAGAATATGGGCAGTGCCTCCTGCTCTGGTTTTATTTATTCAAGGAGTCAGAAGCAGGCCTAGACCTTATGACAACAGTGACTGCTCTCTAGCATAGGTGCTAGTAAATTTTTGTAGGTTATGGTTTGGGGAGTAAACCTTCTATGACAGGATATGCAGTATGAGAAGGAAGATTTAAAAATGGTCTCTAAGCTTAAAATAGTTCACTGGTCCCAATTAAGGACTGGAGTTGTGTGGTGATCAGGACTGGGGAGTCTGGGGTCGAAGGTTTTATGTACCATCTCCTTAATTTATGGTACTTCTGACTCCTCTATTTGTAATTAGACTAATATATTTGCTGTGTTGATTGAAAGCATGCATGAAACAAGACACTTCATCACCACTAGCGTGAATCATCAGGCTACAATTTAGCATTCTAACCTGTTAAAGTTTGGGTTTAAAGACTTTAACCGATTATTGTGGTTTGCAAACACTGAGTAACATTAAACACAAGACTAAACTTACAAATTGGCAGCTACGTTTTTATCAAAAGTGAAGAAAAAAAAAAAATTGAATCGGTATATGTGAAATTGGAAATTTTAACTCGTGATATTACAATTTTACATTTAGTCGAAGTTTGAATTGGTACATTTTTAACCGTCTTGAGTTAACCCAATAATTGCTTCCATCTTGAAGGCCCTTATTGGTTATACTTTAAGTTGCTTGCTGCTGTGTGTTAAGTGTAGAGTAGTAAGGGACTGATTCATTTGTGATGACCATAAAGGATTGTCATAGTACATTTTTGTTTGAGATAAATTGACCTAGCTTGCAAGATTCTGAAGCTTTAGAAACCATTTTAATCTGTCAAAAAGTATGTTTTAGAAATGTGATGACTCGAGGCAAAATCCATGACACAGGTTTTAGAAGGATTCCCTTAAACTAAAATTCACGTCTTTTGAGTGTGTGTGTGTGTGTGTGTACTGGTTTCAAAAACGCCCTTCACACTTTTTCAGCAGCTTCTGGCATCGTATGGTCTTTTTTTTTTTCCCTCATTCTTGATTGGGAGCGTCAGTTCAATGCCATTTGTTACCGTGGTTTTGATATGTATTTGGGGTTAAAAAAAAAAATAATAAATTCTCTCTTTGACAAATTGTTTTTCTATTTCTGAGGACTGTGCTAGATCGTTCTCTTATGTGTTTATGTCCACACAGACATCCTTTGATTCAGTGGCGGATTTTCTTGTAAGAGTGCTGCAGGTAACTCCTGAACGCATCTTGGTCTCTGTCCTGTGTTTTGAGCTGGTCGTTGTTTGATGTTGCTATGGTTGATGCAGTCCTATGTGTGTGTGTGTGTGTGTGTGTGTGTGTGTGTATACTTGTGTTTATGTATAGTTTGACTAGCATGACAGGTGCAAAAGTTTAAAAGGCACTGTCGCAACAGCAACAAAATGAAGCTAAGCAGGGTTGCTTCACAGGGGATTGCCCCACCTCCTCATTCTTTGCCTGCGTGCCTGCCTGCCTGCCTGGCCTTTTGAGTTGCGCTGCCCCCCTCGGAAACTAAGCAAACACAGTAACCATGCACTCGGCTTGTGTTTGTTCTGCCAAGCGTAAGCTTGTCGTGAATTTGTCTGCGTGGGTCGTATGCTTTTAGAAGTGGCATTGCTGTCTTGCCATCTCTTGGTTTCCGAAATGTTTTCACTCTTGCCACGTCAGTGTCTGTCTCGAGTCTCCCCTTAGATGTATGCTGGCTGACTGGTTTCCTCTGTCCGCTTGGCTTTTGACTAAAAGGTGTCCGGCTTACTTGTGCACTTTAAATGACTTGAAAGCATTCCAGTGCTGTGATGCTAAGCCATAGCTGCAGATGGGTAATGTTGTGTGGTGTGGCCCAGATGAATTTTTGGGCAGCTCTCCTTTATCGGGGGCATTTTATTACTGCTGCTTAAGCTGGCCTCCTTAATGTCCCAACATGTTTTACGATTAATTCTCAATACCCAGAACATCTTCTTTTTTTTTTTTATAGTTTGAGGACAAGCAGGAAAAGTGGTAGTGATATTTGAATGTGTCCCCTTATGGCTTCTAACCCATCTGTTCCTGAGAGCCGGATGTTATGTGGGAGAAGTGTTTGGTACATCGCTTGCACTTTATGAGCCACTGAGTAATAATGGCTACATTCCCTTAAAAAGGCAAGGTATTTTTTTGGATACGCCAAACCTTTTTACTTCTGAAGATACTGAGATCTGTCTTGAGAGAGATGGTGCGCCCTCAGTGCCTTTTGTGCGCTGTTTTTTCTCTCTCTCTCATTGTCCTTTTCTTTAGAAATTACCTCATGGTATTTTACATTTCCTTCTTCTTGAGCTAGAACAGGACCATAACATGCTTGACAGGCATGTAAGAAGCTTCATGCCTGTCCTGTCAAGCTGCTGATTTGCTTTATGATTTTTGCTTCACTCTTTTTCTTTTTGAGCCAAGCAGCGTCTTCCTTTTGCTTTGTCCAGTTGTCCAAACTAAAGGGCAAGTTAGGTATTTCAAGTTCAAGTCATGTCTTCACAGGCATGGTATATAAGCATGCCAGACAAAACTGCTTCTAAACTCAAACACTTTCTAAAAATGAAAATGTAGCACACATTGGTGGTTTGCAATGGAGTGGATGGGGCATGGAGGAAAAGCTTTCAAACCTATGAAATATGTCCACTTTTCTGTGCCATCTTTGTTTCCAAAGCATGTTTGTAACAACAAAGGAGATCTGGAAATGAAACTCCTTTTATCTCGTATTCCTGGTATTTTTTTTTTCTCTTGTTGCAAGGATCCATTATCTATGTGCTTGTTTAAGTTCTCCTATAAATTATAGAAGTAAATCAAAACTAACCATGCAGCACGAACAGTTTACTGTGATTTGGTCTTTGGAGAGGAAAAAGCGGCCTGGACAAGGTGGTGGTGTAAGGTCCTTGTGTAAGAAGACTAAGAGGTGAGCTATCACGTACAGCTGGTGGACATTTTAAAATGGCTGAATCTCATAATATCGGTGCTTCTTTGTTCAAGTATAACTTGCATAATCTGTTTTATGATTTGTGTGTGTTTAATCACAAGGCACAGATAAATACTCGACAATTGTCTAGGCTTGACAAATTTACATATTTTGTACGTTTTTAAGCTTTTCCTCCGAGTCCTAGCGTGGGCTGGCTAGATAGTTAGTTATATAGATAAAAAAATGTTGATCTTTATTTCGCCATATACAATTTCTTGCATTAGGAATTTGTTAGTTTTCGCATACCCCTTGGGGTCAGAGCACAGGGTCAGCCATTGTACAGCACCCCTGGAGCAATTACAGGTTAAGGGCGCAGCAAGAGTAGGATCTCTTTTGGCAGTGCCGGGGATTCGAACCAGCCCAGATCCTTAGACTCAGAGCCACCACTACGCCCTTATTGTATAGTGTATTTATAAAAAGTGCTTAACTTTAGAACAAAATTTTGCATGGCTAATGCATATACAGTACAGGCCAAAAATTTGGACACACCTCCTCCTCATTCAAGGTGTTTTCTTTATTTTCCTGATCATTTCCAGCACTCCATCACTCTCCTTCTTGGTCAAATAGCCCTGACACAGCCTGGAGGTGTGTTTGGGCTCATTGTCCTGTTGAAAAATAAATGATCGTCCAACTAACCTGACTTCTGCACAACACAACCCCATTGATAAAGCAAGAAATTCCACTAAATAACCTGATAAGGCACACCTATGAAGTGAAAACCATTTCAGGTGACTATCTGTTGAAGCTCATCGAGAGAATGCCAAGAGTGTGCAAAGCAGTAATCAGAGTTTTGAAGAAACTAGAATATAAAACATGTTTTCAGTTCTTTCACCTTTTTTTGTTAAGTACATAACTCCACATGTGTTCATAGTTTTGACGCCTTCAGTGAGAATCTACCAATGAAAATCAAGAAAACACATTGAATGAGGAGGAGGTGTGTCCAAACGTTTGGCCTGTACTGTATACCACGTTGATGATGAAATAACTTCAACTTGAAAAATACTGAGCTCATCGTTTGACTACTTCTACCCTTCTATGTTAGGAAAACGCTAGGTTTTCACCTCATTTTCAAAAACAATCTCTGTAATTAACCAAAAAGAAATATGACATAAACCTATTTGGGTGTTAAATAGGACACACGCATCCAGAAGAATCCTCGAAAGGAGTAGTAATACAGTGTGGCCAGGGTTTTTCTTGCAAACCTTTAGTGACCTTTTGCACACGTGTGCTGTGTTCATAATACACAAAATGCAATTTAGTTGTACACTGGTAAGCAATACAGAAAAAAAACACCATTTTAAAGCAACTTTTTTATGTTCGCTATTTGAAATTGACTTTCATCAGTGAAGAGTGACCAGTGAGGGAATGAGACGTCGTAATGAGTAGAATCCGGTCCAGGAAGGGCCTTGTAATGAGCAAAAACAAATTATTTCATGATTAGAGTCTTGTTTTTGAGTCCTTTTTCACCCATCTACATTGCAACACTGAGGCAGCGTTTTTCGAAGTATACGGCTCTGGATAGCATTTTCAAAAGTTGTCTTTATCATAAAAAAAAAAAAAAAAACCAGGTAGTGTGGGCGAAAGACGAGAAAACTGGGTCTGATGTCTGCATTCTTTAATGAAAAAGTAGTGTGGATGTGGCTTGGGTGACAGTTCCGTGACCAGCCCCTAGAAGACGACTGGGTTTCTTTGCTGAGTCAAGGCTGTGTAGCTCATAGCTGGCCAGCACACGAGGTTAGTGATTCATTAAAGCGTTTAGTTGTGCAGCTTTTGGTGCCATTGCAATTGGAGAACTGGCAGGTGAAGCAACCTGATTGTGAACCTGCTACCTCGGAGCTGCTTTGTCTTTTCTATCTTGGCATTAATCTCAAATTATGTATGTATTAGCTGGGTGTTAAGTGTTTGCTGTCCTTAGCTGATCTGGTTATATAAAACCCTCAATACTCATGTGCCTTGTATCTAGGTTTTAATCACTGCATATCATGGTGTGGGGGATTGGGGGTTGGGAAGAACCGTTTATGAGTGTAAATTTAAAGACACAAGTCCGAGCCATCAACGGTAGTGCATGGCATCACCTGCTATTTTTGAGACCTGGCTGTCTTATTTTTTTGTACTGCAAGCCCATTTCTGTGAAGAATTTGTATGTCACCGCTAAGGTGAGCCTAAACATGCTGGCTACTGATGCATTGGGGTGGCTGTGACATCCTTGCTTTTATGGACTGCTGTCCCTGTGCCCTGTTTCACGGGGTGTGCTGCATTTCTAGCATATGTGTGCAGTTTGAGTTTTGTCTGCTTGCTCAGTCTCATTTTGTTGGTGTAATTGGGGTTTTCGTCTTGCCTTTTGCACCCTCTACTTGAAAAGCAATGAAATGTAATGGGTGGGGAGGCAGTTGGGGCTAAACTGACAATTTAATTTAAGATTTAAATGTTCATATTTCTTCATCTGAAGCAAAAATGCACATCGCTGTGATGTAATTGTTTTAATATCCCTTTTTAATGAGCGCTGGCTCAGGGTCTCATTATTTATTATTATCCCTCAAAGCTGCTCTCTGGTATCCAGAGTTTACACGCAGTTAAGTACCCATTTAAACTGAAATGTGTGTGTGTGTGCTCTGTCTCACACTGAGATCTTTGCTTTAACAGAGGGTCTGTAAAAGGTAGAAAAGCAAAAATAATCATTCTTGGAGTGGGACTGTGCAGAATATTACACTAACAGCATCAGATTTTCAATTCATGTGAAAGAGGCATGAATTACATTTTTTAATAGTCCTTAGTTTTACTTGTTTATGGCTTTTCAATTAAAGGCAATCGCTAACCAGAACAGATGTTTCCTTGTGCGTTTTTAAATTTTTGTTTTGTTTATACTTTTATCTTGTTTCACACATTGTTTTAAGAAGATACTTGTGGGAGAGACTAAAGAATTCCCACAGCCCTCTTTTTATCCAGGTGTTTTGTTGCCTTTCTCCAAAGGCACCGCTCTTGGTTGGCTAGTTGAGAAAAGTCCTAAATATTTTTGAAAGGTTTGTTGGCTTTCTTGTGGTATCATAATGGAGATGGAAATCTATGGAACTCCCTAGAGTAATAACTACAGTGGCTCTCTCTTCATGCTGATCACTCAGTGTAGAGCCGTGTTTCTTAAACTTGTTTTTTCTTCTTGCGATCCAATCTTCTCCTTCTTAGTGTCTTTGAAATGCTGTCTTTGACGACCATCCAATAAGGGCGAGGGGGTGTTGGAGTGACGCTTCCTCCTCTGAGAATTGCTACCGACAGTCATAGCAGAGCAATGTTGATCACTTGAGGTGGCCGGGGGTGACCCATCACGAGAGAGTTTGCAAACCATAGGCAACACTTTCTCATTAAATAAATACAATGGTGAGTCACGAGCCAGCATGACCCACAAGGTGGAAACCCATGGCCACTTTTGTGTAGAGTAAGCAGGCGTCCACAAAACTTCCACCTCATTCTCCTGTACCACTCTAGACCTTAAACAATCTAGGGCTTTTTCAGAGAAAAATGAAAAACGGGTGAGGAAGACTGCAGTAATAATAGTAATAATAATAATTCTTTACATTCATATAGTGCTTTTCTTACTACTCAAAGTGCTTTACTTAGAGAATGGGGAGTCATGTCAACCACCACTAATGTGTAGCATCCAGCTGGATGATATGACAGCAGCCATTTTTGCACCTGTATGCTCCCCACACATCCGCTGTTTAGTAGTGAAGTGGTGTGAGAGAGAGATGATTAGGGCACTTGAATGACTAGGCCATGGTGGGCAATTTACCCTGGACATCGGGATTCACCCTGCTCTTTTCAAACGATGCTCAGGGATCCGTCAGTTTTACATCTCATCCAAATGAGGACACCATTTTTACAGTACAGTGTTCCCATCACTGCACTTGGGCATTAGTGTGCACATTTAGACCACAGGGTAACCACCCCCTGCTACCCTCGCCAACACCTCTTCCAGCAACAACCCAAGCTTTTACTGGTTGGTCTCCCATCCAAGTGCTGGCCGGGCCTGAAAAGGCTTAGCTTCAGGTGGATGATCTGATTTTTGGGTTGCAGATGGTATAGTTGGTGGATGAAACATTTTGAAATTCTAATACCACCTTTAGAAAATTCCACTAACCCATCATCAAACACAGGGGTACAAAGTCACAGCAGTGCATTGGGCAGTTGTTCAAAAGCTGAAGGTGGAGTTGAAGGAGCAAATGCTTGGTGACCAGCTTCTGTTGTAACCTCATGAAAATATTTTCTTTTTGCGGAGAGGTAGGTATGGCTTTGTGGTCCATTTATGTATCTTATAAAACTGCCCACATTGGCATAGCACCGTGGAAAGCTGGAACAGAGGGGTTTAAAATGTCATCAATGGAATCGCCAAAATGCAGTTTAAGGGAATACTCCAAGCAAATGTGGTACATACATTTTTTTTTCCTTGTATGTTGCATACCCTTTTGTGTTTTGTAGTAATGAGCAAGGAAAACTTTAATGCCCCCCTTATTCACTGGTCCAGTGTCTCCCGTCTTTAATTCAAAAACTCAATCCTATGCAGATTGAATCGATCTTCACTAGGTGCCTGATTTGTGTCATGCCTGCACTGAACTTTTAACACATGACTACTACAAGTGTACTCCATGGCACGGCCCGCTCTGCTTTCTGCATACAGGAATAATTTGACATATATACATGTGCATCATGTTACAAACCAATTGGTATTGTAGCCTGATTTGTACTCCACAATGCGATTGTGCAAAAATAAAGCTTGCAGTATTTTTGTTTTAGGGATGAATTAGAATTATGAATATATTCTGCGTAGATTTATTATACGTCATGTCTTCATTGCTGGATTAAGAATATTAAGCTCGTCACTGTGTAGCACAGATCGGGAAGTGCAATATCACAATACCACGTAACCCCTCAAACCACCGCTCCCCAAGTATTTAACACTAATCACTTGCATGACAGCCTCTGTGGGTGGGTGTTAGTCGTTGCAATAGGAGCTTGGAAGACTTGGAGAGAGATGGTGGGCCTGGAGTATGATTTTTATGTTGGGTTAGCATAGTGGCTCAGAGGTTAACACTGCTGCCTCTCAACTTGGATCACATTTCTGTCCCCAGTAATCAGTCCAGCATGGTTGGCTGGCTTTCTGGGATACTTAAAGGCCATTTACACCATTATAATCCACTGAAAACCTGTTTGGTTTCTCCTTCCCAATTGACTTCAGTGAATCTTGCGGAGTTTGCTGAACATTTTTTATCACTAGTCATTGCTACAAAGCACACAGGGTAAGTAGCATTAATAAAAAGTAAACCATTTTGGGTGGAGTATTCCTTTAAAAAGTGTGTTCACATTCCATGTAAATTTGCGCTGTCATCAGATTTACATCATATGATGTGTTCTTTTGATGTGATTTTGCTTTTTTCCAAGTGGCTGTTTTTGGGCCCCTTTATTTATTTTTTAAATAGCCTTTTATTAAGCCTACATCTCGCCCAAACGTTCCAAATTCATGGACAATTCTCTTTTGCCAGGTGATGATAAATTTAAAGATGTTTAATAAACAAAGGGCGGGCTACCTTTCATTCCTTCTGTACCATTTTCTAACTGTGTTTTCCCCTTTCTTTTTAGTCGTTTACATTGTCCCGAAAACGGATTGTCCATTACACCAGCTTTGATCAACGGAAGAGGGCAAATGCCGCAGTGCTAATTGGTGCCTATGCTGTGAGTACAACCTTTGTTTCCCCCCCTCCTCCCACCTGGTTGAGATCCTGTAATCTTACTGAAGATCATTAAAAATTCATTGCACAATTTCCAATAACCGATTATGGAAATTCAAATAATTAGATTAAATAAACTTTACTCCCATGGGGAAATTCAGATGCATAGAGCAGCAGAAACATAAAAGAGAATCCAGACTCCCAGAACTGATAGCAGCCAATCAAATCAATTAAGTAAACAAACTTAACAAGTGCATCGGTGGAGCATTGAAGTGCCTGACAGCCATGAACATAAGACCCCCCCAGAGATGCTTCTTAGCACACTATGGTGGAATGAGCTTGTGGCTAAAGTGCTCTAAGGTCACCTGGAGGAGATTCTTCATGGTGGCATCCAATTTTGCCATCATCCTTTTTTTTTTTTTCTCTCACAACAGCTTCCAATATATCCAAGCTTTCCTGGTAAGTTTGTTCAGACATTTATCCACCTTAATGAAAGGTTGGGTGTTGCATATGTTTGAGTCTGTCCAGCAACTAAATGTTATACCTTTTTGGTATGGGATTTGTAAAAGCAGTGCTGCTATTTGTGACACGCCATCTGTTGGAATGACAAATACATGTTATTACTGCATACATTGCCAAATACATTCCTATTAAATGGTGCACTGCAAATGTTTACTCTGAATATGCCAAGGTCTATGTCGATCACTTAGCTTTCAGCCCATCTCAGACTGGAAGCACAGCTATTAAACTTAAAATATGGTAATCAAGGTGATGCTCTCCAGTGGACATACCGAGTTTTAGACCAAGCTGTTATCTGGAAAAAAGTAGTTTACTTATGGATCTGTTCTACTTTTTTTTTGGAAGGTCAAAAGAAAACTGCTTAAAAAAAAAAAAAAATGTCCCCCAGCTTCAGATGTTGACCGCCTGGGTCTCTGCAGTCACCTGTTTATAAGCTCAGCCCTTGAGTTACGTTGCTTGGCTCTCATCTCCAGTGTTAAGTCACCTTTTTCCTCACTCGTACACTAGATCAGCATATCACTATACCAAGTCACCAGGCTGTCACTACAATTTCTTCATTTATGCTATATATCTCTGCCAAAGTCCTTGTTTGTCAAAGAGCCAGATGTTTTATTGTGCAGAAGTTTTGTAAATTAATAAGAGGAAAATTTAATGAGTAAAGGAGAATTTATTTAAATGTTCCCTTTAAAGAATCCAGTTGACAATATGGAAGACCAGCCTTGTCTGGACTATTGTGGGTGGAGTTGTGGTGGAATTTTACACATTGTTACTAATTCAGAGTTTTACTTTTTTTTTTTTTTTAAAAAAAAAAAAGAGTAGAAATCTCTTACTGGGCATATTCTTCAACAGTTAGCCCTCAAGTCAGACGCTAACGAGACTAGAAACTACATGTGCGAGTGTAATTCGGTGTTCTTGAGAAAAACACAATGTTCCAGAATTGTCCAGGGCATAGTAAAGAATAAGAAGTTTGGCTAAACATCTGGAGCTACAACACAGTGGCACAGGATTGTGGTGGGCAACTGCAGTTCCAACTGAATATAAGGAAAATAAAGGTGTTGCCTTGAAAGTCAGAGGTTTAACACTACCTGGCATGGGTCCCCACCCATCCTTAGTATGTGTGGAATGTGAAACTATTGGCAATCGCATTTGGAAAATAATATTTAAACACATGACACAGTTGTACTCAAATACATAAATGCAGATGAAATCAGAGGAGCGAGCTTAAAAAGCAAGGGTACAGTTGTACTTTGTTATAAATAACTTTGTTGTGAAGTTCCTCTTGGGATTACAGTCCGAATACATGCAGGTCAGGTGGATTGGCGATTCTAAATTGTCCCTAGTGTGTGCTTGGTATGTGTGTGTGTGTGTGTGTGTGTGTGCGCCCTGCGGTGGGTTGGCGCCCTGCCCAGGGTTGGTTTCCTGCTTTGTGCTCTGTGTTGGCTGGGATTGGCTCCAGCAGACCCCCTTGACCCTGTAGTTAGGATATAGCGGGTTGGATAATGGGTGGATTAATAAGGTCTCTCTCTCTGATCATTTGTCGTTCTTGATGAGGGTTTGCATTTATGGCAGAGAGAGTACCGGCAGTGATTTGGGAGTGTTGAAAGCTGCAGGTTATAGCTCACTGGATTGTCTGAAAGGTGTGGTGCCTTTGTAAACTTTGTTGCTTCAGGTACAAATTCAGTGATCTGCTAAATTTTTCCTTGACCTGAGCCTTTGCACAGGTTAAGGATTAAGTTATGTAGCTAGTAGAGGTGTTGAGTGCATTTAAGGGGCAGCATAGAGAGTAATACACTCAAAAATGTTAATTTTGTCAGTGTGAAATGTGTGTTAGGTTTTAGTCATCCATCCATTTTCTAAACCTGCTTTTCCAGAGGTTGGTAACACAGAAACTGGAGCCTACCCCAGCAAGCAATTGGTACAGGGCAGGGAAAAAAAAATACCAGTGTAGAGAGAGATTTGTGGGAATGAAGAAAATACCATAAGTTCTATATTGTATTTCTGCCTTTTTGCCTCAAGCCACCAACTACATATTTGTGAAGAACCTGAAACCACTGTGATGCTCAAGTATTTAAGCCCAATCTGTTCTTGAGTCTGTAATTCTGCATCACACTGGCTGCACAGATGCATGTAGCTCTTTTCACCTGTCCTTCAGGAGTTTTAGAGGAGTGTTTAATAACAGGTAAGAGGCTTAGCCATCAAATCTTCAGGCTGGAACGTTCATGCAGTGGTGATTGCATCAACGTTGAAGGAAGTGCATTGGGTAACCGGTTTCATAAGAGGGACAGGCCTTCCGTGCTTTAAACCTCTTCTCTGAGGAGGATTAGAAGAATGTCCTTGTCTGCCGTAAGAGGAATAAATATTACTTCTACATTTTAGATTACCAAGCTTCGTTTTTTTAGCTCCACAATTACGTGGCAGACTTGGTTATTGCCAGAAGTGGTTAACATGAGTGAGAAAAAAATGTTGGACAATAGTAATTACTGCAGTATGAGGTCAACACTCATGTATATTTTGCAATTATAAAGGGTTCCTACCCTCATCTATAGTCACAAATTTTGGGTAGTGACTAAAAAGAACTCGATGGTGGATACAAGTGGCAGAAATGTATTTCCTTTGCAAGGTGTCTGCACTCAGCCTTGGGGAATAGGGTGAGGAATTCAAAGTAGAGCCATTGGTCCTCCACATTGAAAGGTGCTTTGGGCATCTGATTAGGATGCATTCTTGGTCCCTTCTTGTTTCAGGGATGTCCAACCGGGAGGCGAGCTTTGGTTAGGCCCAGGACATGCTGGAGATGTTGTTATATTTGGCGGCTTACCTGAGAGCGCCTCAGTTTTGCCCCAGTGGAGCTGGTCAGGAAAAGGGATGTCTGGGCATCATTGTCTAGGCTACTGCCTGGCGACCTGCACCAGGGTAAGTGGCATAAAATAGATGGGTGGGCTGCGTCTTCACCTTGTGATGGAATGGTGCCCAGTCCAGGTGGTGTTCCAGTCTGATATCCAGTGATTGCTGGGAAAGGTTGCAAGTGCCCTCGACCCTGCACTGGATAAGTGGGATAGGAAATGGATGGATGGATGGAGATGTTGCTTGCTACAGTTTTTTTTTCTCATTCATATTCTTCTACATCCCAGTTGTATTCATCATTTAAACTGATACTTTAAGTTGTATCATCTAATTTTGTAATATAAAACAGTAGTTGAGTGTTAAATGCACAAAGTTGAGAAAAAACTAAAAGTATTTTAATTACATTAACTCTGAATAGTAAGACAATTTTAACAACTCTTATGAAACCCATATGGAATGTAGTTAAAACTTTATGGGTGATGGGGACTGTGCAGCATAGCAAGTATAAGCATTCAAAATACACTTGAATCTAGCCCATAAAATAACGCTTTAAAATGTAGGCAGTCTTTTATGTTATTGCGTTGAAACTCTTTTTTTTATATTTCATGTTAAGCAGTTCATTTAATACTATACAGTTAATTCTTAACAGGGCGTCAATTGTGATAACTAGAAGTTAGAATTTTGACATGACCCCAGTTCTTAAATTGAAAATCCATCTTTCATATACTCATAGTTTATCTTAAGCAATTCCAAAAAGTTAATGGAATGAATAAGGAAAATGTAAAAGTTTATGCAGTAAGTTATGACCCAATTGTATTGGCAGATTTGACCACAAGATTGGCATCTACCTTCAGTGACATATTATACAAATTATACAGCAGTTATGTCTATTATCATAGACGGCAGTAAAAAAAAAAAATCTGCTAGCTAGCCAGATCTTGTTAGGATAATTTAAAAGCTGTGGTCACTTTGCAAAGATTAACCTTAATGTTGGCGAGAGCACACATCCTCTGTTTGATCCGTCTAAACCCCCACCTTCTAGTACCATTCATCCCTCAGGTCAGATGGGCCATGTAGAAATGGACCCTAGCAAGGATGTATAAGCCAGTCCCACGGGACACTTTGTGTCTTTTATACTCTTGCTGCTTCATTCACATTCTCCATTGGCTGTTTAGATTGACCATTCATTCCAACGGCATCTAATAGGACAGCATCAAATCTGCAGCAGTAACACCATGATGCCACCGTTGTTTGTGAATGTCTTATGTACTTGTAGTACATCATTCTTCTCTTTTGAAGCTACCTGAAAATATATAATTTCTGTTCTGTGGTGTGTTTTTTTTGTCTTTATCTTCTGCCCGAAACTTGAAATGACTCCATAATACTTTAATTGAAGCATTTTTACAAGACTTAATGGAAAGGTACAGTCAAATAAGCTGACCTGTTGAGGAAATAAATAGCCCAGCAAGTGTCATTAATGGACAATCGCACAAACGTCCATGTAGATCTGGCCAGGAAAGTGAAGGTGGTTGAGTAAATTGATGCAGGCATTGTCACCTCCTGCAGAGCCTGTCACAGCAGCTGCAGCACATACAAGGCTTGCCTGCCAACACGGCTGAAATCAAAGCGGTAGCAGGTTCTTCTAGGGCAGTGTTTCCCAAACTCGGTCCTGGGGAACTCCTGTGGCTGCAGGGTTTTGTTCCAACCAGCTTCAGTTTTTAATTGAACTCCTGGGCTAATTAAGTGAACTGATATTTCCCAAGTTATGTGTTTAGGGAACAATATAGAAATTAGAAAACTAAGTGTTTTATCTTGGTAGAGTAATATTGCTCTACTTTCCCCTTTGTATTATTAAGATTTAGCCTCTGTCAGAATGCCTAATCCCACAGATTTACCACGGTTTATAAGGTATTATTGTATATAACTTATCCCCACCTTCCGTTCTATATCTATAACCTCAGGCAATTAGATGTAGTACAAAGGCAAGCAGAAGTTAAGTTACACATAAAATAATGTATTGATAATATTCATAAATAATATACAAAGTACATTTGAATATTGGCTCAAGTTAAGGCATCATTTGTGCTCAGCTCTCCATTGTGTTGTCCTCTCAGTTCATGGTGTGATGGTGGTCTTCATCAGATCAGTAAGATTCTCCGTCATCAGAGATTAGTAAGAGATGCTTCTTTCAGATGTTAGAGAGAGAATGTGGTTGAGCAAGCAGATTTATAGACACTCTGTCCAACCCCTAGAGCCAATAGGACATCATGGTACTTAAAGGCCTCTGAGGCAAGACAATTCCAAACAGCCAAACCTCAGACCAATGGGGGAATAGAACATCTTAACATCTGCCAAAGCCACCCCAGACCATATGTTAAGGTAACCTGGCTTCCTTGTCGGGGTTCAAAGACTTTAGCAGGGAAATACTCACCAAACTGGTTTAAGGCACACCCCAATCTCTGTTGTAAAATTCAAAGAAACCCAGTATTAACGAGGGAGCTGGGGGGTTAAACCTGAATGCTTCTCACTAAAGTAACATTAAATTAAATTACATTGCTTTACATAAATTACAAATAAAAACATACAAAATATTTATCAAGTAAAATGTAAAATCTCACATCACAACACTGTTTACTAAAAAAAAAAAATATTAAAATGCCCCAAGTAGTTATATAGGAATAATGTATTTTTTTTTCTTTTTAACCTATTTTCATCCTACTTTTCCAGGTGTTGTAATTGTTTAATCCATTATTTACTAATAAGTGGGTCTGACTCTAAAGTAGTTGCAGCCTTTGATTTTCAATGGTGTTTTTTTTTTTTATTATTATTTTGCTCTGCTCGTTTTTAATTGTCATTTAATACGATACGACGAAGGGGAAAAACTGCACAGAGAAAGGGCAAAGTATAATGAAATCCACAAAAGAGAGTCAAGCATTTAACTCTTTAGCAAAAGCAGAAATCTTTCCAAATGTCTTATAAATATAAAAATCGTACTACTGTGCTTTTCTGAATGTAGAATAAAAGAAAAAAAAAAAACAGCTAATTGAATGAGCTCAGTGTTATCAGGTGTTGTCACTGATTAGGAATCTGGTTGGAACAAAAACCTGCAGCCACAGTGAGCCACCAGGACCGAGTTTGAGAAACACTGTTCTAGGGCATGTGATACGTGGTGTTTTTTTATTTGTGTTTTTTTTCTTCTTTTGTCTCTGTATTGCAGTTTTTTTGCTTTTACACTGCAGATTTCTTTTTCTTAACCATTTAATTTAGATTGGTGATCTGGGCCTATATTTTTTTTTTTTGTTTAAATTTGGCAATTTATACATTGCTTTGTGCTGATTTAAATTTATTTTCTACTGTCCGTGTTGTGTGTAATCTGTCCATACATTGTAAATGAGTCCCTGTTCTGCCCAGTCTCAGTTGGAAGCTTATGCATTGTATGTTATTGGCTTAGCCAGTATTGTACCTTATGCAGCCCACTCCATCCCTGCCAAACGAAAAACAACTATTAACACAATTAAATTAGAAAGCATGTGAATATATTAAATGAACTAAAGGATACCAAACAACACACAGATGTATTTGTAGTGTCACAGACAACACAGGTTGGCTGACTTCCCAGCTGGGAAGTTATTATGGAAGGACGGGTGTTTGTACCCTTTCCGGCTGAGAGGCCATGATAATGAAAGGTCAAAGGAAGACTGCTTCCCAGGTCGCGTAATTTGCTTTTAAACAGGATGACAGAATCCTTCTGGTGGAACTCTCATTGGTACACCTGCAAGGGCCTATTGGAAGATGTAGTCCTGATAGACGGCCCCAGTTTGCTTACATGGCTGATGTCTGGAAGGGCTTCCATTGTGTTGTGCAGTGGTACTGGGAGTGCTCCCAGTTCTGGGCATAAAAGAAGGCATGTCTCCTGCATCTGGAGGGTCACAGTCGGGAGGTGTGGAAGGAGAGGATGATAGAGGAATTGTTATACTGTAGTAGATGGTTTTCCTCCAGGCAAGGTATTGTCAAAAGTAAAAGAACCTCCATTTGAACCTGTGACTGTCTGCACATTGTGTGTGTGTGTAATTTAGGGCTTGGTGGTACCCCTATATTGGTCACCTTTATATACATTTTAAAAAGGAGCTTTGAAATTAACAGACCATAAGAGATGATAAGCAATACACAGAACAGACTGTGTTCCAAAATGAATAAATTGCAAAGACCAAGTGCACAGCTGATGCACAAGAGACGGTTCTCTTTTTAAAAGATTGAAAGAAGCAATGTGGCTTTGATTGTAAAGCCTGCGTTAACCTGTCTTTAACTGAAGCGGTTGTAACTGTCTGGAAAATAAAAGGCAGACCGCACAATCCCCAAGAAGACCAACCAGAATGATCTCGCCATGTGTGTCGTGAAGTTGCAGCAAGCTGAGGGAGCCTTGTCCAAGATATGCGTTCAGGTGGCCACCTCACCGACTGCTTGAGATGAACAAAGGTAAATTCCCGATGTCTAAATGCTTTCAGGGTTGGCAACTGGCTCAAACTGTTGAATGGAAACCATTCTTTATTGGATGGCATTTTTAAATCCAAACGACCATAACAGATGTTTGTGGCAAGCCTGAAGTTTTGCCACTAAAGTGGGAAAATGCTGCCAACCCATTTCATCTTCTGCCTTTACATTCATATACTTGCAAAAGGGCAGCTACAAACATTTATACACTGAACATAAATGTTTATTCTCTTTATGTTGCACTGCTACAAAGTGATATGAAGAATTTCCGATGCAACCCTCATGTTCAATATTTGGATTTATGGTAAATTTAGCAGAACATTCTTGGGTCCACTTAATGCAATGTGGAGGGCCAAAGGCAGTGATTAACTCTGCACATCACTTAAACTGTTCATGTAAAGAATCAAATTCAAATGATTGTGGTGCCAGTTCAGAACTGCCAGCTACTGGCATATCTTTGGTTAGTAGAAGGGAAATTGGGGTACCTGGGGAAGAGTCTGCAGAAACAGAGGATGTGCAAGTCTCCTGCAGAAAGAGATCGTGAGCAGAACTGAACGTACAGTAGGGTTCGGCATCTGTGACAGCAGGGCCAAAAAGAATCCAAATCAATGTATCTTCCACCCAAGGGAAACTAATCTGTGTCGTAGTGAGGGCTCAGTAGCTACAACACTGCATTTCTAAGCTTTTTTTTGGTTAGATATGACATTTCAGTTGTCGAGATTTATCAGGGCCTGTTTTAATTGTCTGTTTGTATTATAGTTGAATTTACCTTTTTGTATAAACCCAAATCTATGCTGATGCAGTTCTGCAGTTACTCCTTCAGGTCTCCTTTATAAACTCCATCCTGTCTTTCTGTCTCAAGTGCGTCCTTAAGGTTGATAAACTGGCAAACAAATGATCTTTGGCTTTTATGTTTACTGAGACCACTGGCTTTCCAGAAGGAAGGGGGGCAGATGGCCAGCTAAACGAAAGTGAGGAGGAATTGAGGGGGCGGTGATTTAAAAAAAAAAAAAAATTTTATTCTGTACAGTGAGATCTGGGTTTTGTCTTTTTTCATTCATGCAGAATTTAATACAATCCTGTGCAAAGGCTTCCAGTATTGCTGCTGTAAATATTTGATGATCTGAGCCCAGCAATGGCAGGCCCCATTCTTTGATGTGCTGCTTCCTGCATTTTGTGTTGCCTTAAAGGCAAATCTCTTCTTTGTGAAAAGATTGTAAAAATGGCCGTGAAAAACTGTGACATTGACTTGGCTTTGGAATGCTCACATATTGAAGTGGGCTTTCCAGCCGAGTTGTTTGTAAAATGTAGGTCAAGAGTGTTGTCCATTATGTGAGGTTTGTGTGTAGAGGACACCCTGGGGTATGCATTTAATTTTTATTAAGTAGATGTGCTTCGTTTCTGTCCTCATAATTGTTTAAGTCCAGCTAATAACATTGCAGGAAACTGGTATTGTTTAGAATTGCCAAATGCTGTGCTTTCTAGAGCATTCTCTTTAATGCGGTGGAAGCCGCAGTTTGGATATATTAAACAGGATTTAGAAATGCATAATAGACTGATTGTTTTCCCATTGGAATATGGAAAATTTTTCTGTTTCACAAACTCCTAGGTCTCTGTACACAAATGCCATTTGGTGTAGTCTTGGCTGGGATCTGTGTGACTTGGTGCATTTTGGAGTTCCAGTCCGTCACCTCTGCACACATTAGGTGCAGGATTAGACTGCACACGGGATTCTCGGCTGTGCTGTAAAGTCTGTGATCCCAAGAGCTTGAAGTTATTTACTCCAAATGCAGCATTGTGTGATGCCTTCTGGGAGCTCTGCTTCTCGATCTTGATCTTCTGGCTGATTATTCATAAAGTGACCTTTTGAAATCAGAATTCAATTCGGTATTTCAAGTAAATGAGCAGATGCTAGGCGCTCGTTGCCTTCTAAGATGAAGTAAGGATGTTTGCAGTATGTTCCAGCTCAATCTTCTAAAATAAGATTAAAAAAAAATACTGGTACAGGTATACATTATATACACTTTGACTAATCTCAACTTTCCTTCTCAATTTTAGGTGATTTACTTAAAAAAGACCCCAGAAGAAGCTTACAGAGCCCTCATTTCAGGATCCAATGCATCATATTTACCATTCAGGTAACAGCCGTTCTATACCCTGAATTAGACCTTTTTGGGTTGGCCCTTAAATGAGGCTCTCTTGGGAAGCTGCCAATGTGGTTTAAAAATTTAAACATTAAAAGAAAGTACATCTATTGAATAGACTAATTATAAAATATAATCTACATCAGAAAATATGCAAGGAAAATATTTATACTGTACAGGACTAGGATTTTCTAAGCTTTCTTTACAAAGTGGTTGATATAGCTTGACAAAGCTCAAAAGTAAATTATTTTGAAAATTAAGAAAAAAACAAAGATGAAAACTTGGCGCCTCTTTAAAAAAAAAAAAAATTGAGTAAAGGAAAATTTTGCATTGTGTTGATATTTGTTTCTCTATATCGTCAGTATCATTACTTTCCTTTTTATTTGCCTTTCATTTCATAGTAGATTGAAATCTATTTATGTAAAATATTAGATAATTATCTAAGTGCTTTCTAATCATTTGTTTTTTTTTATTAACTACATGCGATCTGATAATACATTCATTTTTAAATGAATGTCATTGATTTGCTTTTACTATTTACCTTTCAATTCATAGTAACTTGAAATCTCTCTCTCTCTCTCATATTGTATAACACTTAGATAATTGTCCATTTATCTATAATGTAGTACCTTTCATGTGTCTGTCCATCCATCATAATTTGCTTGAACATTCTGGCTGGTTCTGAGACTTCTGTCATCGTGCTGAGAGTATTATAGTTCACTTACGGCAGCAATTTTAATAAGCGCAAATCGAAGCGGGAGGCTGCGTTACCTCAGGAGTAGGGAGCTGGGCCAGGCCGTCGTCACTTACGCACCAGCCTCTGTTCGATTCGAGTATGTATGTCTGTCTGATTTTCATTAGAGAACTACTTAATGGGTTTAGATCGAGTGGTTTTTTTTTTTTTTTTTATAATTTGCTTGAACCTTCAGATTTTTGCGACTTGCAAAATAAGAATAAATAAGTAATTCACAGCACAACGAACTAAACATAAGAACCTAGAGACAAAGTTGAAAGTGCTTAAACAAATCTCCAAAATGACACTCTGTCTTTCAAAAACAGAAAAACCTGATGGCACACAGTTACACTCTGGTGTATCTCCATCTGACCAGTTTTCACTGAAATCGTACACTGGACAGTCTTTCTGCGCCTGACTGGATTATTAAGGCTTATAGCCTCATACATTTTTCTCTTTAATAAATGCATGCTAGAGAGAGAAGGTGTGGAGGTTTGAGTGGCCATCTGCAGAGTATGGCTAGCATCCCTCCCATGTTTACACTTCAATAAAGGTGAATCAATCGAAGATCTAAAGTTTATGGCAGGAAATATGTCAAGCAGGGCAGCACGGTGGAGCACAAGTAGGGCTGCCTTTCAAACAAGGAGACTGGGGTTTGTGTCCTGGGTTCTCTCTCTCCGTGGAGTTTGCATGTTCTTCCCATGTTGTGTTTGGTCAAAAATACATTTTGTGTCTTAGTGCATCGCTGACCGAAATGAGTAGATCAGCAAATGCATGAATTACTTGCGTGGCACATTGGTACAGTTCTTAGATGTCCAGGAAGTGGCATTTTTTATATTCTGTGCTTGGCCACTGTCTAAGTTTGCACCCCCCTAAATGTGCATGCCTGCTTTCTTTGTGTACTTGAGTTCCCTAACATATCACAAAAATATTTTTGGTGGCTGAATTGACTACTTTAAATTGTGACTGTGGACTCATCTACTAGTGATGTGTCCCAAATTGCTTTGTCAACTCTCGGCACATTTTATCTGCTTATGTGCTGTTGAAGATTATTGCACTCTCCTTGTTGTTGTATTATAAAGCAGGAATTGGCAAAGTTGGTCCCAGAGGACCATAGTGGTTGCAGGTTTTTGTTCCAACCCCATTTCTTAATGAGAAATCAATTAATGTTGCTGAAGCTCCTATTCCTCAAGTAATATTTTTGTGCTTCATTTGTCTGCCACCTTTAATTGTGTATTTTAGTCTTAAACAGCTGCTTTCACTTTTTTAAACATTAGTACAATCTAGATGAGAACAGTCCATTCAGCCCAACAAAGCTCACCAGTCCTATGCACTTAATTCTTTCAAGTAGAGTTTTGAAGGTCCCTAAAGTCCTTCCGTCTACCAAACTGCTTGGTTACGTATTCCATGTGCCTGTGGTCCTCTGTGTGGAGGAAAGCTAATGCTGGTGTGAAAAGTACCCTTAAGTCTCCCAACTGTTTCTATGTGTTTTTACATTTTAAATAACAGTCTCGGTCAACTGGACTAATTCCCTTCATAATTTTAAATACTTCAATCATGTCTCCTCTTAATCTCCTTGTGTGTTAATTGAAAAGGCTCAGCTCTTTTAATCTTGCATCATAATTTATCCCCTGTAGCCCTGGAATCAGTCTAGTTGCACTTCTCTGGACTTTTGCTGGAACTGCTGTGTCCTTTTGTAGACTGGAGGCCAAAATTGCACACAACTCCCAGATGATGCCTCACCAGTACTTTATAAAGCTTGAGCAGAACCTCCTTGCACATCAGAGCGCTCATTAATGGCTTCTGAACACTGGCAGTTTAACTTCTCCTTATTAGCAATAGGATGTGAATAGCAATTCTCAATGAAACTTATTTCCACTCATATGTGTGCATTCATTGTGCTCTATCTAGTGTAACCACAAGGGGGCACCACTGAGCTCCAAACCCCAGAAACAATATCACCCAACACAATTCTGGGTTCAAAATAAAAATGTTATTCCACACCAACAATTTTAAGTGAACACTGCTAAAAGCGCACCTTTTATAAACTGTCTCGCTGTCCTGCTGCCTCCCGACTCTGACTCTTCGAGGTAAGGTGGCATGGCATGGCTCCTTTTATTTCAGACCAGGAGTACTTCTGGTGCTATGACATGGTCCATTGGAAGCAGTTCCAGGTCAGGTGGAATCCTTTTTAAAGCCAGGATTGTAATCCCCTGCTGCACCTCCAGGCGGCACCCATGGCATCCATCATGGCTGTCCTCCAGGACTGGAGAATTACTCATTCGCTTCAGGCTACAAATCATTTGGATGATATCCCTGGAAAGGAAAAAAAATACAAGAATGGCCTGCCATAGCAGATTGAAAACACTGACAAGCCGTAAAATTTAAATATTTGTTATTAGGACTTTAGAATATTTTTCACTAGAACAGGCTATCCAGCCCAGCTAAGTTTGCCAATTATATCCACCTAAAGTCAATTTTTTAAACGTCTCTAAAGTCCTCCCATCAACCACACAATTAATGTATTCCATGTGCCTCTTTGTGTGAAGAAATTTTCTAATGTTTGTGCAAAATGTAACCGTAACATGCTTCCAAAAGTTATTGGCAAGGATTAACTTCTAATTACGTGATTGGGTTGCAACAGAAGTACAGCGCTCCATGAAAGACTTTGCAGACCCCTGATACTGAAAAAGAAGTGACAAATGTAGCACTTTCCTGTATTAATGTGTAATGCATAATAGTGTGTGACTGTGTGTAGATTTTCTTGCCTGTGACAGCATTTTGTTTTGCATCGTACCTTTTATGATGTATGCTGCTATATCCCTGACAACTTTATAAATGTGCATGTTATATTTTTGAGAACTTGGATACTTTGTGAATTTCCCCTTGGGATTAATATACTCCAGCAGCAGCATACTGATAAAAAAAAAAAAACAATGTTAAATTAAAAAGTGATAAAAATGCAGATATAACAGACAAACTTTGTATAATGTTAATGTTTACCCCCCCGGGTGGAATTGAAGTGTCGCATAGTGTGGGGTCTCCTCAGTCTGTCAGTGTCGCTGAAGCTGCTCCTCTGTCTTGAGATGATCCTGTTCAGTGGATTCTCCATGATTGACAGGAGTCTGCTCAGCACCCGTCGCTCTGCCTCGAATGTCAAACTGTCCAGCTCCGTGCCTACAATAGAGCCTGCCTTCCTCACCAGTTTGTCCAGGAATGAGGCGTCCTTTTTCTTTATGCTGCCTCCCCAGCACACCACCGGTTTATTTAGAAAACACATCTGTTGTCATAAGCCTGCCTGTGTTGTATTTCCCATCTCCCATTCCAAATGTTGATTGAAGCAGAGGGTTTCAAGAATAACATGATTTATATATAGTGACATTCATCACATCCTCTCACTGGCCATTTTATTAGGTACACCTGTTCAACTGTTTGTTAATGCAGATATCTAATATGCCAATCATAGGGCAGCATCTCAAATGCAATTAGGCCTGTAGACCTTGTCAGGACGGCCTGCTGAAGTTCAAACTGAGCATCATAATGGGGAAGCAAGGAAATATAAGTGACTTTGAACGTGGCATGGTGGTTGGTACCAGACATGCTGCTCTGAGTACTTCAGAAACTGCTGATCTAATGGGATTTTCACACACAACCATCTCGAGGGTTTACAGAGAATGGTCTGAAAAAATGTCCATTGAGTGGCAGTCCTCTGGGTGAAAATGGTACCAGAGGAGAATGGCCAGACTGTAACTCAACTAAGCACTCGTTGTGCGTTCAGGGATGCTCTTCTGCATACTTCAGTTGTAACATGGCGAACCTTAAAGCTGGTGGGCTACCGCAGTAGGAGACCACAACTGGGTGCCACTGCTGTTGGCTAAGAATTGAGGCTGCA
This sequence comes from Polypterus senegalus, assembly GCF_016835505.1. Lineage (NCBI taxonomy): Eukaryota > Metazoa > Chordata > Cladistia > Polypteriformes > Polypteridae > Polypterus > Polypterus senegalus. The sequence goes on from NC_053163.1 coordinate 165,638,686, forward strand.
GTTTGCATGGGGTCACCAAAATTGACCAATAGAAGATTGGAAAAATGTTGCCTGGGCTGATGAGTCTCGATTTCTGTAGAGTCAGAATTTCATGTCAACAACACGAAAGCATGGCTCCATCCAGCCTTGTATAAACGGTTCAGGCTGGTGCTGGTGGTATAATGGGGTGGGGGATATTTCCTTGGCCCACTTTGGGCCCCTTATTACCAATTGAGCCTCGCACAGCCTACATGAGTATTGTTGATGGCGATGGCCATGTCCATCCCTTTATGATCGCAGTGTACCCATCCTCTGATGGCTTTCCATGTCACAAAGCTCAGATCATCTCAAACTGGTTTCTTTTTTTTTAACATGTGCAGCAACTGTGCGATGCCATCATGTCAATGTGGACCAAAATCCATCCCTGAGGAATAGTTCCAGCACCTTGTTGAATCTATGTCACAAACAATTATGGCAGTTAAGGCAAGATGGGGTCCAACTGGGTACTAGCAAGGTGTACCTAATAAAGTGACCAGTGAGTGTAGATCCCTTTCAGACTGCACAGGTAGCCTTGTTTGATCCACCTGCTTTCCTTAAGGTTATGATTTGAAATACTAAAGTTAATGATTGAAGCTCTTGAGCAGGATACCCTTTTGAATTGTTAATCTGTGAATAATGATTGGGCTGATTGCTCTTTCAGCCTCTCCAAGTGCCAGTCCTTAAACAGTTACAGGGATTGTGTTCTAAAAGTGTCCTGCAAGTGTGCTTACAAAAGAGATGTATCAAGACTCGATGCTCTGCCAGCAGCTCTTTGGTGGAAATGAAGCCCCTTTATGGTGTACAAAAGATGGTCATGTCCGTGCGAGTAGTTCAGCCTTTCCAACTCAAAAAGCACAGAACCGCAGCATCTGTAAAAGAGCAGCTTATGTCCTGCTTCCTCTGTACTCTTGACTGCTTCCTGTCTGGCACTTTCCATTGCTTGAGTTGAGCGGTTTGGGGTCGGGTCACGTATGCAATTAAGCCACCTGTCCATCTGATGCCAATGTATTCTGATTGTAATTTAAGGTCTCCTCTTAAGTTAATGAAGTAACTGAGGATTGCGTGCTGCCTTTTCTGCGCCTCCCTTCCTGTTTGAGATGGATGTCATCAGAGGTTAGAATGGGACAGGAATTACTTTAGACTGGCAGCAAGCTTGTTGTTTAAAAAAAACAAAAGTTTGCAAGATGGGAAGTGTTGACCGTTTGGTCGGTTTGGCATAATTATTTCCTTTGGTTCTAGGAGCAGGCTAATGCTGGGGGTCCGTGTTTATGACTTGTGCAGTAGCTCCTCTGTTATGAGTGTTAATTGCTTGTGAGCCTTCCTCCCACACTGTGTCAGTCTATATAAACATGTTACGCCATTAGCTGATTTTTCTTCCAGAATTTCAATTTGAGATACCCAGCTTACTATATGGCATGAAATGCCACTTTAATGGTACCTAGTTGTGAACAGAATAGCTGCACAGCCAGAATGGGACGTTATCAATCCAAAATCCATAGCCTGAAATAAAGCACTGGCTTGGCCGGACCCTTCCTAAAACATATCTGACCAGGCCTGAAAACAATTGTGTAATTGTTAAAAGGAAGTAGATGAATGTGCCCGTACCCTTGAAGAAACAATGTAGCTGCTTTTGTTGTGACATTTCTCCATAAGTTTTGTTTCAGGGTGGTACTCTGGCATACTGATGAGTAATTAAAAACTGGGGGGCACCAGATTTTTGGAATGTTCTTGTGCCAGCTGTAGACCATTTGGATGTGTGAGAGAGGGTTTAGGCTCTTTCTCATAATTCAGATCTCGTGAACACCAGGATTGAAAGTAATTGCTAAGAAGTTTTGAAAAAGGAAAACTCTGTTTAAAAATGTCAGATTAGACCATGCTAATCTCTGGCTTCCAGAGCACGATTCTCTAAACTGGGCATCGGAACATTTTGGAAAGCAGGATGATCTTTGTTGTGCCATGTTTTCAGGTTTAAATATTAGGATTTAAAATTTTAAAAATGGGACCAGCGCTCGTGGATTTTGTATGTGTTAAGAGAAGGGGAAAAAAAAAAGACATTCTCTGCTCTTTTAACGGCGTTGAATTCCATTACTGCAGTCTGGGAGTACCATGGCTGTGCTGGCAGGCCTGTCCGCACTTGCCAGTACTTCACACAACACCAAGTCCTCTCTCACCCTAAGCTGCTTTTATTATTTCAGTTGTTTTCCTAGCTTTAAGCATAAACGGCATCTGGATTTTGATTTCACCTGAGATTTTTAATTTTCTCCATTGAACAAGCGCCTACTGGCCATCTGCTTTCGCGTGACATATTTTTATGTGCTTCCTCTATTTAAATTCAATGATCACAAAGCAATGCCGCATTGGTTGTGATGTAATGAAGCTTTTGTGCTTATGTACTGCATTGTTTGCCTTTCTAATAAGAAAGTCACTAAGTAGAAATACTTGAAATATCACAAAATTGTAGAAAATGAGAAGAAAAAGCTGTAGTGCGTTTGATTATTTGGTTATGCCAATGTGGATTTTTTTTGCCCTATTTGATCCACTAGCATTTTTAAAATGTTGAAACTGAGGACAAGTAACATGGAGCAAAAAAGTGACCTTGCATAAACACACTTTTGATTTCTTCAAATGTAATGAAACATTTAGTTCAGGCCATAGCTTTTAAATGAATGATGATAATCCAAAAAATTATGTCAAAGAAATAGAGTTTTGCAGAGCTTGTTTATTAGGAATGCATTTGTATTATTGAACAATGTCATCCAGTTTTACTTCTAAAAACAAATCGAACATTCACTACATGTAGTGTTTTTTTTTTTTTTTTTTGAAATGTTACAAATGTTGGTCACAGGAAGGCAGTCACAGTGCTTTGCAAGGGATTTTGTGCATTCTGTACTCCAGTTTATGCCAATAATGATGAGCGACTATCAATTATTGTCTTCTCAAACACGGTTAATAAAATATTTCCAAGGTGCTAGCTATGGATTCACCACTGGCCATGCATGGTGGTGTCACAAAATGTTGACTAAAGGAACCTGTCTGGCCATACTTAAGGGTCACATTAGACACATTAGAAGAAATTTGGGTGAGAACAGACTTTTCATACCAACAAAGCTTGCCAATCTGATTCATCCATCCATCCATCCATCCATTATCTAACCCGCCTGCCTGGGGATTTTTTCCTGCCTTGTGCCCTGTGTTGGCTGGGATTGGCTCCAGCAGACCCCCGTGACCCGATTTAATCGAACGTCCCCAAATAACATTAAATCAAGTTGTGAAGTCACTAAATCTACCCTGAAGGTAACTTGTCAACGGTTCTCTATGGGAAGAAAAACTTTTTGTGCCAAATTTCCACTTAAGTTTCCAGCTGTGTCCCTCCAAAGGTCATTTTAAAGTGACAGACTGTGCCCTCTGTACTAATTACTTTCAGAATTTTAAAACACTTCAGTCATGTAGCCTCTTAATCCCTGATGCTTAAACTGAAAAGGTTTTGCTTCCTTAATCTAATAAATCACACCCTGCCGTCTGGAATCCGCCTAGCAGCTCCTCCCTGGACTTTTTCTAGCACTGCTATGTCCTTTTTTTTTTTTTTTTGCAGCCCAGAAGCCAAATCTTCACGCAGTACTCCAGCTGAGGCCTTACCAGTGCATTATAAATCTTAGGCATGACCTTTTTTGACTTGTACTCCACACATCAGTGCCCTGTATAGCCTAACATTTCTCTTAGACTTCCATCTGCTGTCAGGATGTTGATCGTGCTGCAGCTCCCTAGTCCTTCTCGTAGAGGTATTTTCAAATTTATGTCTTCATATCTAACATTTCTACTTCCTCCATACTGTATAATGCCTTACATTTACATACATTAAGGTTCATCAGCCATAAATCTACCCATGTCAGTTTGCTGTCCAAGCCCCTCAGTAATAATTTGACTGATTCTTTATTAGCTGCCTTTCCCTCTAGTGTAGTAGTATTTGCAAACTTCCCCATCTTTGTTGCTTCTATTCCTATACACATCATAAATGATATAGTATTAAAAAGGAGTAGCCCTAGCACTGACCCCTGGGGACACCACTTTTAACATCACATAATTCTTCCAGGGTTCATCATACCATAACCTTTTGCTTCCTATGTTTTTAGCCAGTTTTGCACTCATCGGCACACTATGCCCTGAACTATCACTTTTTATTGCTTGCTTCTCAATTTGGGCTTTATCACAAGCCTTCTGAAAATCGGAATAAATAATATCATATTCACATCTTTGAAAATCAAAATAAATATCATATGCACCTATTTTGATTGTATCTTTTGTTGCTTCCTTATTGAATTCCAGCATGTTAGTAAAATACAGCCTTTCTCATCTGAACTCATGCTAGCTGTACACTAACATTTGTCTTTTTGCCTTCTGTTGCTCAATCTTTTTCCAAATAATTCCATTACTTTACCCATGGTGCATTTTAAGCGCACTGGCCTGTTACTTGTGTTAGTTTGTGGAGTGTGGAGTCCATCAAAGAATCAATTTTTATCAAATGTGTATTGAGCTCATCCCCTAGTTTATATATAGTTCCTTTTTATTCAAAAATGGAATTATTTTGTCCTCTGTAATCTGTCAAGTACCAAAAAAAGAGAACTTCTACCCCAGCTGTTTGAATTTTAGTAAGAAAGTTATGTGGTTTCATTCATTTTTAGTGCCTTCTTGGCAAATTAGTTTGTAAATATTAAATTATATCCTTAAATGGCATTTCTGGTTTCTGGACTGAATGTTTACTGGAAGAAGTCTGCATTACCAAAACCTGTGGACTGGCTTCAGGGTGATTTAAAAAGAAAAAAAAAAAAATACTCCATCCAGTTTTCTTTTTTTTTAAATATATGTTACTTACCTGATGGGGTTTGTGATGATAGCTGAGAAATTTTTAATCCTATGTTTTCATTGGGAACAGACATAACATTTCCTGATCGAAAGGGAGCTGATAGTGACATACGGCACATTTTATACTGGTGCATCTGCTCCAGTATGCCTGACCTAAATATCGGCGTCTGGACTCTTGTGTTGGCTACTCTGAGTCTCCAGAAGTTTGTGACTCCACTGTACTGTGTGTACCTGTACTCGTTGACTGTGCATGATTGAGACAAGGACATGTGGGCTAATTCAAGGAACAGTTGCGTGAAGTGATTTTGTTGCTACACGTACAGTACATATACATTTGAACACTAAGGGCACACTGAGAGAGGCAGATGTGCACACATTCATGGCAAGAAATTGTACAGACCCTGGGCAAAAATGGAAATATCAGTGAGACGAGATTCCTTTGTAAAGGCAAAGAAAACCTCACCTTCGGGGGGGGGGATTCTGCTACCAGTCAGTGTTCTTTCATTGGTCAAAAGTGAGTCCATCAGTCAGTAGCTCGTATTTGAACCGGTTTATTCCTGAACTGGATTTAGGGGGCTAGGTGGGCTACTGGAGCCTAACACAGTGAGCATAGGGTGCAAGGCAGGAACAAACCCTGGGCAGAGTGCCAGTCCTATCACGGGGAGAACACACACGCACGCACATTCTCTCCAACCACAAATTAGGGCAATGGTTCTCAAACTGTGGGTTGGGCCTCACTAGGGGGGCACGAAGTAACAGAGGGGGGTGTGAAGATGTGAAAAAAAGAAAACAAGAATAAAAAAATATTAAAAATACATCCATTGAAACCAAAACAAATTAACTTAAACTAAATTCTGATACTAGAAAATAGAGTTAAATAAATGTTGATAAAAGTTAAATAGGTATAATGTGCATCTATGATCTATTATTAATTAAAAAAGAGCAAATTTGTTTTCGTGGGCTCCTTTCAAAAAAACGGTAGGGGGGCGCGATTAAAACTGTTATGAAAACTCGGGTCACAAATACGTAAAGGTTGAGAAAGGCTGCATTAGGGCGTTTGAAGGGGTTTCCTGTTTGTGCACTACATTCATTTGTCGAAGTTCTTTATCAGTATTTTAAGCAAAAAAATACTGTTGTAAGCATATGACTGTTTGTTTGTTTTTCTTTTCTTATGGGCAATTTTGTTACCAGTTGCTTTCTGTTCATTGGTAGTCACCATTGGGCTCCCATTCTATCAGAAACCTTATCCTTCCTACACACAAAAAAACATGAGTTTAAAAAATGTTCTCAGCATCCTTACAAACTACTTGGAGTAAGTAACCTATCCATCCAACCCGCTATATCCTAATATTAAAAAAAAAAAAATTGGAGCATTTATTCCTTTATTAGGTTTCCATCACTATAGTTTTACTGTCTGTACCATTGATTTTTTTTTTTAGAATATTGTACACTACAGTAAATCCATGGTGTGGTCTAAAGCTGCTAATGTTCCTGCCTCACAGCTGTTTGACCTAATCTATGAACTGTGTGAGGAGACGCCATGAAACAAACACATTCTTATAAGCTGTTTGGCATTTTTTAATTCCCCAAATGACTGGGTGTTGCCTGTGATGGGCTGGCCGAATATGCACAATGGGTGCTGGTGTCTTTCACATTGTTGTTAAAAATAAAGACTTCTGGTCTGGCAGCCCTGCCCAAGCGCAGCAAAGGTAAACATGTACCTTGCACTTGTCCACCAGATCAAGTCTTTGTAAGACCTCAGTTTATTTTGGGCTGATTTGAACAACCAGACTGAAATGTAAAATCTCGTAACTTCCTGTTTCCTGTAAACAGGCCTCAGGGTCAGTAGTTGGCCTATGTGGTTAAATTTGGTATTAACTTCCTGTTTAGTATTTTTCTAGTAGAACATGTATTTGGAGAAATGTTAACACTAACAAAATAAATGAGCTTGGAAACGACCAGAAAAGTTAGCAGTGTTCACATGTATGGAAATTTGCTGCCAGTTAATAGGCAGGCAGGCACTTTGAGCGTTCCTTTATTTAAGTCCTGTTTCTGTTAGATTTTGAAGAGAGCTTGTCTGTGGTGTTGAATTATTGTGAATAGAAAGATTCATGTACAGGATTAAACCTATTTAATAATGTGCAGAAGATATTTTTACACACATTCTTAATACAACTCTTATTTGTTTGTACAGATTTTGGATTTTCGAGACCACACAATGTCCTTCAATGTTTTTTAAGCAAATATAATTACAAGCTTTGAAAAGCCTGTGTAAATAAATATGTGAGCAGGCAGTACAAGAATTGATGATATGAGCTAACAATGTAGAATCAGGATCATTGCAGTCACATTAAGGAATATTCTGTCAGTATGCAGATGAAAATGCAAGGATGAAAAGATTAGTATTTTACAATTTGAATGTGAAATAATGGAACTTCAGTAACACTCCTAGTAAATGACATAGGATTGGAGCCGCAGCGCTGGATGAATATTCACCGAGTGCTTCTTAAGAATGAGCAGATTGGTGTCCGAAGCATTTACGATGGACCTTCTACTGTGTTTCAGCATGTTCAATGGGTTATATGCTTGTTGGATGTGTTCTGTGTCAGAACCTGAGTAGTAGCATTTTAGTAACATTGGAGCATTAGAGAAATGTACACCACAGGTCATTCAGCCCAATAAAGCTCACCAGTCCTATCCATTTAATTCCTCCAAAATAGCATCAAGTCAACTTTTGAAGGTCTCTAAAGTCCTACTGTCTACCGCACTATTTGGTCACTTATCCCATGTGTTTGTGGTTTTCTGCATGAAGAAAAACTTCCTAATGTTTGTGCAAAGTTTACCCTTAAGTTTCCAACTGTGCTCCGACAAGAACTGATTTTAAAGTCCTAGTTTTGATCCACTGGACTAATTCCTATTATTTTAAACACTTCAATCATGATAAAAGTAATATGTTTTACTTATATAGCCCCTTTCCTATGCTGTTGTTGTCTCCTCTTAATCTTCTTGTGTTTAATCTGAATGGGCTCCTCTGTTCTAATCTTTCTTTATAATGGGGATCTGCCTAGTCGCTCTTCACTGGACTTTTTCTTGTGCTGCTATGTCTTTTGTTTTTGTAGCCTGGAGACCAAAACTGTAAACCGTACTCCAGATAAGGCCTCACCGGTGTGTTATAAAGCTTGAGCAGAACCTCCTTGGACTTGTACTTTACACGTCACTGTGCTGCATAACCTAACATTCCTGCTTAATAGCTTCTGAATGCTGTCTGGCAGTTGAAAGTGATGAGTCCACTGTGACTTCTAAATCCCTTTTATAAGGCGTAGTTTCTATTTTTAGACCTCCCATTGTGTATTCAAATCTAACATTTTTTTACTTCCGACATGTAATGCTTTACATTTACCCACATTTTAAAGTCCTAATCTGTTGATACTTGGAGGAAGACCACAGAAAAATGAGATGCAGTCTCAACAGTCTTGTTGCCAAGGATGGTTAATCCTGAAAGCTAAATTGGTCAAACTAAACATCCCCGTCCTTAATAGGGTGCAGCTGTGCAATTATATTAAATGGAGTGTATCTGGGCCGTTGTGTCTTCAGGATGTAAAGTAAAAAGGGTCTGAAATGTGGGATGGAGGACATGGTGGCACTGTGGCTAGAGCTGTGGTCCAGGATTTGAATTTTATACCCAGTCATTGTCAGTATGGAGTCTGTATGTCCTCTCTCTGTTTGTTTGTGTGGAGTTTCTTTCCACATCTACAAAGATATGAATAGTGAGTGACTAGAAACTGAGGGTCATTATGCGTGTGAATGGGACCTGTGACGGACTGGTTGGTGATGACCATTTGTGAATGATTTGTTCGTTTTTGTACAACTCTCACTTAGTGTGCCTTGCAAATCAATTTGCAATAACTCCCAAGATAATTTAGTGGAGCTGGGCAGCAGTGCTGAAGCGCATACCTGATGGGATCAACATCTTTTATTTTGAAGGTGTTAAAACAACAACAGCATTTATTTATGTAGCATATTTTCATACAAACAATGTAGCTCAAAGAGCTTAATGAGATGTGACAGAGAAAAAAGCACATGTGCCGCCTGTCTGATTCATGATTCTCAGTCACTTCACTCCTGATTCTTTTGAGTTCAAACTGAGTCATTACCAGGAGACAATAACCCTGTCACTAATGATTCTCTCGTTTGTATCATAGAAGTACAATACAGTAACCACACATGTTCTATTGGAATATGTTGTTTGCTTTGTAGAATTCACTATTGGAATTATTTTAAAGAAAACTTGGGAGCTTCACCCCCTACTCGCTTTGCTTGCCCACCCCTGGGTTTGGTTTACTGGATAAACTATTTAAAGAGATTGTTATTTTCATGGGAATTGTTACATATGCATTATTTTCACTTTTACTTTAAAACATTTTGTAAAATCAATACTTGTCATTTATTTCCCCGGCGTGGTTACATGTCTTTCTTACAGGATGTATAACGCTGCTTGCGTTGTGAAGGGGGTGCGGCTGAAGGCATGCTAAGGAGATGCCGTCGGATCATCTGCTGTGTTTCTGCTGCTGTTGCGCTGCCCATTCGATCATTTTAAAGCCTGTACAGCCGCTGTCCTTTGTGCCACTTCATGTCTGTGCCGCACGCGTTGTGTAGGATGTAGGATGGGGATGTAGGAAGAGGGGTGGTTGAGGGCTGAACACACACTAAGGAGAAGCGGTCGGATCATCTGCTGGCGAGCTGCCTGTTCTGCTTGTCGCACTGCTCGATCATTTCAAAGCCTGTACAGCAGCTGTCCATTTGCCTCTTCGCGTGTCTGCAACTTACGTTGTGGAGTCAGGGGTTTAAGGTGGCTGAACGCACGCAAGGAGGAGCGGTTGGATCATCTGCTGGCT